>NW_026294562.1:168600287-168743343 GCF_007827085.1 Peromyscus californicus insignis | reverse complement strand
CTGTAAAAAGTTGGGTCACTAAAAAAGTAAATGCCCCGTATGTACAACAGGGCTCAAAACAAAAGTACTAAAATTGAAAAAAATAAGTAATTAAAGGGGATGGGGTTCGAAGCCCCTCCCCAAGGCTTAAGTAACCCTAAAGATAAACAAAACAAAACAAAAAACAAACAAAAAACCCATGAATTTTCTGGTGAATACAGGAGCACAACACTCCATTTTAAAACAACCTCTAGGCAGAATGTCACAGAAACAATCCTGGGTGCAAGGAGCCACAAAAATAAACTGATATTCATGAACTACTTAAAAATCAGTAAACATAAAAAAAAAAAACCCAGGTAACTCACTCTTTCATGGTCATCCCTGAATGCTTATACCCACTGTTAAAAAAAAAAAAAAAAAAAAAAAAAACTTACTGACTAAAATGGGGGCCCACATCCATTTTAACCAGACCAAAAAATTAGTAACTAAGAAAAAAAAAGCACTGCATGTGCTCACCATATAACTTGTAAATAAATATAACTTGTTTGTGGGCCCCCCAAAGCAAAAACAAAAAAAACAAAATAACAACCAACCAACCAATCAAACAAACAAACAAACAATAAAAACCTACTCCAAAATTGGCTCAAAAAATTCCCCAGGCATGGGCAAAAACTGAAGAATCTGGGTTGGCAGCACACTGCCCCCCCACATTCTAGTACAGCTAAAAGCTGGGCCAGTGCCAACACATATTAAACAGTATCCAATGCTCAAAAAGGCCAAGCAAAAAATCACCCCCTATATTAAGCACTTCAAAGACCTGGGTATTTTAGTCCCTTGCCTGTCAGCCTGAAATATGCCTCTGCTGCCAGGTAAAAAGCCCAATTCCAATAACTACAGACCAGTGCAAAACCTCCGAAAAATTAATAAAAGGGTAAATAAACATTCGTACAATGGTCCCCAACCCCTACACCCTTCTAAGTGTTTTGCCCCCAGAATAGGTCATTTACATTGTGTTAAACCTGAAGGATGCCTTCTTCAGCCTGCCACTGGATGCCATCAGTCAGCCTATATTTGCTTTCAAATAAATGAATCCCAAGGACGGATTCAATAAACATCTGACTTAAACACAACTGCCCCAGGGCTTCAAAAACTCTCCTACCATCTTTAATAAGGCACTCTACAAAAATGTGGGTAAGTACCAACAAGTCTACCCCAACATCAGCTTATTACAGTATGTAAATAACCTCCTAATAGCAGCTAATACTTTAAAAGTCTGCAAGGCCACCACTAAGGGGCTACTTAAAACTTAAAAAAAACCTGGGATATCATGTATCAGCAAAAGAGTCTCAACTCTGCCAAACTAAGGTAACTTACCTGGATTACATACTGGGGGGGGGGGAGGCAAAAATGGCTGTCCAAAGCAAAAAAACAATCCTAAAAATCTCCAAACCCAGTAACTGCCAAAAGGTAAAGAAGTTCCTGGGATCTGCTGGGTTCTGTAGTCTCTGGACCCCTGGGTTTGCTAAATTAGCTTGGCCTTTGTATGAGGTCACAAAAAAGACTCCCCTTAATTAAACCCCATAAATAAAAAAGGTCTTCAATAAAATTAAGGCAGCTCTACTGAATGCACCTGCTTTGGCACTACCAGATGTCACCAAACCTTTTCACCTATAAATATTTAAAAAAAAAAGTGGCCAAGGGGGTATTAATGCAATCTCTAGGTCTATAAAAAAGGCCAGTAGCCTACTTGTCCAAAAAGCTTGACCCAGTGGCTGCTGGATGGCTTCATTGCCTCTGCATAATTGCAGTAACAGCTTTATTAATCAAAAACTCAAATAAACTAACCTTTAGGCAAACTCTTAAAATAACCACCCCCATGCTATCAAGGGCATCCTTAAACACCCTCCTAATAAATGGCTTTCTAATGCTTGGCTAACTCATTACCAAGCTTTGCTCCTAAACCCACCCAAGATCCAATACACCCTCAGCAGTACCTTAAACCCTGCCACCCTGCTCCCGGACCCAGACCCAGACAGGCTTCTCCACAATTGTCTGAACATCCTAAGCCATCATCTCCACAGGACCAGACCAGACCTCAAGAACGTCCCTTTATCAAGGGCTAAGGTAACATGGTATACAAATGGCAGTAGTTTCATCAAAAATGGTGTCAGGTATGCAAAGGCAGTTGTTCCAACTAAAAAAAAAATTATATAAACAAAGATCCTATCTCCTAAAACATCAGCGCAAAGGGCCGAGCTAATAGCTCTAACAAAGGCACTGCAGTTAAAAAAATAGCTGCCCCTAGGACTCAGGCCCTGGGACACAGCCAGTCCCCAGAAACCTCCACCCAACTCTGCCCCAGTTGCTGGCCAGCAGGGAAAATTCCTGCAGGAAGGATCCCCCCACCAAAACCCCCCATTGGACCCTGCAATCTACAAGTTCCATGCCCTGTCCCAATACCCATCTGCCTGTGACCCCAGTAACTTCCTGAGAGATGGAAACCAAATTGCCAGCTCTCATTGAACCAAGAGTAACTTCCTAAGACAGGGAAACCAAACTGCCAGCTCTCATTGGACCAAGAGCTCTCATTGGACCAAGAGTAACTTCCTGAGACACAGAATCTGCCAGCTCTGACTGGACCAAGAGCCCTGATAAGAGCAGGAGTAGCTCCGTGAGTCACAGAACCAACTAGCTTGGATTAGGCCAAGAGCACCTCCCTGAGATACAGAATCTGCCAGCTCCAATTAGATCAAGAGCTAAGACTGAATCCAGAGAGGCCCCTGAGATACAGACACAACAAACACAGAGTGGAACAATAGCAACTCTCTCAGACACAGGCACCTCTTGCACCTATTAGAGGAGGAGATGGGCAGATGTCAATACAAAAATACACACAATATGAAGAGCAATATGACATCACCAGAACCTAGCCCTGCTCCAACAGCAAGACCTGAACATCACAATGTAGAAGAAGCAGAAGAAAGCAACCTTAAGAACAGCATCATGAAGATGCTAGAGGCCTTTCAAGAAAAAATGAAAAATTCCGTTAAAGAAATTGAGGAAAAACAAATAAAAAATTGAAAGAAAGCAATGAATACCTTAAAGAAAGCCAAGAAAACCATGAAAAAGCAATTAAACATGTGAGGGAAACAGTTTAAGACCTGACAAGTGAAATAGAAACAATGAAGAAGACACAACCAGAGGGAATGCTGGAAATAGAAAATCTGAGTAAACAAATAGGAAACACAGATGCAAGCATAACCAACAGAATACAAGAGATGGAAGAGAGAAACTTTGGTGTAGAGGATACAATAGAGGCAATAGATTTGTCAGTTAAAAAAACAAAACACGCCGGGCGGTGGTGGCGCACGCCTTTAATCCCAGCACTCGGGAGGCAGAGCCAGGCGGATCTCTGTGAGTTCGAGGCCAGCCTGGACTACCATGTGAGTTCCAGGAGAGGCGCAAAGCTACACAGAGAAACCCTGTCTCGAAAAACAAAACAAAAAAAAAAAAAAAAAAAAAAAAAAAAAAAAAAAAAAAACAAAACACTAAAGCCACAAAAGTGATAACACAAAGTATCCAGGAAATCTAGGACACCATGAAAAGACCAAACCTAAGAATAATAGGGATAGAAGAAGGAGAAGAATACCAACTCAAAGGCACAGAAAATGTATTCAACAAGATCATAGAAGAAAACTTTCCCAACTTAAAGAAGGAAATACCTATGCTACAAGATACAAGAAGCTTATAGAACACCAAACAGACTAGACCCCTCAAAAAAGTTCCCATACCACATAATAATTAAACCACTAAACCTACAGAATGAAGAAAGAATATTAAGAGCAGCAAAGGAAAAAGGCCAAGTGATTTATAAAGGCAGACCCATCAGAATAATACCTGACTTCTCAATGGAGACTTTGAAAGCCAGAAGGACCTGGACAGATGTGATACAGACACTAAGAGACCATGGATGCCAGACTAGACAAATATACTCAGCAAAACTTTCAATTACCATAGACGGAGTGAACAAAACATTCCAAGACAAAACCAGATAAAAACAATACCTATCCACAAATTCAGCCCTACAGAAAGCACTAGAAGGAAAATTCCAACCTAAGGAAATCAGATACACCCACAAAAACACAGGCAATAGATAACCCCACAGCAGTAAATCCCAAAGAAAAGAAATGCACACACACTTCCACCAAAAGATAACAGGAATTAACAATCACTGGTCATTAATATCCTTTAATATCAATGGACTTAATTCACCTATAAAAAGACACAGGCTAACAGAACGGATATGAAAACAGGACCCATCATTCTGCTGCATACAAGAAACACACTTCAACTTCAAAGATAGACAGTACTTTAGAGTAAAAGGCTGGGAAAAGTCTTTCCAATCAATTGGTCTTAAGAAGCAAGCTGGTGTAGCTATCCTAAAATTCAACAAAATAGACTTTAAACTAAAATCCATCAAAAGAGATTTAGAAGGACATTACATACTCATCACAGGGAAGATACACCAAGATGAAGTTTCAGTTCTGAACATTTATGCCCCAAATGCAAAGGCACCCACATATGTAAAAGAAACATTACTAAATCTTAAATCACATATAAAACCCCACACATTAACAGTGGGAGACTTCAACACCCCACTCTCACCACTGGACAGATCTGACAGATTGAAACTTAACAGGAAATAAGGGACTTAACTGTTGTTATGACTCAAACGGACTTAATAGATATCTACATAACATTCCACCCTTACAAAAAAGAATATACTTTCTTCTCAGCACCCCATGGAACCTTCTCTAAAATCAACCAAATACTCAGTCACAAAGCAAATCTCAACAAAAAATTGGAATAATCTCCTGTATTCTATCAGACCACCATGGTTTAAAGTTAGATTTCAACAACAACAAAAATTACAGAAAGCCTACAATCTCATGGAAACTGAATAATGCTCAGCTGAATCACCAATGGGTCAAGGAAGAAATAAAGAAAGAAATTAAAGACTTCCTAGAGATCAATGAAAATGAATGTACTATATACCCAAACTTATGGGACACTATGAAACCAGTTCTAAGAGGGAAATTCATAGCACTAAATGCTCACATAAAGAAGTTGGAGAAATCTCATACTAGTGACTTAGCAGCAAATCTCAAAGCTCTAGAACAAGAAGAAGCAAAGTCATGGAGGAGGAATAGATGCCAGGAAATAATCAAATTGAGAGCTGAAATCAATGAAATAGAAACAAAGAGAACAATACAAAGAACCAATGAAACAAAGAGTTGGTTCTTTGAGAAAATCAACAAGATAGACAAGCCCTTATCCAGACTAACCAAAAGGCAGAGAGAGAGAGAGCATACAAATGAACAAAATCAGAAATGAGAAGGGAGACATAACAACTGACAATGAGGAAATCCAGAGAATCATCAGGTCATACTTCAAAAACTTGTACTCCACAAAATTGGAAAATCTGAAAGAAATGGACAATTTTCTGGATAGGTACCACATACCTAAGTTAAATCAAGACCAGATAAACTATTTAAATAGACTAGTAACCCCTAAGAAAATAGAAATAGTTATTAAAAGTCTCCCAACCAAAAAAAGTCCAGGACCAGATGATTTCAACTCAAAATTCTATGAGATCTTCAAAGAGGAGTTAATACCAATACACTTCAAATTGTTCCACACAGTAAAAACAGAAGGAATGTTATTAATCTCCTTTTATGAGGCTACAGTTACTCTGATTCCCAAGCCAAACGAAGATGCACCAAAAAAGAGAATTACAGACCAATCTCCCCCATGAACATTGATGCAAAAATACTCAATAAAGTATTGGCAAACAGACTCCAAGAACACATCACATCCAAAATATTATCCACCATGATCAAGTAGGCTTCATCCCAGAGATGCAAGGGTGGTTCAACATATGAAAGTCTGTCAATATAATACACCATATAAGCAAACTGAAAGAAAAAAACCCACATGATAATTTCATTAGATGCTGAAGAGGCCTTTGACAAAATTCAACACTCCTTCATGATAAAGGTCTTGGAGAGATTAGGAATATAGGGAACATAACTAAATATAATAAAGACAATTTAAAGCAAGCCAACAGCCAACATCAAATTAAATGGAGAGAAACTCAAAGCAATTCCACTAAAATCAGGAACAAGACAAAGTTGTCTGCTCTCCCCATACTTATTCTATATAGTACTTGAAGTTCTAGCTAGAGCAATAAGACAGCAAAAGGAGATCAAGGGGATACAAATTGGAAAGGAAGAAGTCAAGCTTTCACTATTGCAGATGACATGATAGCATACATAAGTAACACCAAAAACTCTACCAGGGAACTCCTACAGCTGATAAACTCCTTCAGTAAGGTGGCAGGATACAAGGTTAACTCAAAAAAATTAGTAGCTCTCCTATATACAAGTAACAAATGTACTGAGAAAGAAATCAGAGAAACATCACTCTTTACAATAGCCACAAATAATCTAAAATACCAGCCAGGCGGTAGTGGCACACACCTTTAATCCCAGCACTTGGGAGGCAGAGGTAGGCAGATCTCTGTGAGGTCAAGGCCAGCCTGGTCTACAAAGCAAGTTCCAGGAAAGGTGCAAAGATAGACAGGAAACCTTGTCTCGAAAAACAACAACAACAAAAATATATATAAAATACCTTGGGGTAACTCTGACTAAGCAAGTGAAGGACCTGTATGACAAGAAATTTAAGTCTCTGAAGAAAGAAATTGAAGAAGATATCAGAAAATGGAAAGCTCTCTCATGCTCATGGATAGGTAGGATAACATAGTAAAAATGGCAATCTTACCAAAAGGAATCTACAGATTCAATGCAATCCCCATCAAAATCCCAACACAATTCTTCACAGACCTGGAAAGAGCAGTACTCAATTTCATATGGAAAAACAAAACAAAACAAAAAACCAGGATAACTAAAAGAATCCTGTACAATAAAGCAACCTCTGGAGGCATCACGATCCCTGACTTCAAGATCTACTATAGAGCTACAGTAATAAAAACGGCTTGGTACTGGCATAAAAACTGACATGTGGACCAATGGATTCGAATTGAAGATTTTGACATTAATCCACATGCCTATGAACATATGATTTTCGACAAAGAAGACAAAACTGTACAATGGAAAAAAGAAAGCATTTTCAACAAATGGTGCTGGCATAACTGGATGTCAACATGTAGAAGATTTCAAATAGATTCATATCTGTCACCATGCACAAAACTTAAGTCCAAGTGGATCAAAGACCTCAACATAAATCCAGTTACTCTGAATCTGATAGAAGAGAAAGTAGGAAGTATTCTTGAATGCATTGGCACCGAAAATCACTTCCTAAATATAACACCAGTAGCACAGACACTGAGAATAACAATTAATAAATGGGACCTCTTGAAACTGAGAAGCTTTTGCAGGGCAAAAGATGTGGTCAGTAAGACAAAAGGACAGCCTACAAAATGAGGAAAGATCTTCACCAAACCTACATGTGACAGAGTGCTGATCTCCAGAATATATAAAGAACTCAAGAAACTAGACATCAAAACACCTAACAGTCCAATTAAAAATGGGCTATAGAACTAAACAGAGAATTCTCAACAGAAGAATCTCAAAAGGTTGAAAGACATTTAAGGAATTGCTCAACATCCTTAGTCATCAGGATTTGTTTGAAATGCAAACCAAAACAACTCTGAGATACCATCTTACACATATCAGAATGGCTAAGATCAAAAACACTGAGGACAGCTTATGTTGGAGAGAGTGTGGAGCAAGGGGAATATTCATACACAGTTGATGGGAATGCAAATTTGTACAGCCACTTTGGAAGTCAGTATGGCAAAATTGGTAATCAGTCTTCCTCAAGACCCAGCTAAAACACTCTTGGGCATACACCCAAGGAATGCTCAATCATACCACAAGGACACTTGCTCAACTATGTTCACGGCATCATTATTTATAATAGCCAGAATGTGAAAACAACCTAGATGACCCTCAACTGAAGAATGGACAAAGAAAATGTGTTACATATACACAATGGTGTACTACTCATAAGAGAAAAACAATGACGTCATGAGGTTTGCAGGCAAATAGATGGAACTAGAAAATATCATCCTGGGTGAGGTAACCCAGACTCAGAAAGACAAACATGGTATGTACTCACTCATAAGTGGATACTAGATATAAAGCAAAGGAAAACCAGATTGCAACTCACAACTCCAGGGAAGCTACCTAGTAAAGAGGACCCTAAGAAAGACATAGGGATCACCAATGACAGAGAAATGGATGAGATCTACATGAGCAAACTGGATGTGACAGGGGGGTAATGGAGGGCAAAGGATGGGGGAAGAGAGCTTAGGGGGTGGGAGGTTCGAGCTGAATCAGGAACAGAGTGGGAGAACAAGGAAAGAGATACCATGATAAATGAAGGCACCATGGGAATAGGGAGAAGCAGAGTGCTAGGGAGGTCCCCAGGAATCCACAAAGATAACTCCACCATAGACTACTGGCAATGGTCAAGAGGGTGCCTGAGCTGATCTACTCTGGTGATCGGATGGCTGAATACCCTAGCTGTCATCATAGAACTCTCATCCAGTGACTGATGAAAGCAGATGCAGGGATCCACGGCCGTTGCACACCCTCAAAATCCTTTAAAATTAAAAATCCAAAAAGCCACCGATCCAGTTAAATAGTGGGCTTGTCTCTATGCTTCTTCAACATATGCATGTGCCTGCTGGGGCTTTCCAGTCAGATCACCATAAGGGACCACAACCCCCACCTACCCTTTAATCTCAACATAAAAAATTATCAATGCTGGCTCAAAAAAGGTCCTAAACCAACCTTTCCATGTAGCCCCTTTGGGGACCTGGTTTTCTAACCTATACTTTAACTTAAAAACGCTTTATGGTTGGACTAAGGTATATAATGCTATGTTACAAAAACAAAAACATTTTATGTTGCACTGAGTATAATAAAAATAAGGCCCAAATAAAAACCTCTAAAAAAGTCAATAATTATTTCTGTGCTTCATAAAGCTGTGTCTCCAATGGTCATATTTGGTAAAAGATATGGTGGTATTTTACTTGTACTGAAATGTGATTTTAATTGTATGTTAATAAATAAAGTTGCCCAGGGGTCAGAGCTATTAGAGCCATAGCAAGAGCATGGCGGTGGTGGCGTATGCCTTTAATCCCAGCACTTGGTAGACAGAGCTAGGTAGATCTCTGTGTGTTCAAGGATACAGCCAACATTGGAGACACATGCCTTTAATCTCAATACCATAGAGGACCTGGAGGGCTGTACATACAGGCAGTGACGAAGCAGTCATGTGTTTGGGTTTACAACCAATAAGAAGGCAGAACAGACAATCTATATAAAGACGAACAGACAAGAAGTAGGCCCCTTTTTGGAGATCTCTCTTGGCTGAAGCAGGAAAGGTAAGGCTCTTAGCTCTGACCTCTTGGCTTTCTTCTCTGAATCGGCTCTGTGTTTCTTATTTAATAAGACGGTTGGTTACATCTACAAAAAGACCCTGCAAAATAAAAACCTTATCAAAGTAAAAAAAAAAAAAAAAAAAGCAGGCAAACCAAAATGTCTGGGTGCTTGGTAAACTAAATTTGCTAACAACAACAACAAACTCCCATGTAACCCAATATTAATTCAATTTACTAATGCTGGTTAAAAAAAAAAGTCTGGTTAAACATAAAAAAAACCCTAGGGTTTAAGGCTTTATGGCCAGGTTAAAAAACAAATAAAAAACCCCAGAAGCATTATTCACCCTTTGGTTGAATGTTCAACCCCTCCAGCCACAAAAATCCCTAGGCCCCAATAAAATAATAAGCACTCCAAAGCCTAAAAAACCAAAATCTAAAAAATCTAGGCCTAAAACATTGTCTTTAACAACCAAGGCTGCCCCCATAAGTTTGTCCGCCAATTCAGGCTTCTTTAACCTGCTAAGCACTACCTATTTGGTTTCAAATACCTCAAAACCAAACCTCACCAAGACTTATTGGCTCTGTCTAAATACAAAACCATCCTATCACAAGGGAATTGCAATAAAAGGAAGTTATACCAGCTCCCGACATGCAGTCATGCAAATGGCAACATTCAGACAAAAACAAACAAACAAACAAACAAAAATACTTACCCTACAGTCTGTAACAAAAAATGGCCTCTGCATGGGCAAACCCATACCTAATTATATTAACCTCTGCAACAAAACTCAGAATCCATTAAAAACAAAATATTTAATCCCACCAAACAACGCCTGGTGGGCCTGTAACACGGGTTTAACCCCCTGCACACACACCCAAGTTTTAAATAATACTCAGGGTTTCTATGTCTTGGTGCAGCTGGTTCCCAAAATAGCTTATTTCCCTAAAAAAAATTCTCCATCAGTTAAAACCGCTAGAACGGGCTAAACAAAAAGTTTTCACAGCTATCCTAATATCCTCCCTCATAGGCAGGGGCCATAGGCACTAAAACCTCAGCCCTCATTCTCCAAAACCAACATAAATACAAACATAGCCACCCTAAAAAAAACCCATCACTCATCTAAAAAAAAATCACTCTCCTCTTTAGCTAAGGTAGTCCTCCAAAATAAAAGGGGGCTAAACTTACTGTTCCCTTGATAAGGGGGTCTATGTCTGACTCTAAAAAAAATTCCTGTTTTTATGCTAACCATTCAAAAGTTACAAAAAAACTCCATAAAGCTAATCAAAAAAGGCTACATAATAAAAAAAAACTAAAAAAACAACAAAATAAAAATAATATAAATCTTTATTCAGTTGGTCACCCTGGTTAACTACTCTCTTGTTGGCCCTGGCTGGGCCCTTGGTCCTCTTACTGTTGGCCTTAACCTGTAAACCTTATATTATTAATGCCCTAGTCAAATTTATAAAGGAGCAAATCTCCACGGTCCAGCTAATGGTTCTAAAACAACAATACTGACCTGTAAATCCAAAAAAAAAAATGCATTTTCAGAATTTAAAATGGCCCACTACTCAAAAATAAAAGAAAAGAAAAGAACCGAATGGCCAGGTCAGGGTCCTAACAGGCTCTCCTAGCAGCCCTGTCATGAACTAGGCCTTAGTTTAGGTTCACTAAAATGGGCTAAAGCTAAGCAAGCAATTCTAAAAAAAACCCACAACTTAGGGGCAACCAATCAACAGGTGCCTCCCAGCCTCCTGCTAGCTCAGCAGGCACCCCCAGGCCCCTTCTGTTGGCTAAACAGATGTCCCCCAGACTTCCGCTAGCTAAAAAAAAGCTTTCCCTATCCTCTCATCAACAAGCCCCTAAACACTAACCCCCCTCCCCCCGCCCCACCAATAGGCCCCTAACCACTACAGCCTCCCATCAATCAACTCCCAGACTAATCTTTCCCCCATCAATCAGCCCCAGATTAATCCCTCCTCTTGGAATTCCTTTAACTCTGCTTAAAAGAAGCTTTTGACCCCTCTTGGGGTCGCTATTTGCCACCTCATCATGCTGAAAATAAAGGCTCTTGCTAAATTGCATACATAACCGTTGATCTTCTCAGGGGCTTCTCTCAGACCCTAAAAGTAGGTGGTGGGCTCTCCCTAGATTCCCATCTTGGATTGCTGCCACACTAGGTAGCTGCTTTGAAACTCCCTCAGACTTCTACTGTTCTACATGGTCGGCAGACTTGGTGAGTCAATTAAGATATCTTAAAGGGAGGAATTAGTTAAAGGAGAATTTTTTCCCACATTAAAAAATGGGAAATGTTTTTACAAGGGTAGGAATTTGGTCTCTGTTTGATAACACATTAGACAGTCTGAAAATGGAACAATTAAATGAGAGGATAATTAATGTTGATGGGATTTACATAACATCAGTTATGAATATTATTTGTTTGATCATTTTATTTTAACATTAAAAAGGTTGGTTAATTTGAGTGCCAGGATAAAAGTTTTAGAAAAACTTGTTAAAACAAATTATAGAGATATTTAGACCCAGACAGAAGAATTTAAAGGTGAACCTATTTCAGCATTGAATTATACGGTTACAGACAAACAGCCTGTTTTCAAGACAAACTTAATCTATCTAGTAACCTTATAGGAACTGCCAAATGCTCAAGGGTGTGTACGAGCTAACTAGACTCCAGTAGAAATGCTAGATTTGAGGAGATTCAAGGAATCTATAGTCTCATATGGAATGCATTCTCCCTTTGTAAAGCAAGTGTTAAACTTGTGGTCAACTTGTAATAGAATTATCCCTCAAGACTGGAAAGATTTTGTTACAGCTGTCCTAGGGGCTGGGCCTGGTATAAAGAGGAGGCTAAGACTATAGAACAACATGTAGGGTTAGAGGTATGGAAATATCCCAGGATCAACTTTTTGAAGAAAACAATTATGCTGACATACAAAAATAATCTTTATATGATGATCACACCCTAATTTTATGACAAATGGCATCCCTGAATGTGTGGGACAGAATTGAAGAAGCAGGAAAGAAAATTGAATCATTTACAAAAGTTATACAGGGCCCAAAAGAAACCTTCACAGATTTCTTACAAAGGCTGTCTCCAGCAGTAAATAGAAAGGCTGTCTTCAGCAGCAAATAGAAAGGCTGTCTTTAGCAGTAAATAGAATTATACCAAATTCAGAAGCTAGACAGATAGTAATTGAATTTCTGGCTTTTGAAAATGCCAATGCAGCATGCAAAATAGTAATTATGCCATTACAAGCAAGAGCAGTACCCTTGGAAGATTGGATCAGAGATACAATTAATATTGAATCTCATGACCATGATGATACTTGGATAGGAGAGGTGATTTCCATAGGTCTGAAGAAAAATAGTGATTTCAGATGTGTTAAACAGGGTCACCTAAAAAGGGCATTCCTAGAAACAATGTTCCTTCAAAGAACAATGGCAACAAAATGCCCCTTCTTCCAGATTATGCAGAAGGTGTGGTGAAGGTAAACACTGGACTAATGAATGTAGATCAACAAGAGACAGACAAGATAATCCTTTGCCTTTGCTATTGGGAAACACCCAGAGAGGCCTCTCCCAGGGCCCCATGGCAAATTCAGTTCAGTCTTTTTCTGTCATCATAGAAGAAACACCTTCTCAGAGCAATTAAATAACCAAATGCCTATTGTAATAAACCATACTGCTCAAGGTGATAGAACATCTACAGCAGAGAGAACAGGAAATTCAGGAGAAACTATAAATCGAATTTTTGGCAAACTTCTATAAAAGAACAAAGACCAAAATTAAAAACACAAACAAATGACATTCTCATCAAGGGTCTTGTAGACACAGGTGTGGACATAACAATAATTGCACCAGAATCTTGGCATCTAAATTGGCCTCTTCAGGAGTTAAATGTTCAGCTGTTAGGGATTGGAACACTATCTCAAGTGAAACAGAGTTGAAGGGAATCTGAAGAGCACTTTGACATTAGACATGAAGATACAGAGTTTGGAGTTTGCTCAGATTGTTTTTTGATCTTGCTTTAGTCTAGTATTTCCTAACTATGTTTCCTTCCCTATGGTAATGTGTATTCTGTTCCATTCTATATTGGGAGAAAATGATTTGCTTTTAGATTTTGATTTTATAGGGATTAAAGTTAAAAGATTGCCTCAAGTCTCAGGAGAAATTTTGAACTTTTAACTTTTAAACAGTGTTGAGACTATGATAGACTGTGAGATCTTTTGAAGTTGGTCTAAATGCCCTTTTCATTATGATATGGCTACAAGCCTGTGGAGACCAGGAGTGGAATGTAGTGGTTTGAATGAGAATGTCCCCATAGGCTCATGTATTTGAATGTGTGGTACTACTCAAAAGAGTTTAAGAGGTTTGGCCTTGTTGGAGTAGGTGTGGCTTTGTTGGACAGAGTACAGCACTGGAGGGTGGGCTTTGATGTTTCAAAAGCCAAAGCCAGTCCCAGTGGTTCTCTCTTCATGCTGCCTGTGGATTCAAATTTAGAACTCTCAACTACTGCTCCAGCATCATGTCTACCTGCATGCTGCCATGCTTCCCACCATGACTAAAATGGACTAAACCTTTGAACTGTAAGCAAGCTCCAATTAAATCCTTTCTTTTTAAGAGTTCCTATGGCCATGGTGTCTCTTCACAGCAATAGACAAGTGAATCAGACATTGATTCTCAACCACCTGTAACTCCAGCTCCTCTTCTGAGCTCCATGGGTACCAGGCACATACATGGTACACAGACATACATACAGAGCAAGTACACATGAATATAAAACAAAAATTTTAAACTTAAAATCACTGTAAACATCCTTGTACCTTTACATGAAAATAAATTGTCACTTACTGTAATAAAGGTTGAGGAGTGTGAGTGCTAGTACCGAAGTGAGAACATTTTTAACTTTATAGGAAACTGTCAAAATGTTTCCAGAATGCTGAGCTATTGCACTTTTCCATCAGTAATTTAAAACTTCACCTCTTCTAGTAGCTGTGACAATGGGCTCACCATAGTCATTATTTAACATATTCATGACCCAAACCATCTATTCCTGTGTTTTTCTTCTTTACTCTTTGAAAATTTTATATATAAGTATTTTATTTACATCATTCTTCTGTTATTTCTCCCTCCAATTCCTCCCTTGATCTTCCCATTCCTGAAATTCATGGCTTTTATTCTTTAATCATAATTTTTACATATATACATATATAGGTTTATAAATATAACCTGCTGTGTTCAATTAATGTTTTCAGATGTGTTTAAGGATGACCTTCTGGGATTGATTAACCTATCAGGATTTGACCCTGTAGAAGATGGATTCCTCCTCCTTCAAGATCCATTAATTGTGTCTAGCTTTTCATCTAAGAGTGAAGCCTTGTGAGAATTCTGCCATGCACACTGGCACATCAACTGCTGGCATCACTTTTTGGGTCTTGTTTAGGTGACCATATTGTTGATATTTGCTGGCTGCAGCTCAGTGGTAGAGTACTAATCCAATGCACTGTAAAAATAGTTTTCAGAGTTATTTGATGGAAATTAAGAAGCTAAATTATGACCTAGAGCAGGGGTTTCCAAAATTGCTCATTCTTTGATTCATTTTTCGTTCTTAGAATTTAATTTTAAACATATGTTGCAATACTGGGAGTAGAATACCTGTGCCAAGTGAATACTTTTAAAATTTTTTTCAACTTAAGCATTTTCTTACTAATTTTTATTATTTAAATGTTTTCATTTATTTTACATCTTGAACGCAAATTCCTCTCGTTCTTTTCCTCTTGTTTCCCTCCCTCTGCCCTGCACATTCACTCTACCCTTTCCAAGCCACTCCTCCCTGTTCAGAAAAGAGAAGGCCTCTCATGGGTGTCAACAATGAATGACAAATCAAGTTCAGCTTTGTTGAGTCAGAACAAAGCTCTTTCCCTTGCATCAAGGCTGGGCGATTCATTTTAAATACAGCCTTCAGGGTAAAATGTATGAAAGGGATAGAAAGAGTAATTGTTCCTTGACAGTCTGTACATGAATGAGAGAGAGTGTCTCCAGATATGATACCTCCTCCAAACTAAATTTCAAAAGGTAGTCAGCTATTTCACTATGGAGTTTCAAGGGTATAATCTGTATGTTGGTTGGACTGGACACAGGAGCTGATTGCTAAACTTCCACTTACCTTCTCCACCCACCCAGGATTATCATTGCCTATAAGATAAAAGATACTGAATGTTTATCAGCCACTGCTCACAGCTGAAGTCTTCACTCTACCACGACTCTGCCACTTACAGCTCCATAGCCTAACCAGAACCATGGTGCTCGAGAACTTTGGTAAGTACTCCATCCCAAAGAGACACAGGTGTTTGGCATCCCTCCTTTGCCTCTGAATTTTCACTTATTTATTTGTTTACTTGAGACACCATCTCACTTTGTTGCCATAGCTGTCCTGGAACTTGCTATATAGACCAGGCTGGCTTTGAATTCACAGAGATCCACCTGCCTCCGTCTCATGGGTGCTGGTATTAAAGGCGTGAACCATTATGCCTGGTTACCTCTGAGCTTTTGTAATTCTCCTTTCACTACTTTATTCTTGATTCCCCATCTCATCATCCTTGCTGGCATCTCTGGCTGTGATCCAATGACTGTGCCTGAAATTTTCAGGACTTTCCTCTTCTTCTGAGACCCTCCTCACAAATTTTCTGTCAACACCAGACATGACTATGATCAGTCTCAATGTCTGTTATTAGCCACCAGACCCAACAAAAGAAGCTCAGAGATATGATCTTGTAGCCCTGATCATGACCACCTGGTGGATTCCCCAATATCAGTCTCACTCCCTTTTTGCTCCTCATTTTTGTACTTATGTGCTCAGTCTCAGAAAAAGTCACTTGTAGGAATAGGTGCAATGAGGAGGGAGGAGATGGAGCCCTCTAGCTGGGGAAGGTGAGGAGTCTTGGAGCAAAGCCATGACTCCCCAAAATATCTGTACATTAATTTGCTAAAAACTTCCTGTGGTGGTGAAGCAGAGCTACACCATTGCCACTGTGCTATGAAAAGAATGCCATCTCTATCCTTGAGTGGCACTCATTTCTGTGTCCCCAGGTGTGCATCTCAGCTGTGCTTCCAGCACCGTGGCCTGGAGTCCTGGGCCCCTCAGAACCAGAGGGTCATGAATTTCAACATCTTATACTTGAAGCTTGACTGCTCAACTTTCTTGTCAGCAAGATCTGTGCTCAATGAGGGTCCTACTATAGTGCAGGCTTGAATGGGAGGGAGCAGGGACAAAGTCTGACTGTGTTGTCCCCTCGAATTCCACCTCTATGTAGTCATGTGATAGCCCATCTCGGGTCTTGCCTCTCCTTGACTCCCCTCACTCTCCTCTATTCCATCTCTCATTCTTCAAGAACACCACACAAGTTATCCATGGTCAGATCTGACTTCATCTAGACTATTTTTGACAGTTGTTTATTATTTTTGTTGTTGTTTTGTGTGTGAAATGCATGCTTATGTAAGAGTTATGTGAGTGTGAAGTGCCCATGGGAGTGCACACGGAAGTGAGAGCAAGATGCAGGGTGTCTTTCTCTGTTGCCTTCCACCTTGTTGCCTTGGGACAAGATCTTTAGCTGAACCTGAAGCTCACTGTTTTGATAATCCTAGCTGGCCAAAAGCTGTTTAGATCCTCTTGTCTCTGCTCCCAATCCTGGGATTACAGATGTGCAGGGTTATGCCTGGCTTTTTACATGGGTGCTGGGGATTCAAATTCATGTCCTTTTGCTTGAAAAGAAAGTGCTCAAATCCCTTGAGCCATCTCTCTTGTCCCTTAGATTATTTTAGGCAGATTGTTGCAGATCATCCAGAATCTGATAGGGGTTAAGAGTCACTTTGAGGGTTTTTTAACTATTTTTATGATTATGAGTATGTCTTCCACAAGTTTATGTAATAAAATCTTAATTGATCAATGCTGGAGTGAGTTAGAGCAGGGTCTATGAGATATTTTATGGCATGAGACACGAAAGCAGAGCTGTTCTGAAAGATGTGATGTCAGTATCAATTAATGGCAGCAACGAGGAAGCTCTCATTTTCTCTGAGTGGTCATATTGACAATATCTTGTAAAAAAAAAAAAGCAAGTGCCTCTAATGATCTCTCTTGCTCTTCTTGCTCTTTATTGAACCCAGAGCTGAAGCAGCACACAGTCCCATCCAAGGGCTGCTATGTGATCTGTGATTTTCTAACCTCTCTAGCCATGAGCCAGAATTGGCCATTTTATTGTTAAAGTACTGATAACCAGGTATTTGTTCAACAAGAGAAAACCAAATACTAGGACTATTGATATTTTTATACTCTTGAACTTCTGGTAGGCCATTGTTCATGACTGCTGTGGATGGATCCTGACACTAAGAATGCAGCAGAGGCCTCTGTGCTCCTGGAAAGAGTTGGGCTGGAAAAACCCAAACATCAACTAACTTTCCAATGTGCCTCAACTTCAGTTCCAGACTCAACTAAATTGTACTCTGGAACTTTTAGCAGTGTGACTCTAGGGCTGAGGAGATGGTTCGGCGGGTAAAATGTTTGCTGTGCAAACATGAGGGTCTGAGTTAAAATACCCAGAACCCAGATAAAACCAGAACTTGTAGCTGGAGTCTCTCATCTCAGTGCTCCCATAACAAGACTGGAAATGAAGACAAGGCAATCTCCTAGAAGCTGACGAGCCAAGCAGCCTGCCATGAGAACAAGAGACCCTGTGTCAAACAAGGGAGGAAGTGAGAACTAACACAGAGATTGTCCTCTGAACTCTACCTTGAATCCCTGGCATGATCCGCCACACACTGATACACCCAAATGGCCACACACAGAGAGGGTTTTTTTTTCTAGCATGGAGATGTTATGAGTTTTATGTTTTACCACGTAAAAGAGATTGCCAGCAAGCCTTACAACCTGAGTTCAACCACCAGAACCCAGATAAAGATAGAAGGAGTGACCTGATTCCACAATGTCTTCTGACATCCTTGTATATCTCCTCTCTCTCTTGCTCTCTTGCTCTCTTGCTCTCTTGCTCTCTCTCTCTCTCTCTCTCTCTCTCTCTCTCTCTCTCTCTCTCTCCCTCTCTCTCTCTCTCCCTGGATTTTCACAGACACATACTAGTAAAAATAATAATAAAGTTAATATATTTTAAACATGATTCTGCCAAATGCTTTATTAAAAAACTATGCTCATGGAATCTCCAATAGGAAAATACACCACAGTCTCCCTCATGTACACACAAAGGACCACAACACACCAGCTGTCTCTTGATACCCAACCAAGAATCTCTTTCTGGAACTTTCACAGGTTCGCTCTACACACTGCTCAGTTTACCTTGAGGCTGTAATCCTTTGTCAGTCTTCAGAGGCAGCAGCTGCAGTCATGAACCCACTTCTGCTGTCCCTCCATCACCTACTACCCTGCAGCCTGATCAGAATCACGGTGTATGGAATCTAGAAGGAGAGTCTAGCCAAAGTCACATCTAAAACTTATTGCAGCTCTAACGCACCTATGAACTTCAAATTAACCCCCTTTCTGTGTTCAGTTCCCAGGGTCTCCCTCATAACCACCCATGTGGAATCTGCAAGTGTAATCTTTCTTCCCACTTGCAAACTTCACAAACTCCACTCTTCCTAGCATCCTACATTCCTCATGTGTCAGCCCAGATCCTGAAAAACATCCAGAGTCAGTCACAAATTCCACTCTGAGTCATCATCAGCCATCAAGGTGTCTAGTGAAGTCCCTTGTCTCTGATCATCATCAGCTGTGGCACCCATTGTGATTCTGTCCCATTTTATGTTTCTCAGGCATCATCCTCATTCCCATGCTCCTATTCACAAACTCAGGAGCTGCAGGATCTCACACATCCCCAACTCTCTCACATACTGGCTTATTGCTGTGCCAGCCAGTACCCATGTGTGGGGACAGGATCTACAACCCCTCGGAGCAGTGTTGTGTGGATGATGCCATCTTGCCCTTTAACCTGACCCGAAACTGTGGTACCACTGACTGCCCCTACTGGCCCTGCTTTGAACTTTGCTGTTCAGAGCCTTATGGCCCCCGTCCAGAATTTCTTATCAAGCTGAAACTTCAGGGGGAGAGATCCCATTGCAGTTCATCCCCCATCTCTGGGGACTGTGCCAGGTAAGCATCCTTTCCCTGTCTGTACATAGAGTTGTATATGGAAATGGAAAAGGGGGTTCTGCAGGTGCACCTCCCTTTATGAAAACCCTTACCCCCTGTTCTAATCACTAACAAACCTTTGGGATGTTTTGTTCATTCACTTCTCTGATTCTTCGTTTTTATTTTCTACTTTGCAGCAGAAACATTTTACAGAGGAGATATCCAAGAAAATCCACTTTTTATTAGGCAACGAAGTGATGCCCAGGTAGGCTTCAATGTCTGTGCAGTCACTAACTGGGATGATGGTTGTGTGCTGGGCTGTAAACAGGACATTTGTACCACCCCCTCTGAGGATCAGGAAGCATTCTGAAGAGACTGGGTTGTTGGCAGGTTCAGTCTTTCTTCAGTTGCCTGGGTACAGCTCAGCCTGTCAACAGCCAACCATGGGCACTAGTGAGCTCATTGGGCTTCCTCTCTCCTTACCAAATTAGCTACTGGCGGAATCCAGGGAAGGGACTGTCATTGTCTTTCATGTGTCAAATGGTGAGCCACTAGGCTCCAATAGATGGTTTGAAACCTGTGGCCCCACAGATGGTCCTGGTTAAAATCAGTGGATCATAAAAACATTCATTAATCCTTTGATTGCTGCCAATCCGAGGTCCCCTCTTGTTGTTATTGTCACTGTCACTGATGACCATGTGTGAATGAGTGTGGGGCCATCTACTGAGGCATGAGCAATATACCTGAGGCCACGTCCCCAGAGGAAAGGAACTGTCCCTCCCCAGTAGACACCAGCTGCCCATAGCTCCTCAGCCTGGGTTGTGGCCTGGGGAACCTTCATGCTCCCACATACACTGGAATTTTGACTGATTTGAACTTGCCCAGGTCTGTGCAGGCAATCACAGATGCTGTCAGTTGATGTGTGCATCAGCTGTATCATTTCAGAAGACAGCCTTTCACGGCTCTCCTCCATAACCTCTGGCTCTTACGTTCTTTCTACTCACTCTTCCAGCATGTTTCCCTGAGCCTTGGCTGGAGCAGATTAGTTGATACAGATAACCCATCTGCAGCTGGAGACTCACAGTCACTTGTTCTCAACACATTGACCAAATATAAGTCTCTGTATCAACCATTACCTACTGCAAAAGAAACTTCACTGACCAAGGTTGAGAGCACATGTGTATGGGCATAAAAAAATACTAAGAAGGTAATTTGAGGAAGAGAGAGATGCATCAGTAGTTAGGAACATCTGTTGTCCTTCCAGAGATCCTGAGGTCCATCCTCAGAACACACATGATGACTGACAACTACCTGTAACTCCAATCCCAGGATGCCCTCTTCTGGCCTTTCAGGCACTGCAGATAATCATGCACAGACATGCAGGCAAGACAGCCACATACATAAAAGTGAATATTAAAACATAAGCAACAACAACAACACACACACACACATACACACACACACACACACACACACACACACACACATACGGTCATTTGACAACATGGCCATTGAGCAAAATACCACTGGTAGATCCCACACAAATCATAGACAGGTTGTTGTGTTCCTCATTTTTATTTCTTAAGCCAGCACACAGTATATTAGATATCATTTTGCCATTTTCAAACAAAATGTGTTTTAATCGATTCCCCTGATATCTCATCCTGACTGTGTGCTCTCAGGTCAACATTGTGTGCCCCACCCTCTCATATCTGCCTTCCTGGACATGCATCTCTACCTACATTTTAAAGATCTTAACTCTCAGTTTTCTTCCCTGGACAGATTCGAATGTCTGGTTTCTTCCAGTAAATATCAGCTCCTGAATGTTCCTACTAGAAGGATGGGCACCTGAGGCACTGGAATGAAGTGACATTATGTATGCATCATTATAATGCTCATTTGAACATAGTTTAAACATGTATTGGAATGTTCTAAAATTATCATGTGTCAATGCAATTAAAGATAAATATATCCAACCTCGAGTCCATGGGAGCAGAGAACTGTATGCAAACTAGGCCTGGGACCCTCACAGAAACTCAAACAGTGGGTGCTATGTAACAATTACCAGCCAGAATAGGTAAGAGCCCCACTTGCCCTCAGAACTCTCCCAGACCTTTGGTTCTGAGCAGAAAGTCCAAAGATGTTGACACTTCCCCTGCTCACCATCCACACCTACTGTTGTACCCCCAACCCTATCTAGGCAGATATCCCCTGCTCAGGTGCAGGCCAGACCAGCCAGAACAGGCCATGCCAGTCAGAGGAAGAGAGAACACCTGCTGGACCAAAGGTCATGCTCATTGTCAGAGTCTTGCCCCCAACTCTGATGGAAACATTCTGCTGGACCAGAGGTCACATTGGCTGCCAGAAATGCAGGCCACAAAAACCAGAAGACCCAAAAGAAAGCAGAAACCAGGGAACAAAATATCCATCTAACAAAACAAGCACAGAAATCAGCTCCTAGATCTATATTCATCCCCAACCCAGATGCCTAGATGTCAGTGCAAATACAGAGTCAACAACAGCCAGGGCAATATGGTACTACCAGAGCTATCCTACTACAGGAACCCCTGAACATGTCAACATAGCCAAAGAAAATGACCTTAAAACCACATTTATGAAGATGATAGAGGTAGTTAAAGGGGAAATAAATAAACACTTTAAAGATATCCAGAATATAAACAATTACAGGAAATGAATAAATCCCTTAAAGAAAGTCAAGAAAAACAAACAAACAGGTGAAGGAAATGAATAAAACTGTCCAAGATCTGAAAACATAAATAGGAGCAAGAAAGAACACACAAACTGAGGGAATCCTGATGATGTAAAATCTAGGTGAGTAAACAGGATCTACAGACATGAGCATCACCAACAGACTACAAGAGATGGAAGAGAGAATCTCAGATGTGGAAGCTATGATACAAGAAAATGATACATCAGTCAAAGAAAATGTTAAATCTAAGAAGTTGTTGACATGAAAGGTCCAGGAAATCTGAGACACTATGAAAAGACACTATACTAAGAATAGTAGGAATATAAGAAGGAGAAGATACCCAGCTCAAAGGCTCAAAAATATTTTCAACAAAATTATAGAAGAAAATACTCCTAACCTTAAGGGGACATGCTGATAAAGGTACACAAAGCTTACAAAACACCAAATAGATTGGACCAGAAAAGAAGGTCACCCCACTACATAATAATTAAAACACTAAATATGCAGAACAAAGAAAGAATATGAAAAGCTGCAAGGGGAAGAGGCCAAGTAACATATGAAGGCAGACCTTTTATAATTACACCTGACTTATCAATGGAGATTCTAAAAGCCAGAAGAGTCTGGACAGATGTCTTTTAGACTCTAAAAAAACACAGATGCCTGCCCAGACTACTATACCCAGCAAAATTTTAATCACTATACATGGAGAAAACAAGATATTCCATGACAAAGTCAAATTTAAACACTATCTATCTACAAATCTAACCCTATAGATAATAAAAGGAAAACACCAACCCAAGGAGATTAACTACACCCATGAAAATACAGGAAATAAATAATCTCCCACCAGCAAAACCAAAAGAAGGGAAGTATACAGACACACACACACACACACACACACACACACACACACACACACACACACACACTACCACCATCACCACCACATAAAAAATAACAAGAATTAACATTCATTGGCAGGATTTTTCTCAATATCACGAGCCTCAACTCTTCAATAAAAAGACACAGTCTCACAGAATGGATGTGAAACCAAGTTCCATCCTTTTGCATACAAGAAACACAACTCAACTTCAAAGATAGATATTACCTTAAAGAAAAAGTTGGGATTGCCCAATGACAGAGAAATGAATGAGATCTACATGAACAACCTGGACGTGAGTGGAGGTAATGAAGGGCAAGGGTCAAGGGAAAGAGAGCTTAGGGGAGCGGGAGATCCCAGCTGGATCAAGAACAGAAATGGAGAGCAAGGAATAAGAGACCATGGTAAATGAAGACCACATGAGAATAGGAAGAAGCAAAGTGCTAGAGAGGTCCATAGAAATCCACAAAGATACCTCCACAATAGACTATTGGCAATGGTCAAAAGACAGCCCAAACTGACCTACTCTGGTGATAGGATGGCCAAACACCCTAATTGTCATGCTAGAAACCTCATCCAATGACTGAGGGAACCAGATGCAGAGATCCATGGCCAGGCCCCAAGTGGAGCTCCAGGAGTCCAATTGGTGAGAAAGAGGGGGGTTTGTATGAGCGAGAATTGTTGAGACCAAGGTTGGAAAAAGCACAGGGACAAATAGCCAAATGAATGGAAACAAATGAACTATGAACCAGTAGCTGAGGAGCCCCCAACTGGATCAGGCCCTCTGGATAAGTGAGACAGTTGATTAGCTTGAACTGTTTGGGAGGCATCGCGGCAGTGCGACCGGTACTTTTCCTCAGTGCTTGTGCTGGCTTTTTGGAACCTGGGGCTTATACAGGGACACTTGGCTCAGCCTGGGAGGAGGGGACTGGACCTGCCTGGACTAAATCTACCAAGTTGAACTCAATCCTCAGGGGAGTCTTTGCCCTGGAGGAGATGGGAATGGGGGTGGGCTGGGGGGAAGGTGGGGGGCGGGAGGGGGAGAACAAGGGAATCCGTGGCTGATATGTAAAATTGAATTAAATTATAAAATAAAACAAATATTCCAAAAAAAAAAGTTTGGGAAAAGATTTTCCAAGCAAATGGCTCCAAGAAGCAAGCTGATAAAGCTATTCTAATATCTACCAAAATACACTTCCAAACAAAATTAATGAAAAGAGATGGAGAAGGACACTTCATACTTATCAAATGTAAAGTCCACCAAGATGATGCCTCAATTCTTAACTTTTATGTCCTGAATGTAAGGCACTCGCATTTGTAAAAGAAAAATTGCTAAAGCTGAAATCACACATTGAGCCTCACACATGAATAGCGGGAGATTTCAAAACCTCACTCTTACCCATGGACAGGTCATTTAGACAAAAACTAAACATAGAAATACTGTAGCTAACAGACATTATGAACTAAATGGATCTAACAGATATCTACAGAATATTTCACCCAAACACAAAAGAATATACCTTCTTCTCAGAATATACCTTCTTTTCATGGAACATTCTCCAAAACTGAACACATTCTCAGTCAGAAAGCAAGTCTCAACAGATACAAGAAAATTGAAATAAGCCCCAGCATCCCATCAAACCACCACAGATTAAAGCTGGATTTCAAGAACAGAAAGAACAGAAAGCCTACAAATTAATTGGGACTAAACAACTCTCTACTGAATTACCAACGGGTCAAGGAAGAAATAAAGAGACACCACAGACATTTCCCACTGAGTCTTCTCACTAATCTCAAATAACATTAGTTTAAAGATTACATCACCGAAATATTGTCTTCTTTTCAGATTGTAAACATTTTTATCGAAGCATAGAGTAAAACATGATAAATTGAACAATAAATCTTATTTGCAAATAAAATGGAAATTAAAGACTTTTATAAATTCAATGAAAATGAATGTATAACATACACGAAGTTGTGGGACACAATGAAAATGGTGCTAAGGGGTAAGTTCATAGCAGTAAGTACTTACATAAAAAATTGGAGAGATCTCATACTAGCAACTACATAGCACACCTGAAAGCTCTAGTACAAGAAGTAAGTACACCCAAGAGGAAGAGACAACGGGAAATAACCAAACTGAAGGATAAAATCAATAAAACAGAAACAAAAAGAATAATACAAAGAATCAAGGAAACAAAGAGTTGGTTCTTTGAGAAAATACACAAAACAGACAAACTCTTATCTAAACTAAAAAGAAGACAGAGAATATCCAATTAACAAATCAGAAGTGAAAAGGAGGGCATATAAATAAGCACCAAGGAAATTCAAAGAATAATTAGGTCATACTTTAAAAACATGTATTCCACAAAATTGAAAAATCTGAAAGAAATGTAACATTTTTTTTAAAAAATAGATACCATTTAGCAAAGTTAAATCAAGATCAGATAAACATTTAAACAGACCTATAGCTGCTATGGGATAATGCTTTTGTACACTGGTTTAATAAAATGCTGATTGGCAGCCAGTAGCCAGGCAGGAAGTATAGGAGGTATAAGCAGACCAGGAGAATTCTGGGAAGAGGAAGGCTGAGTTAGAAGATGCCAGCCTGCCATCCAGGGAGCCGCATGTAACGGCACACAAGTAAAGCCACGGAAAATGTGGCAACATATAGATTAACAGAAATGGTCTGAGTTTGAGTGTAGGAACTAGTCAGTGGTAAGCTTGAGCTAATGGCTAAGCAGTTTTAATTAATATAAGCCTCTGTGTGTTTATTTGGGTCTGAGCAGCTGTGGACTAGGCAGGACACAGGAAGACTTCTGGCTACATATAGCCCCCAAGGAAATAGAAGCAGTCATTAAAATTCTGGCAACTAAGGAAAGCCCATGGCCAGAAGATTTTAGTGCATAATTCATCCAGAATTTCAAAGAATACCTAATTCCAGTAATCCTGAAATTATTCCATCAAATAGAAACAAAAAGAACATTCATTTTATGAGGTCACAGTCACCCTGATATCTAACCCATACAATGATTCAACAAAGAAAGAGAATTACAGACAAATTTCCCTTATGAACATAGATGCAAAAATATTCAATAAAATTCTTGCAAACCAAATCCAAGAACATATCAAAATGATCATCCACCATGATCAAGTGGGCTTCATCCCAGAGATGCAAGGATGGTTCAACATATAAAAATGTGTCAATAAATTCCACCATATAAAGAAACTGAATGAAAAAAAACTCACCTCATTAGATGCTGAAAAAGCCTTTGACAAAATCCAACACTCCTTCATGATAAAGGTCTTGGAGAGATCAGGGATACAAGGGAAATACCTAAAGATAATAAAGACAATTTACAACAAGCCTATGGCCAACATAAAATTAAATGAAGAGAAACTCAAAGCAATCCCACTAAAATCAGGGACAAGCTGTCTACTCTCTCCATATCTATTCAATATAGTACTTGAAGTTCTAGTTAAAGCAATATGAAAACTCAAGGAGATCAGGGGGATACAAATTGGAAAGGAAGAAGTCAAAGTATTGTTAATTGCAGATGAGATGATAGTATACACAAGCAACTCCAAAGATTCTCTCAGAGAATTCTTATAGTTGATAAACACTTTCAGTTAATTGACTGGATACAAGATTTATTCAAAATAAATCAGTAGCCCTCCTATAGATAAATGACACACAGGCTGACAAAGAAGTCAGAGGAAAAAAAAACACCTTTCACGATAGCCACAAATAATATAAAGTATCATGGGGTAACTCTAACAAAGCAAGTGAAAGATTTGTATGATAAAAACTTCAAGACTTTGAAGAAAGTAATTAAAGATATCAGAAGATGGAAATATTTCCTTTGCTTGTGGATCAGTAGGATTAACATAGTAAAAATGGCCATCTTGCCAAAGGCAATCTACAGTTCCAACACAATCCCTGTCAAAATTTTAATACAGTTCTTTACAGACCTTGAAAGAACAACTTCATATGGAAAAACAAAAGACACTGGATAGTTAAACAATCCTATACAATAGAAGAAATTCTGGAGGTATCACCATCCCTGATTTCAATCTGTACTACCGAGCTGTAGTAATAAAACCTCATGGTATTAGCATAAAAAGAAATAAGTTGATCAATGAAAATGATTCAAAGACCCAGCCCTAAATCCGCACACCTATGGACACCCAAGTTTTGATAAAGAAGCCAGAAATATACAGTGGAAAAAGGAAAGCATCTTCAACAAAAGATGCTGGTCTAATTGGATGGTGGCATGTAGAAGAATGCAAATAGATCCATATCTATCATGCTACACAAAATTCAAGTCGAAGTGGATCAAAGATCTCAACATAAAACAAGATACACTGAACCTGATAGAAGCGAAAGTGGAGAATAGCTTTGAACTCACTGGCGCGGGAGACTTTCTGAAGGGAACACCAATAGCGCAGGCACTAATGTCAACAATTAATAAATGGGACCTCATGAAAGTGAAAATCTTCTGTAAGAAGACAAATGACAAACAGAAATAGGACAAAGCAGCAGCTTACAGAATGGAGAAAATAATTTCACCAACTCCACATCTGATAGAGGCCTAATATCCAAAATATAAAAGAACTCAAGACACTAGACACTGGCAAAACAAATAATTCAATTAAAATGGGGTACTTATATCAATAAATACTTTAAACTACTGCCTTCTTGAAAATCATGCTTCATTAAGATGAGAGTTCTTGTTTTTGTGGAAAAAGGTGTGCAAGTCTACATAAGGACAGGTGCAGTATATCTTCAGGCCAGCAGATGGCAAACTCATCCCAGTCAGTCAGGCTAAAGGCATTCCCCACTCTTCTTGGTATCCTGTTTATCTTTTTCTTTTTCTTTCTTTCTTTCTTTCTTTCTTTCTTTCTTTCTTTCTTTCTTTCTTTCTTTCTTTCTTTCTTTTTTTTTTTTGAGTAGAAGCAGAGTCTGACACAACCCGTAATAAGATTAAATGTGTCAGGCCACATATGAACTCTTCATTTTTTGAGATACACAACTCCTCCCCACACAATGAATACTTGTAATGTGTGTAGATTTGCACTGACAATTTCAGTTTCCAGTTAGGTGGAGTTCCATACATAAAGGTTTTAAGTTTCTACACACACACACACACACACACACACACACACACACACACACACACAGAGAGAGAGAGAGAGACAGAGACAGAGACAGAGACAGAGACAGAGAGAGATACAGAGACACACACACAGAGACAGAGAGACAGAGGCAGAGACAGAGACAGACTCACATACCTTTGAATGGTCTTTTGCTGGAACACCACTAAATAAATGTTGGTTTGAAATAAAAAAATGAGTTAGAGATCTAAACAAAATTCTCAACAGAGGAATCTCAATTGGCTGAGAAACACTTAAAGAAATGTTCAACAGCCTTAGCCATTTGGGAGATACAAATCAAAATGACTCTGAGATTCCATCTTAAACCTATCAGAATGACTAAGATTAAAAACACAAGTGACAACTCATCCTGGCAAAGATGTGGAGCAATAAGAACACTCGCCCATTGCTGGTGGGAGTGCAAACTTGTACAAGCACTTTTTGGAAATCATTTGGCTGATTCTGCAGAAACCTGGGAGTGTATCTACCTCAAGATCAAAGCTATAGCACTCTTTGGCATATACCCAAAGGTTGCTCTACACTGCCATAAGGATACTTGCTCAACTATGTGCACAGCAGCTTTATTTGTAATACGCAGAAACTGGAAACAACCTACATGCCCCTCAGCCAAAGCATGGATAAAGGAAATGTTATACATTTACATGCTAGATTATTACTCAGCTATTAAAAAACTATCATCATGAAATTTGCAGGCAAATGGATGGAATTAGAAAAAATCCTGAGTGAGGTAATCCAGATCCAGAAATACAAACAGGGTATGTATTCACTTATAAATAGATATTAGATGTAAAGCAAAGCATAATCATGCTACAATCCATAGGGGTCAAGGGAGGAGAATGCATGAATCTTCTAGGGGAAGGTGAAATAGAATAGATTTTGCAGGTGGACTGGGGGTGGGTGAGGAACAGGAGGAAACCAGTGGGGGGAGATGGAAGGAGAGAATGCAGGGATAGATGATTGGAATTAGGGGCATTTGGAGGCAAGATAGAAATCTAGTGTGATGGAAATGCCCAGAATCTACAATGGTGACCCTAGTGAAAACTTATGGTAATAGAGGATAAGGAACCTGAACCGCCAATCTTCCGTAACCAGGCATGGCTTCCTGTGGAGAGAATGGGACACACACCCAGCCACAAAACATTCAACCTATAATTTGTTCTGTATGCAACATGTTCTGGGATAAAGATGGTACAGAATTTTACCAACAAATGAATGGTACAACTTGAGACCTATGCCACCAGAAGGAACCCACGCTTGACACTGTATGAAGGTCAGAAACCAGAGGTTGCATAGCTCAGAGACCAAGGATAGAACCAAACACAACTGGAAAAGTAAAATTATTAGCTAATTAATTAATAAAAATAAAATTTAAAAGTAAATGAAATGATTCCTAATGATGTTCTGCTATGCTTGGACACTGGAGTCTAGCATAATTGTCGTCAGAGAGGCTTCATCCATCAACTAATGGGAGCAGAGCAGAGACCCATAGCCAAACATTAGACAGAGCTTGGGGAATCCTGAAGAAGAGGTGAGGAAGGATTGTAAGAGGCAGAGGCATCAAGGACATCACAAGAAAATGGCCATAGAATCAACTAGCCAGCACTCATAGGGGCTCAGAGATTGAAAAGACAAACAAGGGAGCCTGTATGGGCCTGACCTAGGTCCTCCACGTGTATGTTATGATTGTGTAGCTTGGTGTTCTGGGACACCTTCAGTGGGGGTGAGGGCTGTCTTTGTGTCTTTTGCCTGCACTTGGGATCCGTCAACCTGCCTTAATATGAGGGGATGTGCTTAGTCTTATTGCAGCATGGCATGCCGTCTCTAGTTGATATCCCTAGGAGGCTTGACTTTTCTGAAGAGAAATGTGAAAGGAGTGGATCTAGGAGGTGGGGAGGAAGGCCCTGGGAGGAAAAGCAGTAGGGGAAACTGTGGTTTGGATGTACTATAGAAGAGAAGATTAAGTTAAAAAAATAAATGAAAACAAAGTCAGGTGTCCCAAATGCATCACTTGCATAACCTGCTTAGCTATCCTAACACACACTGTGGAGAAGCTTGCTAGGGCACCCTGCTTTCCTGGTGCCTGGAAAGGATCAGGGAGCAGAAAACGTCATGAGCTTGGAGGAGGTGTATCACCCATTTCTTCAACTGGGGTAGAAGTGTGGGCCTTTTTTCCCGCCACTAAGGAACTATTCTCTTCTAACTGCTCCTTGCTGCCTCAGACTCACCCTCCTGCCTCCTCCTCACAGTAGGAAACAGGGATATCCCATACAGAGTCCTGTTAGGATTGACTTCTTTGGAACTCAAAGTACACACAAACTCTTTAGCAAGGCACCCAAGACTGTCCCCTCTGCTCATCCTAGGGTTTCGCTGCTCTTTGTTAAACTTGTACCTTGTTACCACTCTCAGAGCTGATCTGTTCCCTGCTGTCATACTAGCTGATCTGGGTAAAGCTCTTCAGATGATTCCACAAGGAAAATGCTGTGGGGGAGATATGATATTGACTGATTAACTCATGGGTGGGCACACTGCTTTATAAGGTCATCAGTATTGTATCTAGACCACCAAATCAACTCTCCAAGTCATGTCTTGATATGTCTTCTATCACCAGATGCTAGGAGGCAAACTCCACATACTTTGCATAACAGGACTTCATTGAACTCTTACACATTCTCCCTGGATGGGGAAACAAGCTAAACTAATTGGCCACATTGAAGGTTGTGGTTTGTCTGCCTGATCTGGGCATGAGGCTTGTTGGATGGGGTCAGACACACACTGTCAGTCAACCTAGAGTTCCCCCATTGTCTCTGCTCAGCAAGACATGCCACCCTATGTGTCATCTCCCCCCATTTAGTCACCTTAGTTTCCAGAATAACGGAACCACACAGAGAAAAACTACCATGGGGGGGGGGGAACATTCGAACCAGATTAACCCCCTTAAATGTTACTGGAGCTCTTAAGATAAGAGACTGACAACTCTGGCATTCCTAACAAGCCAGGCTTCACCACTCATCCTCAATAATCCAATTAAAGACACAATTAGTGATGGAAAGCAGGTTTTTTCAATGCAATTGCTTTGGGAAGAGCAAAGAGGTATAGTCTCTCTCTCTCTCTCTCTCTCTCTCTCTCTCTCTCTCTCTCTCTCTCACTCACTCACTCACACAAACACACATCATCATCATCATCATCATCATCATCATCATCATCATCATCATCAGAGTCCTTATGTGGAGTTTAGGCATAAATAGAGGACCACAACTGTCCATAGCTGAGCTTCCCTGGGTCAATGTGTGTCCCCACCTATCACCTCTGTCATAGCTTCATTCTTTCTTGTAAAGTGATCTAACAAGTTGTCAGAATTGTGTGAAATATCTTCAGGAGGCAAATTCCTCTGCATTGATACCAGGACCCAATCTTTTTCATTCTCCCAGAATGAAATCCCCTGGGAAATTCTATTTCTTGAGAACCATTGTGTCAATAGTCTGATAACAAAGGGAGGGCACAAGTGTCTTTGCATTCTGTCTAATTCATTTTTAGAAGTCTTTTCATTTAAGAAAAACCTCTAAGAAGGACTTCCAGTGACATCTGTATTATCATACCACAAAGAGCCTTTAATAGTTACTGCCAAAAGGAACGTCCTAATAAAAAAAATAGCTCTCCAAGATTGTCTTGCTAAATGGTTGAATCATGCCTCACCAGACTCACTCAATTAAGAGCAAATGGAAAACATGACTCCTTTTTGTTGTCCTAACATCGTCTTCTCCATAGAGGGCGCCCAAGCCAACTGCTGAACAGACAAGATACAGTGGAAAATGTCTCCAGGGAAATTTTCTATCCTGCCTTAGGATCTTTATGCCTAGAGTCCTAACCTGTTGGTTTTTGTCCCAGCACTACAGAGCTTTGTGCTTAAACTCCATCCTCTCCTGTCATGGTGTTATATAGAGACCTCTATAAATCGGGCTACCACTTATTCCACACAGGACAGACTATTTCTGGAACTCCCTCCTAAAAATGTTTCATTCAAGCACCCTACTGCAAACTTTATGTTTCTGGTCATTTTCTTCTCAACATGGAAATAAAAATTTACTCTGGGCTTGTATCATGCCAATCCCACAAAACCATTTTGCAGTGCAATCTCAGTGGCTTAAAAAAGCAAAAATGAAAACAAATAAAATCCAGCAAAAATAAAAGGTTATCACTCCTATAATTGTATCCTTTCAGAAAAACAGGGCCACAAATTCTAATTTTAATTAAAATATTTCATGGAAAAGGTTGAATTTTCCAGCAAATGATTCAGTACCGCTATGCTGTTATGCCACACCAATTTCCTCTGTATTTGGGCATTCCTTGTGTATTTGCAATGCTAACCAATACACCTATGGTCACTATACACATAATGTGTAAGTCACTATAATGCTTTACCCTTCCTATCACTGCTGCAGCTGATTTTACTTGTTTTCATATGCTGGTGTCTTCTATATGGTCAGAAATAGTCCTGGAGTGCTTTTGAACAGACTTGTGACTTCTCTAAGGTACCCTGAAGTGAGTACCATTGAGTTTCCTGGCCTCAATATTCACATCAGACTTACAGTTTTGAGAGTTTTAAATTCTAGATATTCTCAATATTCACAATGTTCCTGTAGTTCTGCAAATCCAGAAAGATCTTGCTAAGCCATGAAAATTTCCCTAAAATGTGATATATTTATCACCCAGCCATGAAACTCAATGTGGACCAACAATGTGGACCAATAAAAGTATCTAAATTAAAATCCTAAAAATCTACTCTTTGTGACATATATTCATCTACTTTTGATCATATTGCCTTGAAGTGACCAGGAAGCTTCTAAAGAGTTAATATTTTGATTGCTTTGTCTAAAAGACACAATCATTTTCTATTGCCTTGTGGAGCTGAAGATAATCCTCAGGGTCACATGCATGCTAGGTAAATGCTCTACCACTGACCAACATCCCCCACACCATATATGTTGTTTTAAATTATGTCACAACAAAGATTTGCAAATATATTCATCTCAAAATATCTATTTAACCATTATTACTCTAATAAAGAATTTATAATAAATGGAATTTAAAATGGGGAATTTATACAGTAGATGGAGAAGTTACACATAGACAGATTGGTGACAATGGAATTCATAGCAACCCCTTTACAGGGGAGAGAAAGCAACAGAAGGGAAGGGGAGGGTAAAGAAGGGATGATCAGAGCTCAGGGAAGGCTCGCTGATGAGGGTGGAACAGAAGGGATGGTTGCTGTGGCCAGGGTCTGAGGAGATGGAGTTTCATCTGCTACTAGATGTGCTGACCAAGGCAGGGTTAGAGCAGAGGACATACACATTTTCCTTCCTCATGCATCCCAAAATTTTACTCATGTCCTCATTTTGCTGAATCAGACCCAAAGTCACCTGACACTAGAAACACAGAAATATCTGGTACTAGTAATTTAACCAATTATGGATAAGAAATTGGAAAAGAGCAGAGTGATTGCCACCTCCTCACCCCCAACCCCACACTTGCCCACTTCAGTGTCCAGGAAACCACAGGTCCCACATGTAAATATCGAGGTACTCACTCAGAAGGCCTTTAGGAAGTGTAGCTTTGATACCCGGACTGGACTCAATTCTGTTCCACTAAACTGAACTTTATGATTGTTCTAGAAGTTGTCTGAGATAAAAGAGTTACACTCAGTTGCAAACTGAATCTCCACCCTGATTCAGCTGGAAGAACCAATCCCTATTACTAGTATACTGCTGTATAGTGCCAGCAAGCAAAATCTAAATTCTAAGTCATCACAAAACTAACAGGTAGTTGGCTACTGAGCAAAAACCACAAAGTGATAAAGATTTTTGTAACTCCTCCAGGCAGCCCTCATTTCTTTATCATAAAGGTGTGCCAGGAACCATAGCCAGACTTGTAATCCACTGTGTTTCTGTTGCTCTTATTTTTTTTTTCCTGAGACAGGGTTTCTCTGTGTAGCTTTGCACCTTTACTGGAACTCACTTGGTAGCCCAGGCGATCTCACAGAGATCCGCCTGGCTTTGCCTCCTGAGTGCTGGGATTAAAGGCATGCACCACCACCGCCCGGCTTAAACAAGAGTTTTTGTGAAAAGATCATGAGTTGCAATTAAGGATTTAAGAAAAGAAGCCCTAGACTGCTGTGATCATGTCCAAGTTCCCTGGCCTAAGTCACTCACTGCATACTTTCCTATCCACATTGGTGGGACTGGGGAGACAGAAGAGCCCTGTTCTTTCTCCAGATCTCCATATAATCCCCCACCCTTGTCCTGCCTAGACGAAATGGAACCCAAACCCAGATGAACCTGGGAAGCACAACTCCCTAAGTAAAGAGCAGTGAGTGGGACATAAGATTGCTGAGAAAGCTCTTCCCCTCCCCCCATCCCAACCAGCAGCCTGTTTTCCTTTAGAGATCATGGAGGCCCAGTCATCCATAAGGGTGCTTAAAGAGATGGAAGGAAAACATAGTCAATAACAGAGAAACGAAGATCTTTCCAAGGCTAGGAAAGGTGGTGCACACATCTGTAATCCACATGCCTCTCAGGACAACTGTCTTCCAAGCTCCTACTAAGATGGACTGTTAAGTCATGTATACAGCATTCTACTTTTCTACTTTAAAGTTACAAAGTTATCCATATTCTCTAAAATCCAGCATGGTCAGGCCTACCAAACTAATACCCCACCTCTGGTACCAACTTCTGTTCTAGTTATTCTTCTATTGCTGTGAAGAGACACCATGGCCAAGGCAACTTATAAAAGAAAGAGGTTATTGGAGGCTTGCTTACAATTTTAGAGAGAGTTCATGACCATCATGGTGGGGAGCATTGTGGCAGGCAGGTATGGCACTGGAGCAGTAGCTGAGAGCTCACATCCTGGGACACAGGTACAAGACAGAGAGAGCTACTTCAGAATAGTGCTGGCATTTGAACCAGAGACATTTCTTCCATCAAAGTCACACTACCTATCCTTTGCCCAGTTGTTCCACCTACTTGGGACTAAGCATTCAAATATACAAACCTATGGCTGCCATCCCCATTCAAACCATTACACTTGGTGTGTCTGCTTCCAAAATGTTCATGCACCCTTCGCTGCCTCAAACTTTGGCTCAGGTTCTATCCCTACATGTGCCTATAGACATGATCAGCATTTGAGAAATGTTTTGTTCAAAGCTATCCTACATGGTTAACTTGAACTAGATTTCCAAACCCTCTCTGTCTTCATCTTCAAGGCTAAATATACTGAGCATAACAAGCAAAGGACAAAACCCTAGTAAGACAACACTGGCTGCTCTTACAGAGAATCTGGGTTCGATTCCCAGCACCCACATAGCCACTCACAACCACTTGTAAATCCAGTTCCAGTGGATCCAACATTCTCTTCTAACTTTTCTAGGTACTAGGCATGCACATGGTACACTGACATACATGCAGACAAAACATTTATATACAAAAAGAAAAAAGATAGTCCCTTGGGGGAAAGAGGTGTGATACAAATGTTGTATTTAGAACCAAGCACCCCACAGTCGACTTATTCTCAGGGCTTTTACCAGTTGTAAGCCTCTGTCTCAACCTTGTTTCATTACACAAAGAAGCTCCTTTGATGAGGGCTCAGAGCTGCAGCAATGGATGAGGATAAAGATAGGTGTTTAGAAAGCAGTTTGAGTCTGTGTCCATAGCAAAGTACAATAGTCAGTTCATTCCCAGGGCCTAAGGCCTCCCTAGCAATGGGCTTTCATTCCAGATAAAATATGATCAAAACACATTGTGTACATGTATCAACTTCACGAAGAATTTTAAAATATATCAATAAAAATGAGCCCGTAATGAACAGATACACTGCCATGAGTCATCCATTCTGAGAACTGAAGTCAGAAGCTATGCTCCTGGCTAGGCAGCAGAACAAGGTCTCAGAAGACACATAGGCCAAACCCCCTGAATTTGACCCACATCTGAAACTGCTCAAGACAATTCCAGCAGTTTGTCACATTTCACTATCTTGTGCATTCCATGTGTGTTGCTGGCTATTTTTTTTATCCAGCTTTCTTTTCTTTTTTAAATTAACATTTTTTTTAAAAAAATTTTTTTCGAGACAGGGTTTCTCTGTGTAGTTTTGGTGCCTGTCCTGGATCTCGCTCTGTAGACCAGGCTGGCCTCGAACTCACAGAGATCTGCCTGTCTCTGCCTCACAAATGCTGAGATTAAAGGCGTGGACCACTGCCCCCCAGCTTAAATTAACTTTTGAAAGGTTCACACAATGTATTTTGCTCATACTAACTCCATATTTCAACTCCTTCCAGATCCATCCCTCATCCCTATCTACCCAACTTTGTGTCCTGTCTTTAAAAAGACATCAAGTCCAGTTTGTGCTGCTCACATACTCTTGGATGTGAGGCCACCCACGGGAGTGAGGTCCACTTACCAGGGTACATACCTATAACTAAAACTGGCTCTCCCTTTCCAATCAGCTATCAATTGTCTATAGCTCCTCAGCTAGTGGTGTGACATCATGCCCATACCCCCTCTCTATACTGAGATTTTGTCTGGCTTGAGCTTGTGCAGATCATATTTGTTTGTCTATATCTAGTCAGAGAGATCCAAAGTCTCTGTATGAAAGAAGTCACTAGGTACTTCTGCCTCCAGGACACCTATCTTTAGTACCCTCGCTAACCTGTGCTCAGTCTTATAAACTTCCCTGTGACATTTTGAAGAAAGATCCAAGGTCTCAATTGTATTTCTCAGGCTCTTTGAGTGGCCACAGAGTGAGATTGTTTTTAAAATAGCTTAGGTCAACCATGTGCTCCTGTTAAGGGAGTTTTAGCGACTCAGACTCACTGGATGTTAGCATTTAGGCATCTGTACTGGTCTACCCTCAGGGTGCTGATAGGATATATTCTCAACTGCAGTCACTAAGAGCACCCTCTGTGCATATTTAATACATTTCCTTATAAAAGGCAGGCCTTGACACCAGTCTCTCTCTCTCTCTCTCTCTCTCTCTCTCTCTCTCTCTCTCTCTCTCTCTCTCTCCACTCTCATCCTTAGGGACCTGTCTCTGCCTCCTTCTCTGCCCCCTTCTCTGCCCTCCCCCCAATAAACGTCCCACGTGAACTTTGTTGTATGGTTTGATTCCTTCCTGCCAGTTTAAAAATAAAACACTGACCACTTCAGCATCTGAGGTATCTATAAACACACTCTGAGCACTGAATACCTGCATCTATGTTTCCAACTCACCATGTTCCCACTCAGAGACCATGCTCAATTGGAATGCCACATATCCAAAACCATAGGAGCAAGACAGGATGGATTTGATTGTTTTTTTAAAGAGAACACAAAGTTGGGTGGGTGGGCATGGGGCATGGATCTGGGAAGACTTGGAGGATATGAATATGATCAAAATACATTGTACAGAATTCTCAAAGAACTAATAACATGACAAATAAATGTGATTTTAAAGCCTGTCTAGCTTATTTTGTTTAGCGTAATATCTTCAATATTTATATTGTTGGAGCAAAACCAGAATGTCTTTCCTTCTTATAGCTGAGTAATATTCTGAATACAGATTGACCACATTTTACTTCACCATCCTTCTACTGCTGGACACTTGAATTGCTTCCACTTGGGGCTGTTATAAATAATGCCATAATGGGCATCAATGTCTAACTATCTACTGAGTTATTGTTTTCAGTTGTGTTGGCCATACCTCCACAATTGCATTTTCTAAGGCACATGAGAATTCCACTTAACTTTTTAAAGGAATTGCTGCATTCCTTTCAGAGCAACTGAGCATTGATACATTCCCAGGAGAAATTCACATGGCTTTAAATTCCAAAAACTCGGCCGGGCGGTGGTGGCGCACGCCTTTAATCCCAGCACTTGGGAGGCAGAGCCAGGCGGATCTCTGTGAGTTCGAGGCCAGCCTGGGCTACCAAGTGAGTTCCAGGAAAGGCGCAAAGCTACACAGAGAAACCCTGTCTCGAAAAACCAAAAAAAAAAAAAAAATAATAATAAATAAATTCCAAAAACTCTTTTAGATTGATTCTTCTTTTTTTCATAACCATTATAGTTGAGTGTGAACTCCTTGAAGATTTGCTCTCCATGCTATCAGTAGTTAGGTATATTTTCCTGAGGTTATTGATCACTTGTGTGTATTCATCATATCAGTATCTGTTTAAATCTTAGTTTAATTTTATATTAGGCTGCTTCTTTTGTTGATTTTTAGAAGCTATGTTCTGGGTATTAATTTCTTATGTGATTTTTATTTTTAAGACAGGGACTCACTATATAGTCCTGGTTGGACTGGAACTTGCTATGTAGATCAGGCTGACTTTCAACTCACAGGGATTGACCTGTTGAGATTAAAAGTCTGCCACCGTGCTAGGCTCTTATCTGATCTTTAATTTGTATGTATTCTTTCTCATTCTGTGAATTTTTCCAAACAGGTGATTTATGTCATGTGATCATGGAGTCCAAGGCACTTTCCCATAAACCTATTATAATATTATTGCCTTTGCACTCAAAACAGGAAAACCACCATGCCTCAACTGTCCTGTTCCCTCCACCATGGAGTCCTGAGACCACAGCCCACTCCTCACTGAATCTCATCCCTGTGGCTAAGCTATGCTCTTGCTGTAAGGCGAGAAGGTGGGAACCACTGGGAATCCAGTAACACTTGGGTGTAGGGCTCCCTGTCACCTGACACTCACTGTCAAACCTTCCTCCCCAGCCTGGTGCAGAGCTGTTGTAGACAGACTCTTTTAGAGTAGACTTGGGACTGAAATATGCACATGGCTCTTCTTGGAAGGTTCAGCCTCCATGTCTGTGATATTACAGGTACGTGGGGCCAGTTCTCATCACAAGGCAATGTGTTCATAGTGTCCTCCAAGATAAGTAAAGTTAGCCATGAGGAAAAAGCCTGGACATTTCCTGTCACCCTCCTGTGTACCAGCACTGAAGACATGGAAAGGTGGAATGGAAACTGCTTCTTTTAAATCTGGGCATGACATCCAGTTATAGATGATAAACTGTGTTAGTCACTGATAAAGCTCATAGGAAAACTTATTCATACAGGTACTCAGCTAACAGGTTGTGGGGAAGCCACATAGTTCTGTGTGCAGGAACCAGAAACCCAGCATGCCCAGATGGGGTTGCCACATGAACCCAGAACTAATTTCCCAGAAACTAAATTAGTCATTTATGGGGCAAGTGCTGTGGATGGCTAATCCACCCATTACTATGTCTGTATAAAACTTGAGCCTTCCCCACTGAGACCTGTCCAAGAAAGGTGGATGTGAGTGGAAAATCACTATGTTTTCAAGAGTCACTGAGAAGAAACAGCAGCGAGGCCTTTACTGATGATTAATTGATGTATTGAGGTCCTTAAGCAAGATGATTTTATCTACATATTATGGTAATTGCTTCTCATTACAGAAAACACCTTCTATCATTCTGATCAAATCTAAACCATCCATGGTTAGAAAGAGGCTCTGTAACCCAACAGTATTGAGATGTTGACCAGGTTCCTGACATGTTAGGAAACCAGGTTTCCTAACATGAGTTGTTAGGAAACCAGGTTTCCTAACATGAGTTGTTAGGAAAGCCTTGGTTAGTCTAGTGTCCTAGAGGAATGCCTGATTGTGGCACTGTGCCAGATCAGTAGTGACTGGAATGAACAACAGAAACATGTGGGAACTCAGGCTTTCCATGACCCCAGCACCATGCCCATCATAGGTTAGGACTGAGCCTTTGTTCATAGAACTCACCCTCTAAGCACCAGTTGCTTTGATGGTGATAATCCAATTCTACCTGTGGCCCAAGAATCCCATAACTGCCCATATGTGTCTCTGAGACCAAAGCCAAGGAAACGAAATGCATAGTAATGAGAAGGGGCAGTTGGTGAATTCAACTTGAGACTCGTGAGGATGTGGTACATCCTAATGATAATTGTAGAGAGTGATTAGGATTATTCTCAGGCTAACAATGCAATAATACTTATAATTTTGAAATAATTTCAGATTTACAAGATGTAAATACAGTTCTCAAGTGAAATTCTCAAAAAAAAAATATTCCAAGGACATTACAAAGAGAGTTTTTACCTTTCATGGGCTTCCCATCATGTATCATTTTTTATAATGCTAACATAATTCTTGAAATCAGAAAATTGACACAATACTATGGATGTCTAATGTCTTAGAGTTTCTATTTCTGTGAAGAGACACCATGACCACAGCAACTCTTATAAAGGAAAACATTTAATTGGGATGGCTTACGGTTTCAGAGGTTTATTCCATTATTGTCATGGCAGAACATGGTGGTGTGCAGGTAGACATGGTGCTGGAGAAGAAGATGAGAGTTCTACATCTTGATCTTCAGGCAGCAGAAGGAGTCTCTGTGTTACACTGACCATAACTGGAGCAAGGGAGCCCTCATAGTCCACCCACAGAGTGACACACTTCTTCCAACAAGGCCACACCTACTCCAACAGAGCCACCTGTCCTAATAGTGCCACACCCTATGGGGGCCATTTTTTTTAACTAACCCCATGTGATGAATTCAATCATGTTCAGTTTCCTTATTGTGTCTGTATTATTGTATCTTGTATCTTTGCTATCCATGGATGAAAGCTATTCATTGACGAATCACCAAGCTACTCATGTCTCCGCTCAGAGCCATCCCAACTCTTCCATACCTTAGATCATTCCAGAGCCAGAGACCACACAGAGAGCAAACACCACTATCATCCAAAGTCATACACACCAGACAAACCTATGCTGAGTCTCCTGCCCTCCCTGGCTCTCTCAGACACATAACAAGGGCTCTGTCCTGCTTCTCCCTTTTCATGTGACCCTGAAAAGCATGCTGGCCTCTCTCCAATAAGCAGCCATATTCCACAGTTATTTACTCCAATTGATCTGTGTTATTATTTCCATAGACTAAAATCTCATAAGTGTGAATGAGACAGGCATTTCTTAGCCTATTGTCTCTGACAGAATGTGATGGTTCTGTGTGTTTTGTGCAGCTTGACTCTAACAGGGAGCTTCAGCAGACCTCACATGGACTCCCAGGGCACAAGTCTGTCCCCTTTTAAAAAGTGTTTCTCTTGTTTGTTTGTTTTTTTTTTTCAGATTTTACTTTTAATTATTTTGTGTGTGTTGGAGGATGGGGAAATAGGGCATGTGAACAAGACTGCAGTGCCCCTGGAGGCCAGTAGAAGCCATCATAACCTCTAAAGCTGGAGTGAGAAGTGGTTGTCAGCTAATCTGCAAGGACATTGGGAACTGAACTTGCGTCCTCTGGAAGAGCAATACACACTCCTAACTTCTGAGCCATCTCTTCAATTCTGCCTACTTTTGTTGATACCATACCTGAGAAGGCCCAGATCCCTTTGCTGGCCAGATAATTTGCAACTGTAGATGACTGCCTCCATGCTCACTTCATCTGAGAAGTGGTCCCAAGGAAACATCCAGGTCTGAGGGCTGGGATGAAAGGCACTCATGAACACATTCAGTTATTTCTAACAGTTTCAAAGATGTTCTGATCAGTGAAGGTCACCTTACCCAGTCACTGCCCTCAGAAGTAAATGGGAGATATTTCATCTTCAGTTTTGAAGACTATTTTAGCAAGGTATACAAGTCAACATGTGCTGTTATTTTCTTTTATCATTTTAAAATGTTATATTGCCATTTCTGTGGTTATAAACAAAGTCTCCAGAAGTGCTGCTCATGTCCTTGTTGAGCTTTGGTTTTAGGGCTCCTCATTTCACACTGCCTTTTTCATTAATGCAGGTCTTCATTTGACACTCACCCCAGTCAGGGAGGCTAAGTATTTATGGATCAAAGGAAATGCCAGAGAATTAAACAAGGTGATCAGGGACATTGAGCTCAACAGCAGCACAAATAAAACATTTCTCATTTTTATTACCAAAGCAAGCAAAACCTTAGGTGATGTTTACTGTTAGCTTAAGCAAATAAACCACAGCAAGGGAATAATCTTTTGTCATGTGAAAGAGCCAAGAATATTCTTCCTAGGCTTTCACCTTTGCCAAACAAATTATGTGGGTATATAGAATTCCCTTTATGTCTTTGCTTTCAAGTGCATTCACTTTTCACAGTTTGTACAATTATTTCTACAAAAATACCTTGCGGGAAGAATATTCTATTTTCTATTCCATCAATAGGTCATAGTTAGTTCACAGCTGTCTTACACAGGCTCCCACAATCTTTAGTTCAGTGAATGCTGAAATTTTATTTATTCATGTACCTATTTATTTGGTGTGAACATTGCTAAGTTCTCTCTTGGAAAGGATATGCCCATAGAGTAGTATCTGAGAGAACTAAGCCAAATGGTACTAGTGTGGTGATTCAAATAAGAATGTCCCCTATTGGCTCATATATTTGAATGCTTAGTCATCAGGGAATGGAATTATTCAAGAAGAACTTGAAGGATTAAGAGGTGTGGTCTTGGAGTAGGTGTGACCTTGTTGGAGGAAGTGTGTCACTAGGGGGTGGGTCTGAGGTTTCAAAAGCCCATGACAGGCCCAGTCTCTCTTTTTCTCTGACCTGCCTAACCTGATAGTACATTCTCATATACAAGGTTGCATGTCCAGAGACCCAGCTGCCACATACCTCAAAATCACATGTATGACTTCATTTTGTCAAAGGTGTGGGTCACGTGGGTCTTGAAGTAATATGATTACTTGTGCTTCCCCATTTGGCCCATGTTCTCCTCTAACTATTGCTGTCAGCTAGGTTGTACATAGTCCAGACTACCAACTGGAATTCCTCTAATTCAGACTCCCAGAACCCTTACCCTAGGTCAATATATCCTGTTTTTGGATAATGAATCCTTGAAGAATTTGCTGTTTGGCTGTAATGTAAATTTCAATCTGACTCAGATGAGTGATACCCTCAAAGATCTCTCTCTCTCTCTCTCTCTCTCTCTCTCTCTCTCTCTCTCTCTCTCTCTCTCTCTCTCTCTCTCTCACACACACACACACACACACACGAGGTCATCATTTTAAATGGAACTCCTCATCAGAATTTAATGGGAAATAGAACAACTACAGTCTCAGACAATGGTTCTGAAATAAGAGAAGTTCTTATTGAAGGCTCACATCTTGTATGGACTTTCCCAGATGACCTATTCATTCAACTCTGAACATATGTGGAACTCACAGATAGTTCACATGCAGGTTAACTACATCCTATCCTTGGCACTGAGTCCTTGGCCAAGTATTATCATTATCATCTTTCTGGATTCAAGCAGCCATTCCAGGATGACATCATTCTCCCCATTGCATAAGAGGAAAAGAAGTCTCAGGTAGCTAGAATTCTGGGAGGTTTTTCTGCCATGGTAGCATAAGGTCACATCAAAAACATATTCCCCTGGACTATAGGACCAACAGCTCAGGAACTTGCCACTTTTGCTATGTTCTGAAGGATTTGAGGGATGTTCTTATTTTATTTTATTTTTTTACCCCAAGCACAGTTCCCCCTCCCTCCTCTCCTCTTAGCCTCTCCCACTAACCTCCCCTATGATCTCTCATCCATTCCTCCATTTCTATTGAGAGAAGTACAGGCTTCCTATGGAAATTAAAAAATAAAGCATGGCATATCAAGTTGCAATACAACTAAGCACTTACCCTCATATTGAGGCTGGACAAAGCAACCCAGTATGAGGCATAGGGTCTCAAAGTCAGCAAAAGAGTCAGAGAAAGACCTTCTCCCACTGTTAGGAGTCCCTCATGGAAACCAAGCTACACAATTGTAACATATATGCAAAAGACCTAAGTCAGTCTTGAGGGGTGTTTTATATTGTTCCAATCCCTACAGGACAGGAGGTTTCTGACAGAGTGATGCCACCAAGATAAATGTCTTCACCTATGTCGTTAGGGTCTCCTTTGTGTCCTGGAAAAGATAGTGAATTTTTTTCCTTCTTTAAGTAAGCACACATTTCCATCTATGGTCAAAATATCCTTGAAAGATATGAGAGCTGCGTTCTTCAGCTCTCATCAAAAACACTTTTGTTTGCAATAGATGGTGATTAATAGAGGTTTACAACTGGACAGCTTACAAAGAATGAGACTGAAATGTTCTACCCTAAATGGGGATTTATATCACACCCCTCTTATCAAGGCTGAGGGATCACCACAGAAGAAGGAAGTGAAAGATTATAAGAGCCAGAAGTAGAGGGTGACTACAGGATAGTGTTTTCTGGACACAATAGGGCAGTTGCACATATGAACGCACAACAGTTGTGACAGCATGCACAAAATGTGAGAAAGCTCAAGAAAGACAAAATTGAAGTATGGAGAATGGAGGTGGGCATCAAGCCCCACCACTAGCCGGCAACTAATAGCTTCTAGGCGAGGGAAAGTTTGTTTTCTTTAATATTATAGTCCCTGGTAGGTCAACTATACTCTAGAGGACAAGCAAACACCCACGACAGTTTGAGCACCACAACTGGACTAAATGGCTTAAAAAGACATAAAGGTTGGTGTATATGGAGGTGTGATGGATCTGGGAGCATTTGTGAAGGGTGAATATGGTCAAATACATTTTAGGAAATTCTCATAAAATATTCTTATTATTTTAAAAATATCTCCACCTTGGCCAGCTTAGTCACATTTCCTGTGTTATCTATCTAAAGGCTTTACTTATATCCTCATTAAAAACGTACGTTCCTATTTCCTCTTTGAGTAAAGAATCTGATAGGGTTTTGGTTTTGGACATGCTAGCTGGTGTGAAAGAAGTAGCCAGCACCTATGCATTGTCCCACCAAGATGTGATCTACTTGTTCAGCCTGATAGTGTCCTCACAGACCTAGTCAACATCATCTCCAGAGCTCCAAGCCATGCCACAGATGTGCATCTTTTCACAAGCATAGTGGTCCAACAGGGTATGGATGGTGATATAATTAATTGCACATTGATTTCAGCCAAAGTAAAAGGCATTGAAGTTTAGGCACTGTCAAATGATGGCGTCAAACTCAGGGATGTTGGCTATGGTGGTAGACAATAATAATGGGGCACATTGAAGCAAAGACTCACAATAATTATAGGGTGTATTTGTAACAAGCTTTCAGACCTTAGTACCACTGACTCCTTGATGGAAGTACCACCAGGCAGTAAAACTCAGCATTAGACACCATCTACCAAAATAAAAACAAAGACCTAGTCTATCAAAATCCATAGTTATGAGAATGTCTCTAAATGTACTAACCTTGTTTTGCTTTTTAATTCTGTCTTTAAATTCTAGCTAACTGTCTTGTTAACTAAGGTGCATCAAGCCAGAATTTGGTTTTTGTGCTTAAAAGCTCACCCTGAAAAAGGCTCAGGGCTCCACTGAGAATCCAAATACCCAGTGTAACTGCTACCTGGATAATAAAGACTTTCTATTGACTTAAATTGTGTCCAAGCAGTCTTTGATGAATACCTCACAACATTTCTGGAGGTCTGACTGAGCTCCCAGGAGACCAGACATCAGGCTGTCTCAGAGCTCAGAGTGCTTGTGTCAGGGGTTCCTAGGGAGTGAGCATCCTGAGATGTTCCAGGTCCCCAGGACTCTCTTTGATCATACTGCCTAACACTTCAGAGGAGTCTGATACCACCAACCCAAAAGGAAACAAATTAGATAGTTGCCTAGTCTGTCACCTCCAGATGTAAGTCTGATTAAGGCAACATTTGTTTGGATATATAGGAGAAGTTGGGCATGGCTGCTGATATAGTGTCCTGTCAGGACATTCTGAGATGCTACATGATTCTCCTGTCTGTTCAGGTGTATGAATGTGTGGATCCATCCCTAGTTGTCTTTACTATGTATGTCTGTCTTTATGTGGTTCTGCCAGATTTGGTTCCCTGTATTGGCTGGTTTCTTTCTCTGATGTGAGGCCACTACCCCAGTGCCTCTTTTTGGGTACCTGCTAGGTCACCCAGAGAAATTTATTAAGCCCTCTACGTGCCCAATTCCTATATTGTATATTGACTTCTGCCTACTGTCTAGGTTGTTCAGTCGCTGTGTGGAGGCAGGAAGGGGCCAGGCCTCTCATCTTGTACCTCCTTCAATGTAAACAAATGTGCACATAGTGGGAAAATAGTTTCCCCTGGTATGCATTTCCACAGCTCCCCTGACTGCTCTAAGAAGCCTCTGGGGAAGAGAAAAAAATGAAGTTCCACTCCTTCCTTTTTTTTCATTAATACATCCCTTTCAGGCAGTCATATGTATAATTGGAAAGCTTAAAACCCATCATTCTCTGAAAAAAATGCAGAAAAATTGCTCTGGACATGGACAAGGAGATCTCAGCTGGATAATGCAGCCTGGACAAAACAGTTTTCCCTTCTGTTCAACACTGACCAAGGAGACTTGAAACAATTTTCACTTGGTCCTTTTTAGAAGGGTTAATGAGAGCTGCTAGAAGATCATCTTTCTCATGCAATAATTTTCAGAAATTAGGAAAAATGTTGGAAAAATTAAAAAAAAATTTGAAGTAAAAATAGATCCCAGTACCTGGCCCTACTCCTGGACCACCCTCTAGTATAGTTTGAGAAATTCACCCACAGCAATCCTGCTATACTCTTGCATGATGATGGCCTGCAGGAGATCATCGATAACTGTCATGAGATGAGAGATGAAACCAGATACATGGGAGCTGCCATAGTTACTTTATCTAAAATGATTTGGGCCCAAGAAAGGTACCTTAGCCCAAAGAGCAGAACTGATTGATCTAACTCAGGCTTTAAAAGGGGAAAAAGAAAGTCCACCACCATATAAGTGGACAGTTGCTATGCTTTTACTAATTTAAATGTTCAAGGTATGATCTACAGAGAAAGAGGATTTCATGCCACTGAGGCAAAGGACATTAAAAACAAAGGGAAAATTACCGGCCCTCCCAGGAGCACATTGGCTTCCCCTATGAATTCCTAACCTCCACTGCTGAAGACATCTAAAAGATGATTCCCTTGATGCAAGAGGTAGCTAGGCCACTGACCTGGCTATTCAAAAAATGGTTCTATGATCACTGGGGGCCTATTGATACTATGATAACATGCCATGACCCAGTGATTCCTAAGACTCCATGGTACAACCAAGAGGAAATAGAGGATGCAAACAGAAAAAAAAATGTAAACTTCAAACACACAGGCTGGTGGAGGACACCATAGGGAAAGATCATTCTCACAGAAACAATTGGCAAGACTCTGGTAACTGATCTACACCAGGCTATTATTGACCTGGGGTCCACAAAACACTCTGGGTTGCTCAGACCAAGGTGTGTCAGACCTAGATGGATAGTATGGAGGGAAATACCTCAGACACATGCCAAGTTTGTGCTCAAGTAAATGCAAAAGAGAGCCCTTACACAAGAAGGGGTCCAGATGAAAGGCCAACACCCTAGCAAACTCTGAGAAACCAACTTCACCAAGATCTTGCTGTCTAGCTAGATACAAGTGCTTGCTAGTTTTTATAGATATCTTTTCTAGGTGGGTTGAAGCTTTCCCCATCCAGACTGAAACTGTTCCAATCGTAGCTTAAAATGCTCTTCCAGAAACTGATGTCCCAAGTTAACCTCCCCCAGCAAAGGAATTTAATAATGGCACAGCTTTCATAGCTAAAATCTCTCAATTAATAGCTAAAGCCTTAGACATAGATTGGAAACTTAATTGTGCATATAGACCTCAGAGTCCTGGGCAAGTAGAACTAATGAACAGGATTTTAAAAGAAACTGTAAAAAACTCTCAATAAATTCCAGTAAAGAGTGGATAGATCTACTTCACTTTGTTTTACTTGGGGCCTGCTGTACCCCATATAGGGAGGGGTTTATTCCCTATGATACTCTGTTTGAGAGACCGCCCCCCCCACTGTTCCCTGGCTCAGAGACCAGCAATTGTCAGAACTCTCTAACCATTTCTTTCTCAAATAACTACAGTTCCTTCAGTTTTCCATAAAAACTATTCATCAGGATATCTGAGAGACCAAGGTAACCTCAGGGTGCACCAGAAGTTTCCCCCTGTTCAAACGAAGTGATACTGTCTGAGTCAAGCATGTAGCCAAAGAGGCACTGGAACCAACTTGGAAAAAACATACCTGGCTATTCTCTCCACTCCTATGGCCATGAAGGTAGCTGGTGTGGTACCACAGATCCACCACACTCAGGTCAAGAAAGCAAAAGCCATAGATGATGACATAAAATGGACTATCTTCTAACCATGAACCATTAAAATTAAGGTTTCATCAAGCCCCAGCCCCTTTTACTCCCTCTGTCTCCTCCTGAGTCTTATGCATACTCTGTGACAGGGCCCCTTAGTTTCCCGAAACAAGGGAATTTCCATTGCAACAAGTGGGGTTGTGAAACAAAGGCTTCCTGGAAACACATAGGTGAATATATGTGTATACAATCCAATGGCCATAAAATTTTAAGTCTAGAAATTATTGAAGAAAGATTCTGGCCATTGGAGAGCAGAGAGAAAATGGGAAATCCGCTTCTATGCCATAGGAAGAGAACCTGGGGATAGATTTACTATCTAGAAGAAAGCACCCTTGGGGTCCTAAGACTTTTGAACCCTAAAAAGATCTCCTACCCATGCCAAGGCCCCAACAAATTCTCTCCTCCAAAACATTTAACATACCCAGGGCCAGAGTCCCCTTTCTACTGCTCAGAAAGCTGATGACCCCCATCGCCATTTCCACTCTTGACAAGGTCCAATACTTAGTTCATTATCTCGAGACAGATCAGTCAGGATTGCTGGTTATACTGAAATCCCTGGTCCCCATACTACATAGCATAGGGATAGAAACAAAACAGACTCTCAGCCATTGACTGACAAGACTCACTGTGACAGGGCATAACTCAAATTAAAGTTTGAAGATTTATAAGAGGATGAAACTTGTCTAATATCCAAAACCTTTAACCTAGGTATGCAACATGAATTACTAAAGGGTCTTATTAATTAAAAAATCCCTGGAGCCAGATATTGGGGTGAGAGCTGAAAGATCAGAGAAGCAGAACAAGCCACAGCCAACCTCAACTTGCCAACTGCTCAGCCGATCCTGTTTCCATGAATCCTCAGACTGAAAGCCTCTGTGTCTTCACCCCCGAGGGTCTCAGTTGAACTGCTGCTTAGTTCCTGTCTCCTCATGCCCTATATGCCATTCTCCACCAGCCATGTCACTTTCTGGGATTAAAGGCATGTGTGCTTTCCAAGCAAAGGCATGAGATCTCAAGTGCTGGGATTAAAGGCATGTGCTACCACTGCCTGATTCTGTTCCCAGTGTGGCCTTGAACTGGCTCAGAGAGATCCAGACAGATCTCTGCCTCCTAAGTAATAGGATTAAGGGTGTGTGCCACCACTGTCTGGCCTCTTATTAATCTAGTGATTGGCTCTGTCTTCTGATGCCCAGATAAGTTTATTAGGGTATACAATATATCACCACATAGGAACTTCCCCTTATTCTGATGCCTCCTATTCTGCCTTGTGGGTTAGTTCATCTGGACAACAATAATGTTGCTGAGTCCCTGAGACTACTTGGTAGGCATGTAATGTTTTAACTAAATGTGCCTCTTCTGATGCTTTGAAAACTAAGAAACCCATTTTATGTGTCTTAGTACAGATTCTTTCCCAGATATTCCTATATATTTGGAGGAAAAGGAAAAATAATTTAATATAGACCTTGGAATACAAAGAAAAGAGCTGCACCTGTTCTTGTAACACTTCTGTCTGGAGCCAGCACAGCTGGCTCAGCAGCCATGGCCACACCAGTATTTATCATGGAAGATAATAACTTTAAGAAACTAAACGGATAGGTTTTTCAGGATCTAGAGGTGTTAAAATTTTCCATCTCTGAATTAAAACAATAGTTAAAGTCTCTTGCAAAAATGGTTCCACAAAACCAGAGACTTAGGCTTCCTTCTCATATGTTAATGAGATTATATATGGCTTTAAAAGAAACTTGTTTCTATGCTAATTGATCAGGAGTAATTAGATAAAAATCTTACCAGGGTTGGAAAAAATCCTCAAAAATAAACAAACAAACACAAATCATATAATTGGTACCAATCTCTGTTTTCTTTGTCCCCCTGGCTAGATATTCTGCTATCAACACTGGATTGGGCCTTTAATTATAATTTTAATTGGATTAATGGCAGGGCCCGGCCTCTTAAACTATATGGCCAATTATGTATCAATTCAGTAAAATTAATAATTCTTAGGACTAACTACACCTCTTCAGAGCAGGATGAGTCCCATGATTTAATTCATTTACTAAGACTAGTAGGGAGTATAACAGGCCCCCAGACCTTAGAATAACTGACTCCAGGATGGAAGTCACATTCAGGCCATAAAACTCAGCACATAGACATCTGACAAATGAAAACAAAGACCTGTAGGAGGCACAGCTTACATTAAGCATTAAAAAACCCAGAATTGTTAAACACAAGTGTTTTTTCTTCAAGGGAAGAAAATGACTGATGCCTGTTTACCTAGAAGGCTGGAGTAAATGTTATCTATCAACCTGGTGATTGAGTCAGCCTTCACCTACCCTTTGAAGATATTTAGACAATCCTGCTAAACAGTCCAGATAGTCCTGCTGAACAGTTATGGTCCAAACCAAAAGTACAACCCAATGGTTTCAAAATGTGGTTTTGCACCCTAAGTCTAGACCAATAGTTTCAAAAAATCACTTTGCCCACAAATCCCGAGTATTGTTTAGGCCCTAATCCTGAGCTTTGTCTCTCAGTGAATAGAACCCATCCCCATGAAAGAAGGCTTATGTACTTTGCATCCCATATCAACAGAATACATCCTATGCTTATTAAAAATCCTTCTTCCTTAGGCCTTTACTTTGAGTTCTTTTTATCAAAAGAACTTATTCTTATTGTAATGGTCATAGGTGATTTGCTACTTTGCAAGAGAGTTTTGATGTAGCCATCCCTGAATCTTTGTTGTGATAATTTTCACATGGAAAATTTTTCCCTAAAGTTTTACTGTGCTTAAATATATAAGATAATAAACCTTGAGATTAAACTCTTTTTTTTTTTTTTTTTTTTTTTTTTTTTTTTTTTTTAATTTATTTTAATTTATTTTGCAATACAATTCAGTTCTACATATTGGTCACGGATTCCCTTGTTCTCCCCCCTCCCGTCCCCCTCACCTTCCCCCCAACGCCCCCCCCATTTGTGTTGTTTCTTTTTTTTTTTTTTTTTTTTTTCCCCTTTTCTATTTTAATAAAAAGGAAAAAAAAGAAAAAGGTTATAACTAACAAAAGAAAAACTATATACAAAAGTACAATGACTATATACAATATATACAAGTAATAAATGTCTAAACAATGTCTAGTCCATTTGTATTTGACAAATTCAGAGAAAATAATTTCATTATCTATCCTATTTTGTTAAGTCCAAAATGTATCTAATTCACTTTCTATCCTAATTAATCTTCAACTATAACTAACTAACCTTCAACTATAACTAACTAATCTTCAACTCCCTCAGAGACCCAAGAAGGAAATAATATTAGCTAACAAAAATAAAAACAGAAAGTGCATGCAAGCAACTTCCAAAAAATTTGTGAGTTGACAGAAACAGCCAGCTGCCTGGACAGTCACCTGAGGTTTCTCCACAGTGTTGGGGCATCATCTTCAGCCTATAGGCTTAGCATATCTGACAGACTCATTTGTGAAGTAGGATGTACACAAGGTCGACAGTTCAACCTCACATTGGGTGAGAGCAGTCCATGTACCAGAAACACCTGAATTCCACTAGTGTCATGTCATGATTCAGGATTTTAAATTCTGGAAATTGTTGTTGATTTTTTAATTCAGCTGTCCATTCTTGGCTGTGTATATATGGCTTCAGGCCCTCTGAATGGATGAGACAGTTGATTGGCTTGATCTGTTTGGGAGGCACCCAGGCAGTGGGACCAGATCTTGTGCTCATTGCATGAGTTGGCTGTTTGAAACCTGGGGCCTATGCAGGATTGTTTGGCTCGGCCTGGGAGGAGGGGACTAGACCTACCTGGACTGAGTCTACCAGGTTGACCTCAGTCTGTGGGGAAGGCTTTGCCCTGGAGGAGATGGGAATGGGGGGGGTGTTGAGGGGAAGGTGAGGGGGACGGGAGGGGGGAGAACAAGGGAATCCGTGGCTGATATGTAGAACTGAATTGTATTGCAAAATAAATTAATAAAAAAAAAAAAAAAAAGAAATGAAAGTTAGTAGTTAGACATTACAATAGAAGTTGTAGTCATATTAGATATGTTTTAAAAATTGAGCAGATATATTTTAGACAGGTCATCTTCAAACCCTTCAGAGATCTACAGAATATGGCATTTAAAATGTTTTAATAACTTAGAAAATTTTTCTTTTTTGTTATGATTATGAGACATGTCGGCTCCTGGCAGTACCAATCTACTTCAGAGAAAATATGGGCATTGAAGAAACTGCATATGGAGTTAACTTTCATTGTGGCAAAAGTTAGCCACTGGACAACAAAGTATCCTTGAATCAACTGCTGACAAAATGGACAGACAGGACATGAAACAAAGGACTACTGATTCTTGCCAAAACGAGTGTGGTTATGGCTTTATCAAAAGGCATCTTCTGAGGCCAGGACAATATGGCACCATCCCTGAAGTGGCCTTCGCAATTTGGAAAAGGTACAGTGCCCTTTTCTTCGAAGGCAGCTGAATAGGCAGTGGGCCGATGGCTTCTGATGTGCAATGGAACAGCAGCTGAAACAGTTATTCTTGAAGAGTAACTAAGCTCACGCCTCGCAATAGTAAACTGGCATTTGACAGAGGGATGTGGAGAAGAACGGGATGTTAAGATGAGATTAAACTCTTTAAGGTTTTGATCCTGTGCCTCCTAAAGTAGTGTTGATCCAACTTTTCTTCTTTACCTCACACAGGTCATTTTTTCTGCCAACAATGATGTTTGCAGGGACCCCAACAAAGGCCTAATTAAGCAAAGTCTTTAAATGTACTAATCTTGGTTTTGGCTTCTGTAGTTTCACTTGTGGGTAACTTTTGATGTTGTGAAGGCAATACAGACCCCATCTTAGGGTGGGACAACCATCTTATACCATCTGCTATACTCAGTTCCAAAAAGGATCTCAGGAATGTGCCATGACATTTAGAACAGATACAGGGCAGTATGCTCCTGCTGACATTCTGTCTGTGGTTTATGGCCCTTGAAGATATTTAGACAATCCTGCTAAACAGTCCAGATAGTCCTGCTGAACAGTTATGGTCCAAACCAAAAGTACAACCCAATGGTTTCAAAATGTGGTTTTGCACCCTAAGTCTAGACCAATAGTTTCAAAAAATCACCTTGCCCCATATCTCTTCTACCCAGTCCCAAGCATGTAGTTCCCAGCTTGTAGTTTTTCCCTACAAAAGCTCTCTAGACCTGGGCCCATGGCCACCACTGCATTTCTCTCCATCTGCAAGCAGTCTTCTATGGTTGATATCCCACAAGATACTGAGGTCTGATGAAGCTGTCAGCCAAGGTATCAAAGTTGTCCTGGTAACCTGGAAAAATTTCATCCCACCAGATAGTCCTATGATCATTCTGGTGGTCCTCAGCAGCTTGTGGAGAAATCCCAAAGCAGGCATCATCTCACACTCAGTGAAAGAAAGCCTTATTGTCATACCTTTGGCCAGATTAAAGTTTTTGCCCCATGTGCTGTTCATAAGCCTCAGAGAAGAACCCAGAAAATTGCTTAAATATGATATGCAAGTTCTGTTTTTTGTAGAACTTGAAGCCTACATAAAACTAGAGGCAGAGTATTTCTAAGTCAGAATGGCCACTTCACTTTGAAAACCAACCTGAAATTGTCAGCCATAATGTAAAGGCCAGGCACCGGGCCTTTGAGTTTCCCAGGTTATTTTTGGAGTTTGGTAGAAGGATATTCCTTTGAAAGAGACCCAAACCTGAAGTCAAATGATTTCTGAAATATCTATCACTTCTCCAAAATCTACACCATATTCATTGCCTTCAGAAAGATGGTTGATCTATGTGCAAGGCCACATCTGAGATGCTATTTTTACCTTCAAACTCTACAAGGAGTAAAAATTAGTGATTCTGGGCACTTGAATGAATTATCAAGGCTGCCAGACACATCCTTTATCCACCACTGATGAATTTTTGCCCAATGTTCCAAATTCTTTTTTATTGTAACCCTTCTACAGAATTGTGGCAGCCAGTTTGAGTTGCTAGAGACCATCATGGACAGGGAAGTAGGCATCTCTGAGGTGGCAGGAGTGTGCACCTGCCCTTCCTCAAGTTTTATTGGAAAGAGCAACAGAACTCCACTATTCTCTTCCCTTTTGAAGACTGAGGAAAATCACAAAGCAGAATGGCAAGAGTGAGAAACCACTCACAAAAGGGTAGAAAGATACAGAGGAAATGACCTGGGTAGCAGACAGACAGATGGAGCAGAGTGGAGGAGGGTTAAGAGATTCTATTCCTGATACTAACAGGGAATGGTCTTTGGGTAGATCCTAGAACAATATTCTATGCCATTCCCTGACTGGGAACAGTCAATAAGGTGACCAGGAAAAATGAATAATACACACTCCCATGAATGTCTGCCTCCTCCCTCCTATTCATCAACTAAAAGATCCTGTGAGTCAGTTTTCAGATGGATGAGGATGGAAACCACCTTGTGGAAAATAAATATGTTTAGCAATTAAACTCATCCATAGTCATCAGTTTATCACCTGGGAAAGGCTCTAGACTTGTTCTGGCATCACCAGAGCACCTGGTTGTTCTATGAGGTGAATTCTCTTGGGATCTAGCTGGGTAGGAGGGAATACAATCATGTCAGCTTGTCTGGGGCTGTCAGCAATGCAGAAAGGAGAAGCAGGAACAGAGCTCATTAAGAATGAGATGAGGATTCAGGGAAGAACATATTCCATGGCTGGATTGAGGGTGGTCCTGGGGTAGAGCATCACCAACAATGAGGACAGGAATAGGAGTCAAGACTGAAAGTAAAATTGGCATAGGAAGTGATGTGTAATGATGAATGGAGATATGTCAGGATGGAGTTTTAGTTCTAGTCTTCTGACTCCAGTTGCAGCTTCCCCCAGCTGGGCTTGGCTTTAAAGATATGAGGACATTAGAAGTAGGAATTGTTAAGGCAGCCTGAAGCTTATGTCCACCTCTGGCAGAGTCTTTCATTTAACACAGACACTAAGAATGTGTGACAATCTGTGTCATTCTGATGGTGACATGACTTGATGTTAACCTGATCTGGAATTGAGTTGGCCTGATTTTAAGAGATATTTAGTAAAAATACTTAAATTTTATAGATGTTCCTCAAGCACACTTCCCAACTAGGTGCTCAGGAAATATTAGCACCTCCTTTGCCTTGAATCTAGAGGTACATTTCATAGATTTGTAAGTGAGTATAACTGTCTAAATATTCCATATTTAGGAAATAAGGAAAAATCAAAAAGTCTCAAAGAATATATTGTTCAGCTTTGATGACCATAACGAAACAATTGAGGTATGATATCTATGAAGGAAGAAGTCTCTTAGCTATGAGCAAGTCTGAGGGACAGGATTCAACCATTCCAGATCAATATGGGTGGCATGTTTGGACCCCAATAAGACTCCGGTGTCAGATTCTTCCAGACACAGGGAGTGTTTATACCAATGTGTTGTTTCATACAGAAAATGAAAGGAGAAAGAGAAGGGTCCTCAAGTCAGACAGACTCCAGAGCCTCCCTTCTTGTTCAAGAGAATTATCCCTTCCTGGGGCATGTGGGAAAGCTTCTATTTAGTATTTTGAAACTTCAACATCTTTTTATTCTTAAAAAAATTTAGATTTTTGTATTTTATGTGTATGAATGTCTTAAGCACACATAAGTCTATGTATCATATGAATCCTGGAACCGGAGTTACTGATAACTGTGAGGCTCCATGTGGGTCCAGGGAATTGAATCCAGGCCCTCTACATGAATAAGCGCTCATAACTGCTGAGCCATATCTTCAGCCCTGAATCTCTAACACCTTCAATGAACATTTTTTACTGCAGGAGTTGAAATAGAAGTTTAAGGTTCTCATATTCCTGTATAATTTTGAACACTGGTGTCAAATCATTTTAAGGTTCTCATTTAAATGCAGTAAACTGTCTGGAAAGAAAAATAGTAACCAGCTTTTGGAACTCTGAACCTAAAAGAAAGAGTAAGAATGTGAGTGAATGTGGATGATTGGCAGCAATGGAGAGAAAAGAGGGTGAAGGGTAAAGATTCAGAAAGAAGACCTTTGCGGTACAAGTAAAAGTCTAGTGTGAAGAAAAAGCTGGGACAATGAGTTGAATGTTTTAAATATTTTTTGAAATTACAATATAATATAACTGTCATTTCCTCCTGACATTTCCACCCTCCACAAACTCCTATGTACCCTCCATATATATATTTCAACTTCATAGCCTCTTCTTAAAAAATTATTTACACACACACACACACACACACACACACACACACACACACACACGTACACACAAATATATATTCATAAAGACAAGTTGGGGTTTGAAAGAATGGGCTCTAATCCAGGGCTCCTATGTTTATCTTAAGACAATCTTAGCCTCAAGAAGAGATCATGTTTTGACAGGCTTTATCTTTTCAGTGGAAATAGTCTACCTCCAGGTATTATTACATAAACTGTCATGTGAACTCAGTTCCTCACCTGGGAAAACATTTTTCAATTCCATTTTGAGTCATCTTAAAAATGAATTAAAAGTCACTGACAGGTTCTCAGAACATGGAAATGTCAGAGTGAGTGGCAGGAATTCCTGGCCAGGCCACATTCACATACTACAAGAGAGACTAAAGAGGTATTGAAATACTTTGCTTCTAACCTGAGCCTTCTCAAGAGGCAGCCCATGTAAGTACTGACTAATGATCAGTCTGCCATGAACAAGACCTTCACAGTCCTAGACATTCAGTGTAATTCTAGCCACAGGTGACAAGTGAACTCTTGAAGTGGAACACCACAAGAGAGGGATAAAATATTTTCATTGTCTTTGGATTACATACATGAATATTTCCATAATGAGTACACTTTCCTCTCCAAACTCCTCCTATGCCCCCAACTAGCTCTTCAATCAAGGGCCTCTTCTAGCTATATATCTGTATCTATAGGTGTATATGTATGCATGTATTATATAATGAATCTGTTTAGTGTTGCTATGTACTTATGTTTAGGGATGACCACATGGGATTGGATAACCTATCAGGGAGATTGATTCCTGGAGAAAACTGACTTCTCCCTCTCCCAGCAGTTATTGAGTGCCTGTATCTTTTTTTATAAAGTATTTTTTGAAGATTTTTGTTTATTTATCATGTATACAGTGAGTGTTCAGCCTGCAGGCCAGAAGAGGGCATCAGATCTCATTACAGATGGTTGTGAGCCACCATGTGGTTGCTGGGAATTGAACCCAGGACCTCTGGAAGAACAGCCAGTGCTCTTAACCTCTGAGCCATCTCTCCAGCCCCGAGTGCCTGTATCTTTTTATCTAGGTGTGCAAGCTGACGAGTCTTTCCCATTCACAGTGCCATGTCAACTGATGTTGTTATACAAGTCTTGCTTTGACAAACATATTGTTGAGAATTAGTGGGAACAACTTTTCCCTCAGTCATTCTGATTCTCTGGCTCTCATAATCTTCCTACCTCTTCTTCCATGATCCTTTCTGCCCCTTAGGGATAGGATTGCACCGTAGATGTGTCAATTAGGGCTGGGAAGACCACTGCCACTTATTCTTCACACTGACCAGTTGTGAATCTCTGTTCTACACTTATTACAAAAAGAAGCTTCTTTGATGCAGCATGAGAGCTGTATCTGTGTGCATAAGGATGAAGTTTTAGACTACAGTGAGGAATTATATTGGTTTAGGAGAATGGCAGCAATGAGTCCTCCTCTGGGGTCTGTGGCTTTCAGCAATAATATACAGCCCAGCCCTAGACTAGCTAGCACTCACCATTTCTCTTTAGACTCTGCTGACTGTCTCTAGAAAGATCAAGCATACTGGGCTGAGCAACAGTTTATCCCATTGTTACCAGAACAACAAAATTTAGTATTTTGAAATGTCTCAAGCTATTTTATCTAATTTGTTGCTTCTCAGACAGCTCTAACATATTGAATGCAACTGGTAAAATATTCATGATTCTGTTTGTATCTCTTCTTAAATATCTGTAAACCATTCTCCTACTTACAAGGGCCAGACCTGAGTTATCCATTATAGCATTTTTATAAATTTGTGTCATAATACTTTGTTTTGATTTGTTCTCTTTTACTTCTGGCTTCTTCCATGCCCACAGCCACCTCCAACTGGCTCCTCTCCATCCTCGAGTTATCCCTCCACTCTGTTGTCATATCACATGCATTACCTTACTCTGTATGTTTCTCACCTCCTTTGAGATGTTTTCCTCAATTATTATAACCCCCTTTCCAGTTTCCTGACCTACACATGTCTATACATTTACACACACACACACACACACACACACACACACACACACACACACACACACATGTATAAGCCTGCATATATAAAAAAATGCAGGATTTATCTTTCTGGATCTGGCTTATTTCACTTGATATAATTTCCACTTATTTTCCTGAAAATGTTATGATTTCATTTTTCTTCATGGCTGCATAGAATTTCCTGTGTCTAGGCACCATATTCACCTTGTCTGTAAACCTGTTTATGAACATTTACACAAATTCCTTTTCATGATTGTGAACAGTGCAACAATAAACATGGATATACAATTGTACTAATTCCTTTTCTGTTACAGGGACAACATAGCATGACCTAAAGCAACTTAAGAAAGGAAGTTTCTTTCAGCTTGTAATTCCAGAGGGATAGAGTACATCATGTTAGTGAAGATATGAAATGTCAGCAGGAGCTGGAAACAGAGATCACATTTCATCTGCACACAGGAAATACCTACAGAGGAGGTACAGGAAGTGGGGCTAGGCTAGAACATCTCAAAATCAACCCAGAGTGACCTACTTCCTCCAGAGTGACCTACCTCCTCCAGCAAGCCTCTACTTTTTAAAGGTTTCGTGACACACCCTGCAAACTGCTCTACCAACGGAGAACTAAGTGTTCAAATACATAAGCATCTGGGAACATTTCTTATCAAATTGATATAATAATATAAGTACTTTTGTAATATGGTTGCTTAGGGTCTTTGGGTTTCTACTTATGAGTTTTATAGCTGGGTCACATGGTATTTCTAATTTCAGTGTTTTTATAAACTTCCATACTGATTTCAATAGCACTTGGATAAGTTTATGTTCCCACAGGAGTGAATGGGGTTCCTCTTCCCCCATGACCTTGCCAATATGTTATCATTTTTCCCTTACTGACAAGCTGTTATGACTGCAGTAAAATGGAGTCCAAAGCAATTCTAATTTGAATTTCTCTGGTGTCTAAGGATGTTAAACATTTTTTCAAGAACTGTATGTTCAGTTCAGTAGTCCAGTTACTGAGTGGATGGTGTTGGTATTCTGGCCTGCCCCTTGGGGACCCACCCTTCACCTTGACATAAAGCCTCCTTTAAGAGGAAAGACCCCTCCCCCTCCTTCTTCTTCCCCTTTCCCTTTCTCTTCTCCACGAGGCTGCACACACCTCTGATTTCCTTTCTCTCCTGTTTTCTCTGTCTCTGTCTCTCTGTCTCTGTCTCTGTCTCTCTCTCTCCTCTCTATTATAATAAACTTTCCATGTGGATGCATGGTGTGAGTAACATCCCAGTATACCACACTGCCACTTGCCACACCTGCATGATCTCCCTCACTCACCAGGCCACCTTGGCCCAACTCACCAAGGCTTCCCATGTACTGTATCATTACAATGGTGCTGCATGATTGGCAGGTTCTCCCTGGCATTTTCTCCTACCCACTGGCAGTCTAAGGGATGCTGGAATCCTGTACCTTCCAACTGGAGGATCACTAGGACCCTTCATCCTGTCGGTAAGCTCCTCCCTTCTGGCCGTTTTCCACAAGTGAGGATTTGTTTCATCTCTACCATGGTTTCCCTCAGGCCCTTGTCCCTATGTGATGGCAGGCATATGAGACAACTTGTGCCTACTCACTACTCCATGGCCCACAGCCTTTAGATGACAGTCCACAGGCTATCTTGCACCATCATTGGTCCTCACTGACCCTCTGGGATGCTGGATGTCAGTCTGTTGGACCTGTGGGAAATGGAAAATGGACCTACCACCTAACATCTATCCCAGCTCTAACCTGCTGGAGTCCTTCCTTATCTCCACATCCTTATGCTCCTCCAGTCTCTGCCAAAGCAGTTATATCATCACCTGTTGCCCGGTCCTATTCCACAATATGTTTACCCTTTAAAACTGCCCACCATGCAGACCTCATTATCTTTGCCTGTCCCTTATCCCTTCTCCTTCTCCTTCTCTGTAATTTCATTCCAGCTTCTTTTCTCTCTATTGCTTAACTCTGTTGCCAGGACCTCATCTGATTGTTCCACCCGGGAATGCCCTGACTTGCTGTGGGTGCCCATGGGAGGGGCACATGGGCCTGAGTGCTCCTGGCTGATGATGCATGACACCTTGAGGCCCACCCCAGGCCAACAGGTGGGCCAAGAGCTGGTACGTAAGAGGATGGGGACCCTCTGGTGCTTGGGGGTCCCAGGTCCTTATGGCTGCCAAGTAGAAGGGATGGTGGATGAGCCTCAGAAATGTCTGGCCATTTGACTTTATTTCTGTCAGATTTTTAAATGCTTGAGGTTCTCTGTTCCTCATCTGTTCAGTATGTCATGGAAAAAACCCCCACGTGACCCCATGGTCAGGTGCCAGAGGAAAATCAAGTGGTCAGGGGTGCCATCTTGACTGAGGTCAAAGACAGACAGACCATTTGACTTTGTCACCATCTTTGATTTGGTCAGGGCCTGCCTCTCCCAAGTCTCCACCCCTATGTAGCAAATCTGCTCCCTCCCACTTATACCAGGCCTGCTTTCTGATTCATCCTCTTACACTTATAACAAATTTGCTTTCTTGCAGCTTTACAGTTTACTACAACATGAGAGTCAGAGATGAAGTCCTGCTCAGCACACACTGGTTCTTGTTTGCCTTAAGATTTATAGATTTATTTTATTAGATATGATTAAAATTCTGTTAAAATTAGAGAAAAAATTAAAACTATTAACAATGGGAATTAAAACAACGCTTGTTTAAGATATTAAAGCTGTACCTCAATGCTTTTATACCTATGAATATACCTTACTCTGGCAGCTAAACTTTATAATTTAAGAGTCACCCAGATGATAATGGTTTGATTATGATTATGCCATATTTTCTCCCTCTTAAGCTAAAAGAGGATACTTTATGTTTGATATTGCAGGAAGACATTTGAGAGATTTAAATGCTTCAGATCTCTTTCCCCTTCTATGATATTGTTATATTAAGATTTAAAAAGTTCAGATTTTAACAATAATAGAGTTCTGATACTGTTTGGGTCACAAGCTCAGGATTTTAGATTTTCCCTGATTGTCTTCTCAATACAAAGAAAATGGCTACCTAATGCCCATTGATATACCAGGAAACTGGACACCAAATTGTCAATTGGTAGATTTATTAACTAAAATGATTCTGCAATAAGATAAGGCACTTGGCTGTGTAGCAGGAATCTTATTAATAAAGTCTTATTAATAAAGTCAAACCCAAGGCCAGTTATTGGGTTGAATGCTGGAAGATCAGAGAATCAGAACTAGTCACAGATACCTCACCTCACCAGTTTCTCAGCTCAACTGGTCCTGTTTCCTCAGACTGGAAGTCCCTGAGTACTTATCCAGAATGAATCTCAGTTGAACTGTGCTGCTCGAAAGCCTGAAAGCTTAATCAGCCAAATGCTGCTAGTTCCTGATCTTCGCGCCTATATATCTTTCTGCTTTTGCCATCACTCCCTGGGATTAGAGGCTCACTTTTTGGGATTAAAGGCGTGAGTCACCATGCTTGGCTGTATCCTTGAACAGATGGATTTCTGCCTCTGGAATGCTAGGATTAAAGGTGTGTGCTACCACTGCCTATCCAAAAGTATCTAGTGGCTTTTCTGTTCTCTGACCCCAGATAAGTTTATTAGGGTACACAATATTTTGGGGAACACAATACCACCACATGGCTGTCTTTATTCAGAACCATAAAGGTATTATATGACCTTAAGAAATTATTATTTCTATATAAATTTCCCAGGATTATAATCTGGCTGTATTCAAAGATAGGAACCACAAGGCCCTAAAAGATAACAGTACAATAATGTATGTCTAGCCTCCTTATCTTTGCCAGCTGTAACTAATTGGGAAAACTGCCAAAATTAAAGAAATCCAGATTTAACTTATATGTGCTCTCAAAGTTAATTTAGATATACCCAACAGATCTTGTTCCCCCAGTCCTCAAGCACCTTTAGACATCTGAGAATATGGCATTTAATATAAAGGCTTTTTATGATAGACAGACATGTCAGCTCCTGGGAATATCCTGTATCTTCTCCAAGAAGATGGATGGCCACAGAAGAACTTCCATCTAGAGGCTTATGGCAAGGCCGGGCATGCAGTGAAAAGCCACTGATGCTGAGATCTTGTCCAGACTGTGAAATAGTGGAAAAATGGAGGAACTATTGCCTCATGCTGCAAAGTCAAGGTGGATCAGTCTCCCCAAATTCCTACTCTACAAAAAAATCTGTCGGATTTTCTGGTCTTAGCAGCTGAACAACTGCTGCCTTTGGGGCTTCTGTCCCCTAACAACCATGGAAAGACTTGGGATTGCTGCCTAGGTAGCTGGAAAGCTGTCTCAGTTCTTCTAAAATTATCCTTCTCAGATGTGATGGTGTTTGATGACTAGGGTACCAGTTTAACAGTTCCAATCCCAAGACTATAAGCATCTTGATAGCACATTAATACATTTCCTGTTAAAAATACAGACATGTAAGCCTCATTCACAGATTTCATGGTATGGAATAAACTTGTTTCAGATATAACTCAGGAGGTTCAAAGTTTTATTATTGATAAATGCAGTTTTGATAAAGTGATAGAGCATTGACTTCAAACAGTTCTTAAGAATCTTTAAATTTCTGTGGATTTTTAACCCTTTTGCTATGACACCAAAATGTAAATCTCTTCCAGCTGTCTTACCTGTGGGTTTCTGGAAAAAGTTATGCTACTGTTATCAAGAAATCTGGTCTGATGGAAATTAAGTCTCCAGAGCCCATTTTGACTCCACCCATTTTCTGGCATATTTTGCAGCTCCACTCCTCCTGTAGACTCACGCCAAGGCCAATCCACAGAGGGCTCCTCTAGATACATCAGCCCCTGAATCAGCTCCAAGGGTGCCAACCACCAACCAAGGATGCCAACTGGGCAAATAGTGGCAGGTTGATTTCACCCACATCTCTGCTCATAAAAGGCTCTGTATCTCTTGATTCTTACTGACACCTTTACAGGATGGATACACCCTCACCTCTAGAGAAACAGCAGATGTGATGGCTCATGTACTCCTAAAGAACACATCATCCTTCAATTCACTGCTGGTACCACCTCTCCAGGCTCAAGCATGCACCTACCCAGCAACTAGAAACTGGTTTTCCAAGATGTATCTACTCTAGTGTTTCACTCATTCACTCTTGCCTCTTCTGGACAACCAGGACACTTATCTTTTCCATTCTTTCTGACAGTTACCACTTTTTACATGGCTAGCCCTGATGGCCCATAATAACAATCTTTTTTTTTTCTCCTAGAAACCTGTCTTCTCAGCTCCCTCAAGGAACAGAGGCCTGAGGACTCCATAGTGACAGCCAACTGAATGCTTCTTTACTCACACCTCCAAAATGCATGGCCCCAATTCCCAACTTCCCCCTCCCACTTTGCCCCCAAAAGAGCAGGAAGCAATCTTGAGAATTCAGTGCTCATATTCCTCCACATGCTATCCATAACTCACCTTTTTATAATAATCAAAATGGAAGAATGTTGGCATTCTAGCCTGTCCATTGGGAACCTGACCTACATCCTGACATAAAGTTCCCTTTAAGAGGACAAATCCTTCCCCTTCCTTCTTCTTCCCCTTTCCCTCTCCTCCATGAGGTTGCATGTACTTGTTCTTTTCTTTCTCTCTTTCTCTCTCTCGCTTTCTTCCCTTCTCTCTGTTCCCTCTATGTTATAATAAACTTTCCATGTGGATGTGTGTATGCAGAGTGTGAGTAACTTTCCATTATGCCATGCTGCCACTTGCTGTGCCTACATAGTCTCTCTCGCCCACTGGCGCACCTTGGCCCAACTCGCCAAGGCCTCCTGTACACCATATCATTACAGATGGATGTATTGTTTTGTTTTGGAGTGCTTAATTGCTATATTTCTTTGTTTATAAATCCTATGTATAAATATCTTGTCTGCTATGTAGTTGGCAACCAATTTTTCTAGCTTCATGGTCTCTCTTCACCATCACAATTGTTTTATTTTCTTTGCAGAATCCTTTAATTTAAAATGAGGTTTATCTACTTCTTAGCTTTATGTATATGGGTATTTGCCGGTATATATGTATGTTAACCATGTGCATGCAGCACCTACAGACCACAATAAAACATCAGATCCCCTGGAACCAGAGTTACATATAATTGTGAGCAACAGTGAAGGTGCTGGGAATCAAACCTGGGAACTCTGGAAAAGGAGACTTTGTGCTTGCCTATTAGATTGATGAAGGAAATGTGGAAACAAAGGCAGAGGAGACTGAGTGATGCAGAAGCAGATTGTCATTTAATCAGAACAGTGAAGGGCAGCAGTCTCTCTGAGGACATGGAAACTGCATCTGGTGCAGGAAGCTTGGAACTTTATAGGGCAGAAAATGGAACTTTGTGGGAAGAAAGTTTATCACTATGTGTGTTCTCTGGAGTTCCAAAGCCAAGTGAGTTGGCAAATGTTCTCAATAAGATGCTTTGTTTCAAAAAGGTGTTCTTATCGTTATGATAAATCAGGAGTTTCTAGCTCATCTGAGTTTCCTTATTTTAAGTTATTAACCTCTCATTATCCACTGAGATATCTCTCCAGTCTCAAGATCAATGATTTTGCACAATCCCCTTGTCAATCCTTGGGATTATATATGTATGGGGCTTCTTTGTCCTTGGGGATCATTGACCACTGGCCTTTGAGGGAAGAGGGAGCAAAAATCAAAAGCAGGATTCAGACACCTGTGAGTATGATGGAAAGAACCTTCCAGGAGTCACCTTCAGTGAGACAGATCATCTTTATTCCAGAGTGAGGGGAATATATAGAATGGGGACAGTGGCTGGGGCATCATCTAATTTACATTTGGCAGTACGGTCTTATCATACAGCTGGAGCACAATCCCTAATTATCATGTAAATGGCAGAGGGGGAACATTCTCAGGGAACTGTGTCAAAGGTCAAACTTAAGATAAGTCATGCATGCAAGCTCAGGGACAGCTTCCAAATTAGGTCAGGTAAAGAGCAGGAAGCCCCACTAATGGGGGAAAGGAGTCTTCAGTTTTTCACTGAGCTTAGAGAGCTCTCTGGACATAGTGGACTGCAACCTTAAGCAGCAGGTCCCTCCAACTTTTCCCCTATTTTATTTCATAATGGAGAAATAACATTGTAAGCCCTTGAGGATCCTGTCATCTGTATCAGAAGGGTCCAGGACCAGTAGTGAACAATGGTCTGATTGATGTTAATTCCAACAATGGTAGTTATCTGACTACCATTGAATTGAATAAAGCAGAGAATAAGCATAAAAATAAGATATAATATAACTAGGGGGCCAATAAGCGATAGGAGTCAAGAAAACAAAGAGTTTTGGAAACAGGACAAAGATTACTGGGGCTGATTAATGGGCCAGGAGAACTTTGAGTAAGGCTCTAAGGGTTTTTACATTTTGATTGACTAAATTGGACTCATTGACAAAGATACAACATTCTCAATTCAGGATAATTAAGAAATACAGATTAGTAATTAGTCACTTACTATAATCAAACTTGTAGTCATGTTAGGTATGTTTTCAAAGTCAAGCAAAGATATATTTTAGATGGACAGATCATCTTCATACACTTCAGAGATTTACAGAGTATGATATTTAACATGTTTTAATAATATAAGACTTTTAGTGACAAGTGAGATACATCCACTTCTGGCAGCACTGATCTAATTCAGAGAAGATGATGGGCATTGAAGAGCCTCCAAATGGAGTTTGCTTTCTTTGTGGCAAAAGTTAGCCACTGGACAAGACATTTCCCTTGCCTTGACTGCTGACAGTATGCTGTCCAAATTGGGCCAGCAGAACATAAAAGAAAGCGACTGCTGAACTTTGTCAAGACAAAGTAGGAAGTCCTTCAAAATTCCTGCTTCACAGAAAAGTCTCTCAGATATTCTAGGCCTGTACACTGAAGATGGATGCCCCAGCATTGCAGAGGAATATTGACTTACTGGCCAGGCAACCAGATGTCTTTGTCATTTCTGTAGTTTGGAAGTTGCTTTCTTTGTACTTCCTGTTTACTCAGGTAATATTGTATCCTTCTTGGGTTTCTGATGGGATTAAAGACTAAGTCAGTTATAGTCTTACAGTTTTCCTTGTCACCAAATTGAAAAAAAAGCTTACAAAAGAGATATAAACTTTATAAGGTTGAGAGACATAAAACCTTAAGCTGTTCATCTAAAAAGATGTGTTAAGGTCTAAAAAGATATTTTTAGGATGGTAATACAAGTTATGATAGAAAGTGGTTTAGGTGTAAAACCTTAAACTCAACATGATAAGATAGGTAATAAAGTAATTTCTCCAAATTTGCCAAATACAAATGCACTGGACACTGTAAATGTAATTCTTACTTGATATTTGTCCTTATTGTATATAGTTTTACTCTATTAGAGTTAAAACTTTCCTTTTTATTTAGACAAAAGGGGGAAAATGCTGTGGAGTATTTGTACACTGTGTGAAGATGTATTTCTGTGACTGATGCAATAAAAAATTGAATGGCCAATAGCTAGGCGTGAGGTATAGACAGGACTTGCAGGCAGGTAGAGAACTCTGGGAGGAAGAAAGGAAGAATTGCCAGCCAGACACAGAGAGAAAACAGGAGGTACAAAATGGACGAGAGTCAACACCACATAGCAGAACATATATTAACACAAATAGGTTAATTTAAGTTGTAAGAGCTAGTTGAGACAAGCCTAAGCTAAAGACCAAGCTTTCATAATTAGTAATAAGTTTCGATATTATTATTATTATTATTATTATTATTATTATTATTATTATTAGTGAGCTAATGACTGATGAGAAACTGGCTACAAACCTTCCCACATTCATTTGTGTTCTCACCACTCAGGCCAAGGCCAAAGCCAAGACCTGATGCTACAGATGTCTTTGCTAGGAGCAGTTTATCTCCACCACAGAATAATGTCTGTTCTGGTGAGATACTGGTTTCTCAGTAACAACCACAGACATAGTGTCTTATAACTACCATGTGATCATTTTTATGGGTCCTTTGTGCTGAGAATTTTGGGAGTCAGAAATGAGAGTACATGCCCTTAATCTCAGTAGTAAAGAGGCTGAGACACTGGATCACAGTTTAAAAACAGTCTGTGGGACATAGGAAGACACTGTCTCAAACAAACATATAAACAATAACCAAACTGAACATGTACTAACATCTGTGACCCATTTCTGACCTATTATTTCTGGTGGATCCCCAGAAAATATTTGAGGTCTGGAGCTGGCAATAGTACCAAAGTGTGACCCCCAAGCCCAAATAAATGTCAAAAGGGAATGGCACACCACCTGTAATTCCAGTCTTGGAAATCAGAGATGAGGACCCTGGGAGCAAGCTGAGTAACAAAACCTACCTCAGTGAATGAGGAGGAAAGCAATGGAAGGTGATTTCCAACATCAACCTCAGCCTCCATATATACCATACACATGCACAAGCACCTGCATCCAGGTGCACTCATATACATGCTGACATGCAAAAAACTGGCAGAAAAAAATACCTAAATGTTGGAATGACTCAATGGCAAAGAGCTAAAATTGCCTAAAACTTTCTTTTTTTTTGGTATATACTTATTTTATTTTATTTGTATTGGTAATAAGCACAAAAATGAATATTTATTAAGGTTCAAAATTAGAGCAAATATAAGAGACCATGGGAATCAAATGTATGTTTTTTAAGGAGCTAATTGTATTCTAATATCAGATATTGGGGTGTCTTGGGAGGGAGATCTGGGGGGTGGGAGAAGGGAGGAGGGGGTCTGTGGATGGTATGTAGAATGAGTAGAAAATTCCTTAATAAAGAAAGATGAAAAAAATAAAACTTTCACAGTCAAATATTTGGCTCCTGAGGGGTAGGGTCATACAACGCTCGGTGCAGCTATGGATAAATAAGAACAATTAATTATAGTCCTTCTGTGTGACTTGGCTATTGCAGATAGTTAACTACATTCTGGGTAGAAGCATCTCAGGAGGGACCATCCAGGAGACACAGTCAAACACATAAAGATAGGAGTGGTAAGATCACAAGCTATAGGAAAATGGGAGCTCTTAACATGATCTTTGAAAAGTACAGCCAGACACATTGAGATGGTAGGGATCCACTTTCCTGGCCTTACCTTGGGGCTTGCTCATGGGTCCATATTGTTGTATGATATTTTGTTTGTGTTCTGGCAAATAAAACTTACCTGGAGATCAGAGGGTGGAGCTAGACACTAGTTAACCATAGAGGCCAGGCAGTGGTGGTAAACACCTTTAATCCCATCACTTGGGTGGAGGAAGCAGGAAGATCAGAGTTCAAGGCCACCCTGGGGTACATCAGATTGAAACAGTCTAAAAGAGAAACAGAGCTGTGCAGTGGTGGTTCATGCCTTTAGTCCCAGCAAGACAGAGGTGGAGACAGGAATATAAGGTGGGCAGAGACAGGATCTTGGATCTGCCCTTTGGTCTGAGATTTTGTAGAGGTAAGAAGTCTCTGGTGGCTGGCTGCTCTGCTTCTCTGGTCTTTCAGCTTTCATCTTCAATATCTGACTCTGAGTTTTTTGTTTTTTGTTTTTTTTTTTTTTTTTGGTTTTTCGAGACAGGGTTTCTCTGTGTAGCTTTGCGCCTTTCCTGGAACTCACTTGGTAGCCCAGGCTGGCCTTAAACTCACAGAGATCCACCTGGCTCTGCCTCCCGAGTGCTGGGATTAAAGGCATGCACTACTACCGCCCGGCCTGATTCTGAGTTTTTATTGTTAAGACTAAATTGTTGCTAAAGTTTTCCTGCCTGGCCCACAGTCAGGACAAATCTCTCTCACCTGCCAGCCCCACAGCCGCTCAGACCGGACCAAGTAAACACAGAGACTTACATTGGTTACAAACTGTATGGCCATGGCAGGCTTCTTGCTAACTGTTCTTACAGCTTAAATTAATCCATTTCCATTAATCTATACCTTGCCACATGGCTCGTGGCTTACCGGCATCTTCACATGCTGCTTGTCATCATGTCGGCTGGCAGTGTCTCTCTGACTCAGCCTTCCACTTCCCAGCTTTATTCTCCTCCTTGTCCCGCCTACACTTCCTGCCTAGCCAATGGCCAATCAGTGTTTTATTTATTGACTAATTAGCAACACATTTGCCATACAGAACATCCCACAGCACTAAATAGATTCATGCTTCATCTGGTGTCCAACTTTTGGAGCATGAATTCATGAAAAAGTTGCTTGCCTGTGGCTTTGCAGCCAACTGCATATGCTGGAACTGTACATGGGGACTCCTGTTGGAGTCACCACCCCACCAGCTGGGTTTTCCTTTTTTTCCCTCAAGACCCCTGAATAAGTTTGGGATTTTTCTGTTGCAGCATCTTGACAGCAAACTCCACAGGTGCTAGGGCTCCAAATGCCACCAGAGTTAGCCATTTTCAAATGTTCTCCCACGCAGATGGTTGTCTATTTGGCTTCTTTTCCCCTGTGGGTTGTGGGCTTTCCCTGGACCCCCTCCTTGGGCTACTGCCACACTGGGTAGCTGCCTTGACTCCCACTCTGGCTTCTCCTGTTCTACACAGCAGCAGTCAGGCTTACACTTCACCATCATCTTCATTGTCATTGTCAGCAGATTTGGTGAAACAACTGGGAATTCTATTTTCTACCTGCCATGTGATCAGATTAAGGGCATGGGCTATCACCACCTGACTTCTGTTTATGGCTATTTGACCTCTGATCTCCAGGCAACTTTATTTATTAACATACAAATTAAATATCACATTTCAGCACAAATAAATTATCACCACAACCTTCTTGTTACCTAACTTCTCAGGAGCACTGGGTTATAGTCTGGTTATCCTTTGCTTTACATCTAGTATCCACTTATAAATGAGTGCATACTATGTTTGTCTTTTTGAGTCTGGCTTACCTCACTCAGGATATTTTCTAGTTCCATCTATTTGTCTGAAAATTTTATAATGTCATTGTTGTTTACAGCTGAGTAAATACTCCATTATGTATATGTACCACATTTTCTTTATCATTCTTTGGTTGAGGGGCATCTATGTTGCTTCCAGGTTCTAGCTATTATGAATAATGCTGGTATGAACATAGCTGAGCAAATGTCCTTGTGGTATGATTGAGCATTCCTTAGGTATATGCCCAAGAGTGGTATTGATGGATCTTGAGGTAGATTGATTTCCAATTTTCTGAGACGTCACCATACTGATTTCCAAAGTGGCTATACAACCATGAGGAGTATTCCCTGTGCTCCACATCCTCCTCAATGTAAGCTGTCATTAGTGTTTTTGATCTTAGTCATTCTGATGGGTGTAACATGGTATCTCAGAGTCATTTTGATTTGCATTTCCATGATGACTTAGGGTGTTGAGCATTTCCTTAAATGTCTTTTGGCCATTTAAGATTCTTCTATTGGGAATTCTGTTTAGATCTGTAGCCCATTTTTAATTGGGTTGTTTGATATTTTGCTGTCTAGTTTCTTGAGTTCTTTATATATTTTGGAGATCAGCCCTCTGTCAGATGTGGGGTTGGTGAAGATATTTTTCCATTTTGTAGTCTGTCATACTCTCTTATTTACTTTGTCCATTGCCTTACAGACGATTCTCAGTTTCAGGAGGTCCCATTTACTAATTGTTGCTCTCAGTGTCTGTGCTATTGGTGTTACATTTAGGAAGTGGTCTCCGGTCTTAATGCTTTCAAGGTTACTTCCTACTTTCTCTTTCATCAGGTTCAGTGTAACTGGATTTATGTTGAGGTCTTTAATCCACTTGGACTTGAGTTTCCCCCAGGGTGATAGAAAGGGATCTATTTGTAATCTTCTACATGTTGACGTCCAGTTATGTCAGCACCATTTGTTGAAGATGCTTTTTTCTCCCCAGTGTAGTTTTGGCTTCTTTGTCAAAAATCAGGCGTTTGTAGGTGTGTAAATTAATGTCTGTGTCTCAGTTCAATTCCATGAGTTCACATGTTGCTTTTTATACCAATACCAAACTGTTTTTATTACTATAGCTCTCTAGAAGAGCTTGAAGTCAGGGATGGTGATGCCCAAGAAGTTCCTTTATTTTACAGGATTGTTTTAGCTATCCTGGGATTTTTTTTCCATATGAATTTCAGTATTGTTCTTTCCAGGTCTGTAAAGAATTGTATTGGGATTTTGATAGGGGTTACATCTGTAGATTGCTTTTGGTAAGACTGATGTTTTTATTATGTTGGTTCTACCTATTCATGAGCATGGGGGATTTTTCCATATTCTGATACCTTCTTCAATTTTTTTTCTTTAAAGACTTAAAATTCTTGTCATACTGTCTTTCATTTGCTTGGTTAGAGTTACCTCAAGGTATTTTATTTGTGGCTATTGTAAAGAGTGATATTTCTCTGATTTCTCTCTTAGCCTGTTTATCATTTGTTTATAGGAGGGCTATTGAGTTTTTTGAGTTAATCTTATTTTCTACCACATACTAAAGGAATTTATCATCTGTAGGTGTTTCCTGGATGAAATTTTGGAGTCACTTATGTATACTAATGTATCATCTGCAAAGAGGGAAAGTTTGACTTCTTTCTTTCCAATTTGTATCCCCCTGATCTCCTTTTGTTGTCTTATTGTTCTAGCTCAAATTTTGAGAACTATATTGAATAAATATGGGGAGAGTGGACAGACTTGTCTTGTTCCTGATTTTAGTAGAATCACTTTGGGTATCTCTCCATTTAATTTGATGTTGGCTGTCGGCTTGTTATAAATTGCCTTTATTATATTTAGGTATGTTCCCTGTATTTCTGACCTCTCCAAGACCTTTATCATGAAGGGGTGTTGGATTTTGTCAAAGGCTTTTTCAGCATCTAATGAGATGATCATGTGTTTTTTCTTTCAATTTGTTTGTATGGCGTATTATACTGACAGATTTTTCATATGTTGAACATCCTTGCATCCCTGGGATGAAATCTCCTTGGTCATGGTGGATAATTTTTTGATGTGTTCTTGGATTTTGTTTGCCAGTATTTTAGTGAATATTTTTGCATCAATGTTCATGAGGGAGACTGGTCTGTAGTTCTCTTTCTTTGTTGCATCTTTGTGTGGTTTGGGTATCAGGGTAACTGTAGCCTCATAAAAATGTTTGGTAATGTTCCTTCTGTTTCTATTGTGTGCAACAATTTGAGGAGTATTGGTATTAACACTTCTTTGAAGATCTGGTAGAATTCTGTGCTGAAACCATATGGTCTTGGATGTTTTTTTGGTTGGGAGACTTTTAATGACTGTTTCTATTTCCTTAGGGTTATAGATCTATTTAAATAGTTTATCTGGTTTTGACTTAATTTGGATATGTGGCACCTATGCAGAAAATTGTCCGTTTCTTTTAGATTTTCCAATTTTGTGGGGTATAGGTTATTGAAATATGACCTGATGATTCTATGGATTTCCTCATTGTCTGTTGTTATGTCTCCTTTTTCTTTTTTGTTTTTGTTAATTTGGATGCTCTCTTTCTGCCTTTTGGTTAGTTTGGATACTGGTTTGTCTATCTTGTTTATTTTCTCAAAGGACCAGCTCTTTGTTTTATTGACACTTTGTATCGTTCTCTTATTTCTATTTTATTGATTTCAGGTCTCACTTTGCTAATTTCCTATCATCTATTGCTTCTGGGTCATTTTGCTTCTTCGTTTTATTGATTTTTTGTATTGTTCTCTTTGTTTCTATTTAATTTGTTTTAGCTGTCACTTTGATAAGTTCTTGTCATCTATTGCTCCTGGATGAGTTTGCTTCTTTTTATTGTAGAGCCTTAAGGTGTGCTGCTAAATCGTTAGTGTGAGATTTCTCCATGTTCTTTATGTGGGCATTTAGTGCTATGAATTTTTCTCTTAGCACTGCTTTCATAGTGTCCCATAAGTTTTAGTATGTTGTACATTTATTTTCAATTAATTCTAGAAGTCTTTGATTTCTTTCTTATTTCTTCCTTGATTCATTGGTGATTCAGTTGAGCATTATTCAGTTTCCATGAGATTGAAGGCTTTCTGTAACTTTTGTTGTTGTTAAAATCTAACTTTAAGCCACAGTGGTCTGATGTAACACAGGGGGTTACTCCAATTATTTTGTGTCTGTTGACATTTGCTTTGTGACTGAGTATGTGGTTGATTTTAGTGAAGGTTCCATGGGGTGCTGAGAAGGTATATTCATTTGTGTTAGGGTGGAATGTTCTGTAGATATCTATTAAGTCCATTTGACTAATAACATCTGTTAGATCCCTTATTTCTCTGTTGCATTTCTGTCTGGCCTACCTATTCATTGGTGAGAGTGGGGTGTGGAAGTCTCCCACTACCAATGTGTGGGGTTTGATGGGTTATTTGAGCTTTAGTGTGTTTCTTTTATAAATGTGGGTGCCCTTGTATTTGGGGCATAAATGTTCAGAATTGAGACTTCATCTTGGTGGATTTTTCCTGTGATGTATATGTAATGATCTTCCTGATCTCTTTTGATTGATTTTAGTTTGAAGTCTATTTTGTTAGGTATTAGGATAGCTACATCAGCTTGCTTCATAAATCCATTCGATTGGAAATTCTTTCCCCAGCTTTTTGCTCTGAGGTAGTGTCTGTCTTTGAAGTTGAGATGTGTGCAGCAGAAGGATGGATCCTGTTTTCCTAACCATTCTGTGAGCTTGTGTCTTTTCATAGGCAAATTGAGTCCATTGATATTAAGGGATATTAATGACCCAATTCCTGTTATCTTTTGGTGGTAGTGTGTGTGTGTGTGTATTTTCCTTCTTTGGGATTTGCTGCTGTGGGGTTATCTATTGCCTGTGTTTTCATGGGTACATCTAACTTCCTTAGGTTCTAGTGCTTTTTGTACAGCTAGATTTGTGAATAGGTATTGTTTAAATCTGGTTTTGTCTTGGAATATCTTGTTTACTCTGTCTACAGTAATTAAAAGTTTTTCTGCATATAGTACTCTGGGCTGGCATCCATGGTCTTTTATTGTCTGCATTACATCTGTCCAGGACCCTCTTGCTTTCAGAGTGTCCATTGAGAAGTTGGGTGTTATTCTGATGGGTCTTTCTTTATAAGTCACTTGGCCTTTTTCCTTTGCTACTCTTAATATTATTTCTTTATTTTGTATGTTTAGTGGTTTGATTATTATATAGTGAGGGGACTTTTTGTGGGGTCTTGTCCATTTGGTGTTCTACAAGCTTCTTGTATCTTCATAGGTATTTCCTTCTTTAAGTTGGGAAAGTTTTCTTCTATGATTTTGTTGAATATATTTTCTATACCTTTGAGTTGGTATTGTTCCCCTTCTTCTATTCCTATTATTCTTATGTGTGGCCTTTTCATGGGTTCCCAGATTTCCTGGCTGTTTTGTTATGACTTTTTTGACTTTAGTGTTTTCATTAACTGGTGAATTTATTTCCTCTATTGTACTCTCCAAGCCAGAGATTCTCTCTTCCATTCCTTGTATTCTGTTGGTTATGCTTGCATCTGTAGTTCCTGTTCATTTACTCAAATTTTTTATTTCCAGAATTCCCTTGGTTTGTGTATTCTTCACTGTTTCTATTTCAATTTTCAGGTCTTGAACTGTTTCCTTCACCTGTTCAATTGCTTTTTCTTGCTTTTCTTTGCTCTCTTTGAGGGATTTATTAATTTCTTCCAATTTTTTGTTTGTCCTTTCCTTAGTTTCTTTAAGGGATTTTTTCATTTTCTCTTAAAGGCCTTTGTCATCTTCATAAAGTTTTTTTTAAATGTTACTTTCTTCTGCTTCTTCTGCATTGTGATGTTCACGTCTTGCTGTTTTAGAACTGCTAGGTTCTGGTGGTGCTATGTTGATCTTTAAGTTTTTAATTGTATTTTTTGCCCTGACATCTTCCCATCTTTTCCTCCAATAGGTGCAAGAGGTGTCTGTGTCTGAGGGAGCTGCTCTTGGTCCAATCTGTGCTTGCTGTGTCTGTGTCTCAGAGGGCCACTCTTGGTCCAATTGTAGCTCTTGGTCTAATTGGAGCTGGTGGATTCTGTGTCCCAGGGAGCTGCTCTTGGTCAAGTCAGACCTATCAGATTCTGTGTCTCAGGGAGCCAGTGAGGTCATAGGGGGAAGGATAGTTTTGGGTTATAGAGTAGGTCTTGTAGATTGCAGGGTCTGAAGGATGTATTGGTGGGAAAGCCTGCCCACAGGAGATTTCCTTGCTGGCCTATAACTGAGGCAGAGATGAGTGGGAGTTGGGAGGCACAAGTTGTGCTCCAGGGCCTAGGTTCTAGAGGTAGAACTCTCTGCATGGGAGAAAAGTCACTTACCTCTTGGTCTAATCAGAGCTGGTGGATTCTGTGTCTCAGGTAGCCACTGAGGTTGCAGGGGCATGGGTAGGTTTGGGGTAGGGAGAGGGTCTTGTAGATTGCAGGGTCCAATGGGGGCATTAGTGGGAAAGCCTGCCTGCAGGAGTCTTCCTCACTTGCCTGCAACTCCCAAAACTCTTTTAAGAAAGAGATTTATTTGGGAGGGAGGAGTCCAAGAGAGTGACTGCCTCTACTAGGGTGATAGGCAGCCAGAAACTGGACTGGCAGGGGAGACTTTTGAGGTTTCATTTTAAAATCACTTACAGATGTCTAGATAAAGATAAACCTTGTCCCTGAAAAAATGAATTATATTTTTGATGAATCTGATCATTTGAAAGGTGACTATTAATTTTCATGCCTTATTTATCTTTAACAGTACACAAGTTAGCTCAACTTTTTTTTTTTTTTTTTTTTTTTTTGGTTTTTCGAGACAGGGTTTCTCTGTGTAGCTTTGCGCCTTTCCTGGGACTCACTTGGTAGCCCAGGCTGGCCTCGAACTCACAGAGATCCGCCTGGCTCTGCCTCCCGAGTACTGGGATTAAAGGCGTGCACCACCACCGCCCGGCTAGCTCAACTTTTTAAAGATTATGATGTTACAGTTTTATCCCTATTAAATTTAGTCTTTAAGAAATTACATTTTTTTTAGTTGAAGTTCTTTTTTAGAATCAAAATAAATCTTCAAATCATAGGGAGACTGACAACTTTATTTTCCTGGTCCTTTCATAGTGCACCATTGCACAATGTCAGTTTCTTGCATGACACAGTTTATTAGAACAGCTAAGACTTAACAAAGTTAGCAGAGACAAGAAGGCTATACATACAATATTAAGTTAGCTTCTGCTAGCTTGAATAGACCTAAGGTAAGAAGAGACATTTTACTCTTGTAGACTGCTTAGGTCATTGTCTTGCTGTGTCATAGAATAGGAGTATACCAATTTCTGGTATGTAGTGTTCATTGTTTTTGCGGCCTAACTTTAGTCAGCTGGTGATTATACTGAGTATTTGAGATTCCAGTGTAGTATTGAACCTTTCTCTTGGAGAGACTCAAGTATAAAACCATATTTGGGTTTGACATATTTTGGTTAACAAGAACAGGTAGCCAGAACTCCACCTTGGAGTTGTCTGTTCTTTCTCTGTTGGCTCCTGAAGCTTACTATTGCTGCTTCTCTCTCATCTCCCTCATGGAGCTTACTCTGGCTCTATCCAAGTTGCACTGGTGTGCCATGCAGCTTATCTTACCCTCCTGGGCCTCTATCACATGGGAAGAGATGTTTCTCCTCTATGATTTGGGACAGTTCTCTTCAACAAATCTCTTGGTCTACTTGTTGAATGCCCCAGATAGAAATTCCTGTCATCCAGGACAATTACCTTTCTCTCTCCCATCCTTGCTTTCCCTCCCCACATGCTCTCAGTTTTCTTCTGGAGCTTATTGGAATCCTTCCTCTGGCTAAGTTCCTGTTTATGATCCTCTTCCTTTCTTCTTTAATCTTTTCCTTCTCAGCTCTAAGATTCCATTATGCTTACCAAAAATGGCTTGGCCTCATTGCAGCTCAATCAATGGCCAAAAGTGGCACACTCTATTTCAAAATTCTCACAGATTGTAACAACTTCTACTGCACAAATAAATGATCCCAAAATCTCCTATCTCTAAACTTTCTCTGCTCTACAGTCTCATAAAAATCTCTTATCTCTAAGTCTTCTTTCATTTACTTCCTCATCTTTCTTTCTGATTGCTAAATTTTGTTTTACAGAGACTCAAATATCTCTTGGGTATGCATATATTTTAAAACATCATTTTATGCTATTTTATTCAATAAAAAAGATGGCTCTGGAGTTGGGTTATGACTCTCTCACTGCAGATCTGAGCATGGTTGTTTAAAAGTTTCCTCTAAAATTTTTGTACGGGGTTAGGCAGGCCACCTGACTCTGTGACAAGGAGAAGGAGAGAAAAACAGAACATCAAGGGAAGAGGCACTATGTGCATTAAAGCAGATACAAAGTAAACTGTTCCCAATAGGGTCATTGCTCTTTATATCATGCTCTTTTTCTTAGTTTTATTTAACACTCTAAATATGTACCTCTCTTATACTTACTTTTGTACTAAAGTATAAACTTTATCTCAAGATTTATAAGACTATTGTATAAACTCTCTTATCTCAGAATTTGTAAATTCACTGGTGTGTTTTCAAAATGTGCAACAAAAAGTTAGCCTAAAACTTGTAGCTAAAAGTTGATATCTTAAAAATCTATATATAGGTGTGGAGGCTTAAATGAGAATAGCCTCCATAAGCTCTTAGATTTGAATGCTTGGTCACCAAGGAGTGACACTATTTGAAATGATTAGGAGGTGTGGTCTTGTTGGAGGAAGTGTGTTACTGGGGTGGGATTTGAAGTTTCAAAAACGTAAGTCCGACCTAGTGTTTTTCTCTTCCTGCTGCCTGCCAATCCAGAGGTAGAAATCTTGGCTCCTTCTCCAACACCATATCTGCCTGCTTTGCACCATGCTTCCTGAGATGATAAAAACTGACTAAACCTCTTAAATGGCAAACAAGCCACAATGAAATAACCTTGCTTAATTAGAGTTACCATAGTCATGGTATCTCTTCACAGCAATTGACCACTGACATGTTGTTGCTAGAAACCATGTAGAGGCCCACTTCCTTGTTGTTGCCAGAGTTCATGTTGATGTCCATTGTCTGTGTTGTCTCTGGAGAAAACCATGTTGGTGCCCATGATCCATGCTGCTACTAGAAACCATACTGATATCAGTTCAACTGAAGAAGAGTCTTTCTGATTAAAGCCAAGAGGGTTTACTGTCTGTATTATAAATGCATGTATTTAGAGTGATCCAGTGCTTTTTGAATTTAACTCACTAACAGATTTAAGCACCCTACAATTATGTGCTGAGGTGCTGTGACCTCATCTATGGGCTTTGGAGTGGGTTTGTGGTGCCGTATATGGATCCTTTCCTGTGCAGTGGACCTCCAATATAATTAGAGAACATTGGTTTGTGGTGGTATTGTGTTCCCCAAAATATTGTGCACTCTAATAAACTTATCTGGGGTCAGAGAACAGAACAGCCACAATATTAAACATAGAAGTTAGGCAGTGGTAGCATACACCTTTAATCCTAGCATTCCAGAGGCAGAGATCTGCCTAGATCTCTGTGTGTTCAAGGACACACTGGAAACAGCCAAACATGGTGACTCATACCTTTAATCCCAGGAAGTAATGGCAGGAGGCAGAAAGGTATTTAAGGTGTGAGGACAAGGAACTACAGCCTGGTTAAGCTTTTAGGCTTTTGAGCAACAGTTCAGCAGTGATTTATTCTGGATGAGGACTCAGAGGCTTCCAGTCTGAGGAAACAGGATCGGCTGAGGAACTGGTGAGGTGAGGTGGCTGTGGCTTATTCTGTTTCTCTGATCATTCAGCATTCACCCCAATACCTGGCCCTGGGTTTGTTTTTATTAATAAGAACTTTTAAGATTCATGCTACATTGGTTACCTTCATAACATCTTTGCCACTGTTGCACAAGTGGACACACCTTGCTTGGCAGGGTTGATCTCATAGTTAGGTACACTGTGTGGTAAGAATTTTCTCTCCAAAAATCCTGCATAGCATCACATGGCACTATGAAAGCTGCCAGGCAGAAAGGATGTTTCCAACACAGCTCCAACTTGATAGCTTTGTATCATGTGACTATAATGTATGATATATCAGAAATCAGGTCTTACTACCTAGTTCTGATGTAGGACCCTTACATAGGAGTCTCCAAAGACCATCAAAAACACAAATATTTACATTATGATTCAAAACAATAGAAAACTACAATTATGAAGTGGCAACAAAAATGTTTTTATGGTTGGGGGCTCACTACAACATGAGGAACTGTATTAAAGTTTATATCATTAGTAAAGTTGAGAACCACTCATCTAAGTAGTGCTGTAATGATTCATGTGACATGAAAGTAGATGGAAGGACTGCATAACAAGAGAGATGGGACAAGTGTCGAGGTCAGTGGGGAAGAGAACAAACAAGAATGACCTGTAAGGATTGTCTTAGCTAGGGTTTCTATTGTTATGATGAGACACCGTGACTATAGCAACTCTCATAAGGAAAATATTTAATTGGGGTGGCTCTCTTACAGCTTCAGAGGTTCAGTCTATTATTGTCATGACAGAATGCAGGCATATGTGATGCTGGAGCTGAGAGTGCTACATTTTGCAGGCAACAGGAAATCAACTGAAACACTGGGTAGTATCCTGAGCACAGGAAACCGCAAAATCCTCCCCCACAGTGACACAGTTCCTCCAGCAAGGCCATATCCAATCTAACAAAGCCACACCTCTTAATAGTGTCACTCCCTATGAGATTATGGGGTCCAGTTACATTCAGACTATCACAATGATATATGTGTGAAAATACCATAATGAAACCTGTTCTTTTGCATGCTGACTTTCAAATAATCTTAAAAGGCTGGGTATGATGATGTATGCATTTAACTCTAACACATGGAAGGCAGAGACATGTAGAGCTCTTTGAGTTGGAGGCTAGCCTGGTCTACATAGTGAGCTCCAGGATAGCCAGGGCTATGTAGAGAGACCCTGCTTCAAAAAAAAAATAATAACTAAAAAAAAACTTCAAAAGCATATGTTCAGAGCATGACAGCTACTGTGTATTACCTGAATTTCCACTTACATTTATCATTAAGTTGCTGAAAATGACATATCCCCTCAGCAGGAGATACAAGCAGATCAAATGAACCAGCCTCAAGTTCTTATCTGAACAATGTTATTTACTCTTCTCTTGCAAGAAACTGAGGACTTCATCCCAGATCTGTCTCTTCCAGATACTGGCCTATGGCTGTGCCAGATAGCACCTGGATAAGGGGACCAGATCTACCACCCTTGGAACAATGTGAAAATGACACCATTCTACCCAGAGTGGTACTCATTTTGGTAACTCCAGGAGTATGTTCTGGTCCTATGTTTAGTGCTGCTGCTTGGAGCCCTGGGTTTCCCAGATTAAGGGTCATGAAGTCCAGGGCCCCAGTCCCAAATCCTGATGGCACATCTTCTTCCATGTCTAGAGTCTGTGACCAGGGGGCTCCTATTCCAGTCCAGGATTGAAGAGGAGGGATCAGGGACAGCATGGTTGTGTTTCCCCAGAAGTGCAGTCTCTGCTGAGACCCACCATGCCATGCCTGGATGACCATGTGGTAATCCTTCTCACATTTCTGTTTCTCCCACACTCTTGTCTTTATCATCTCTTCTCTTCCTGCAACAGTGCCACTGAAGCTATTCTTCCATATCTGATTTATCTAGGCCATTTTAGCCAATAGATTTGTGGGCCACACACTATCAATCAGTTTTTAATAGGGAATATACATCATTTGTTTTCAAAGTTGCAGAAGGGGAATTCCAGGCAGGCATATGCAGAATTCTGTGTGAGCATTCATAGATATTTTACTGAGAAATTGGAATCTTAATACAGGGAGTGGGTAATGAATCTCAGGTGTTGGTGTGCACCATGTAGTGTGGGTTAGTTGAAGAAAGAAGGCACTCCAAGAAAAATTTTTAGGCCTATGTGACAGCAGGAAGGTCCAATGTCCTCTGTCCACAGTCGTACAAAGGCATAATTGTTGATTGTTACACAAAATATTTCCTCATACTAAGGTCCATAATCTAATTTACATGTCTTACTAAAAAAAGCATTACATGCCCTCATGACTGTAGTCCTTTATTATGTATTGTTTGCAACACACAATAATACAAGAGCCTCAGGTTTGCCTGAGGCATCCTATGACCAAAGTCATGGAATGGCTGTAATGCCCCTTTAGCAAAACAATAACTTTTTCCACAAGTATTCTTTGAGGTCAAATTATTTCTAAAATATAGCTGTTCATTCTAATATCTACCCTGATACAGTGATTCTGCTAAATTCCTATAACACCAGGTCCAGGTGCTTGGTTTCTGTGGTTGATGAGGGAATCTATGTGTATTCCAGACTTCTGTCCAAAACATCACACCTTCCTTCTTATTGCAGGTAGTGCAGTGGGGAGAACTGTAAAGGAATGTTTTAGTGCCTTCATTGAGGAGCAGTACAAGATTGGAATCAGGGCTGCCTGACCCCAAAGCATCCTCACCACATCAGCAATTCTCAGCCTCCACCGAGCCCTGGACTGCACCAGCCACCTTCCTACCAGCCCAGCTGTTGTCACCTGCCCTTCCACAATCTTCCCCAATGTGTAGTCCCCTGTGATACACTTGAGTTCTCCTTGGTATCCTAGGGTGGATGGGGCTTGGAAGAGAAGTGTGTCTGGATTTGAATCTGCAAAGTGAACTCAGATGATTCAGAAAGGCAGATGATGATGATGTTGACCTGGAAACCCAGAGCCTTAGCCCCAGTCCAGCTGTTATTAGTGTACCTGCTTGGGGAGGATTTGCTGGGCACATGTGCATGCGAGCAATGAGAAGGGAGAGGGACCTAGCTACGTCCCTGTGTTGTGGGTTCAGCATGAGGGACCTTGGTGTGTGTGTGTGTGTGTGTGTGTGTGTGTGTGTGTGTGTGTGTGTGTGTGTGTTTTCTAGGAGAGTCCCTGGCAAGATGTATCTGGTAGCCATTTAGATGAACTTTTATGTCTAAAGGATGCTTTGACTTTGGGTGGAAGTGTTCTTGGTTGTCCTTAGCATAGTAGCATAATCACAGATTCCTGAGAACTTGATGGGAACAGGATGACCAATGCCTATCCAAAGCTAGTGGCTCAAGTTTTGTTAGCACTGAGTTCAGGAGGCATATTGTGGCAGTCCACCGGGCTGCTGTATTTCATGGCAACAAGTCTCTACAAGAAGACGCAATGAAGAGCACAGTGAGTGTATATTTTTGCAGCAGGGGTGGTTGAGGGTTTTAAGTGTCCCAAATCCTAAGACTATGGAGGAAGAGTAACAAACACATATGTAAAGCCAGAAGGACATTGTAGAGTTAACTGATGTTGCATTGTTTGTACTGTGTCTCCTAGGTGCAATACTACAGCTTCTAAAACATTTAATTAACATAGCTTCTTATTTTGTGTCTATACAGTCTTGTGTTGCTGGAGCTACAGAAGTATTATAAGCAAGCTGTGCAACAAAATGGACAGTTTGCACTTGTTGGATAAGGGTCATTGTGGAAGTGGCTACAGATGCTATAGCCATGACTAATGCAAAAATACTAGTTAAAATTACACATTAAAAATCATTTTTTCTAGAAAGAGATTGATATAGTCCAAGGAGAATAAGTTGTCCAAAAACATCATATTGGGTATCATTGAGGTACACAGGATCCATAATAAAGTAAGGCTGTGAAAGTAAGAAAAGGCTGATGGGGTAATGCCTTTCTGTATGCTGCAAATGCGTATTGTTCTGATTGGTTGATAAATAATGCCATTTGGCCTATGGCAAGGCACTTTAGAGGCAGGTAGGAAATTCAAAGGGAGAGATAGGAAGAAGGCCAAGAGAGATGCCAGCCAGCCGCCTAAGGAGAAACACATAGGACTGACACAGGTAAAACCACGGAACATGTGGCGTTATATACACAAATAGTTATGGACTAATTTAAGATATAAAAGCTAGCTAGGAGAAGACTTGAGCCATGGCCATGCAGTTATAATTAATATAAGTCTCTGTGTATTTATTTGGGGGACACAAGTGGGAGAGATTTGTCCTGACTGCTGGAAGGCTGGGACACAGAAAATCTCCGATTACAAAAGCGTCTTAAGAACAGAGGAGGAATGATACATTTAGAGGGGCTATAATCGATGTAGGTCATTTTGAAGTCTCCCCCAGTCTCTTAATAGAGGAACTCCTAGTCAGTAACATGTACAGAGGGTTAACAAGGCAGTGGGTTCAAACACAAAATGATGTCTATGTCATAATTGTTCATTGTCTCCAAAAATCCTATAGACACTCACACAGTGCAGAGCTGTGACTAACAGCCAAAGGTCCAGTCGAACATTACCCTCTTGAGACACTATAATAGATGTGGGCAATGAGGGGTCCTAGAAAGTTATTCTCATCCAGTCTATGTGGGTACCCCCAGCACAAGTTGATCGGTACCTTAGGTTGTTCATTCAGAAGGACAGAATTATTTAGAGCCATGGAGCACACTACCCAAGAGAGAAGTCCATTTTGAAACCAGAACACCAGATTCTCATTGCATGCTGGGAAATGTCCATCCAATGGAATAAACTGTGGGTAATCAGTGATTGGAAAACCCAAATGATAGATGAATTGATAATATTTGAAAAACTGTACAGTAGATCCCTCCCAGACCCCAAAGCTGTAGGCTTTATGGGTCACGCAGATGAGGACGTGTCTGTGCTGACCCACCAATGACAAATAGGAATGGTGGATGATATCCCAGCATGGTTAGAGAAGGCAGTCCAGATACTACATGAGAAACATCTAGAATATCAGTTATCTGATACTTTTAATTATCATGTAATAGTTTAAAAGTCAGATATTTTAAAATAAACCTTGATTTGATACAAATTATAGCCAGTTTTTTCCCTATGTACTTGTTAATCTTAGGCCTTAGAAACTTTAACTTCATATATATTATCTTTAAGTCTTTTAATAACTTCTGTATATCTTAAATAACTTACTCAGACCTCTTTGACTTATAAAAGACTTATAAAAGTTTTTAGTTATCCATTTTGTAAACATATCATCTTAATATTCAAATATAAATACTTATTTATAATTTGTATCTTATACATATAATTCTTACATGTAATATTTAATAAATATTTTTAATTAATAATTTTTAGCTTTTATCCTAGTAAAATTTTTATTATTTAATACCATGTCATTTAATAGTCATATAGGTAGATCTCTCCTTTTTTTATTTTAAAGTAGGAAGACAGCAGCTGTTTAACTTAGAAAATAGGGAAGAAGTCCTGTATTGACCTTTAAAAACTCACTTGATTGTTAGTTTGTATGTAAAGAGATAGTAGAGTTAAAGAAAATCTTTGAAATCCTTTAAATGTTTATATATATGTGTGTATATATGTGTTGGGGTGTGTGTGTGTGTGTGTGTGTGTGTGTGTGTGTGTGTGTGTGTGTGTAAAACATAATTAAAGGCACAGACATAGGTTATTCTTACCCAAAGCAACCGTCTAATGGGAAATGTGTGTCCTGGATGAAGTAGGAGCAATCACCTCCTGAAACATTAGGACCCAGCAGAGCAACCTCAGTATCTCTTCAGTGGCAGCAGCTGTCATTGTCCTGTGATTTCCTGTTGAAGTCTATCAATCTTGAAGACTTAGCTTTTTGTGTATGATAGTGTTTTGCATCATGTAAAAACTGTATGAAAATTAAAACAAAAAATTAAAATAATAACAACATAAACATATTCCTAGCTCAAGGAAGGTGAGCCCATGGGTAGTTGAGAGATCCATGGTTTTTAAGAGATAAAGATTAGAGGATGGCAGGACAAAATTAATTTTCCAAGTCTCGGTTTTAACTGTGTGTATAACATCTTGAGCTTTTTTGTTCTCCTTTTTCCTGTTACAGAGCCAGAGGGCCTGTCTAGCCCAGGAAAGGGATTAAGTAAGCACAGACCAAGAAAAAGCATACTTGAATCTGAAGTGGGATGACCAAACTCCACACCCCAGTCAGTGTCCCAGCCAGAACCTAATCAGACAGGACGATTCTCAAACAGCAGTGGCTCTGTTCTCACAGAGATGGTTTATTAACCAAACTAGTATCCAAGTTGAGCTGGTAAAACCTGATGTGTGGAAATACAAACCTGATGTGGAGATACTGAAGTTGCAGGACTGCGGGCATGGTGGGGATGCTGGGCCAGGAGCCTGGAGTCTGCACAGCAGCTGCCTCTGTGTTCCCACTGTGCCCTTTTTCTCCACTGCCAAATTCCCTGTTACAGCAGAGGAAAATCCAGGGAAAAATAAAAACAAACAAAATAAACAAAACAGCCTGCTTTTGTCCAAAATATTTTGTCCTGGGGCTCAGTCCCCTTTGGCTTCCACAAATGAAGTGCAGAAAGCTTTAACAGGGGGCTTCGGAATCTGTGTGTGATGAAAGAGGAGGAATGTGTGGCTTCACTAGAGCAATAGGAGCCATTTCAGGGAATTTTAAAACTGTATCATCAAAAAAAAAGAAAAAAGAAAGGAAGGAAGGAAGAGAGAGAGGGAGAGGAAGAAGAAGAAGAAGGAGGAGGAGGAGGAGGAGGAGGAGGAGGAGGAGGTGAAGAAGAAGAAGAAGAAGAAGAAGAAAGAAAGGAAGGAAGGAAGAAAGGAAGGAAGGAAGAAAAAGAAAGGAAGAAAGGAAGAAAGAAAGAAAGTAAGAAAGAAAGAAAGAGAGAGAGAGAGAGAGAGAAAGAAAGTTCCTGTTAATTCTCTGAGACATCATAAAGCAAATGTAATCCAAAAACTGACCTTGCTTGGTTCTCGGGATTTTTATATGTTTTTTTGACATTTTATTTTTTATCTTCTGTTTCCCTGTATGTTTTGGAATAAACTGACCAGGTTTACAGGGGTGTTGAACTAAAATTGAATGAATTTTGTGCTGTGGATTTGTTCCTATGGTTGCTCCTCCACACAATTACTCTTCATGTTCCGCCCTTTCCAGGAAGGTTGGCTGTACGATTGCTTAGCACCTGTGTAGTTTCCACACCATTTATAAGTCAACAGCTTCTATATCCATGCAGCAGAAAAAGAACCGTGATTACCAAGATCTTTGGTAAGAAAATATCAGAGGGAGGACCTAGGTGCTAGGACATCCATTCTGTATTAACTGGTGACATTACTGCTCTATGTTATGTTAAGGGGAAGGGTTTGTTTTTTGTTTGTGTTTTGTTTGTTTGCTTTTGTGGATGTGAGAGAGAGAACAGCCAGAGGCAATTGGAAGAGTCCAGAAAGTAATACACTGAACTTAACCAGCAGACTGGCTGGTGGCCATGAGAGGATGAGAGAGAGAGAGAGAGAGAGAGAGAGAGAGAGAGAGAGAGAGAGAGAGAGAGAGAAGAAGAAGAAGAAGAAGGAGGAGGAGGAGGAGGAGGAGGAGGACGAGAGGAGGAGAGAGAGAGAGAGAGGAGAGGAGAGGAGAGAGAGAGAGAGAGAGAGAGAGAGAGAGAGAGAGAGAGAGAGGAGAGAGAGAGAGAAGAGGAGAGAAGAGGAGAGGAGAGAGAGAGAGGTGACATAGAGAGTGCAGGATAACTGAGAGAACGGGGAGAGAAACAGATAGAAGGGGATATATATATATATATGTATATATTCCAGAATAGCAGGGTTATAAGGAAAATGAGTAGCCTGGGAGCAAAGCCCATGAGCTGGGGCAGTTTAGGGTAGGGGAGAAGATGAGCCTAGCCAGAATGCTAGCACAGACTTTGAAATGAATAACAAATACTTGCAATAATGAGAGATCCTGGAGGCCAGCATGTTCTTTGATATGCTAATAGGCACTAGAAATAACCATTTGTCCTTCATGACTTTTGGAATTTGGGGAAATGGAGTTTCCTTTGGACCTGATGCATCCTTTACCTCTCAATCCTCCCTCTGCAATTCCTGCTCTGCCCACTGTCTCTAAAAACCTAGACTCAAACCCAAACTCACCTCCACTTACCCGTTTTTTTAATCTACCTTTTTCCCTACAATCTCCCCTGCCAGTAACAACAACCCCCCTCCGTGACTAACCCTCATCCTATTAGTCCTATTGGGTGAGAATAAAACCACTACATTTTTTGAGCCAAATTTGAAGCAAGTTTTATTTTTTTTGTTGAGGTACACCCCAGAGCTGGCCAGCAACTGCCTCCTAAATCAGACTAGGGAAAGAGCAACATTGAGCCCATTTCTTAGGGCACTTTTAAGGAGTAAAATCATGAGTAATTGCAAAGCAGGTTATAGAAATGAGAAAATGGAGCAGTAAGGAAGTATAGAAAAATTGCAAAAACAACAGCTGTCACCACATAGTCACTTATTAGGAAAGGTTTGGATGCTCTCAAAAACAAGTCAAAGTCATGGGTTGGTGCAGGCCAGATCCAAAACAGAAGCTCAGCTCTTATAGTAAATGGAAACTTATTTTTTAGCAACATGACATAATGGATCCTGCTTTCAAAATGGAATCAGGCAGGTTCCTCAGTCCTCAACCCTCACACTTCACCCTCCTCAGGCTCCTGTCCTGGCCACTTGATTCTCAACTCCAGTCCACCTGTCAGCTCCAATCCACCAGACCCCATAGATACTTTACCCAACAACCCATCTCCTTACCCTCCAGGGCAACGATCTTCTCCTACATCAGGCCCTACTTGAACTCACATACCTTTCACAATAGTGGAAATAGACATTATGGAAAAAAAACTTGGTTCATTCTCCAAACCCGCTCCATTTCTGGAAACAATTCACCCAAGTAATTCAAATACATGACTCAAAAATAAGACATGGGAATTTGGGCAGGTATTGCATTAATTCTGCAATTAATTTTGATAGTGTGGGTATTTTCACAATATTAACTCTAATTATTTAGAAACATGGAATATTTTCCATTGTCTAAGAGCTTCTGTGTTTTTTCCATATATTTAAGTTATCACTGTAGAGATCTTTCATTTCCTTGGTTAAATATATTACTAAATATTTAATTTGAAGGGAGTTATTTTGAATGGAATATTTTTTTCCAAAGTCTATTCTCAGAGAGTGGACTGTTAGTTTAGATGAAGGATATTGTCTTTAATTGTTGATTTTTTGTCTTTACTATGTATTTATTAGGTTCAAATGTTTTCTAGTAGAGTCCATAGGGTCTGAGAGCTGGCAACCCCAAACCCTGTGACTCAGTCTCCAAGGGTACAGAAGAATTCACCACTGTGCGGTGTCTGAGAGTTAGTTTTTGTAGTATAGAGTTTTTATGGAAAAACTGAAGGGTGGGAGAGAAATCAGGTTGCTTGTTTTTGTGAATCCCACACTCCTGGTCATGTGATGGCACTGGCTGCTTCCTGTATTTCTACATTCTTGGTCATGTGATGGGGGTGGCTCGATTCTGTAATGGCTGCTTCCTTTTTGTTAAATTTGTTTTTGTGATTTTAAATATGATTACATTTCTCCCTTCCCTTTGTGATAGGGCAAAGCAGTGCAGATTCCTCCATCTTTCATTCTTGCTGAGGCCATTTCAGGTTTAACTAGAATTTTATTTTCTTGCTGGAGAATCCCATGGAAAATCACCCAACTCTGTTCTAGGAACCGAAAGTCAAGATGCCCCTGCTAACTTAGCTTCTGTTAAACTTCTTCATTGTGCAGACTCTCGAGTCCTGACATGACAGCTGTGTGCTACCCCACTTGGTATGAACTAATTTTTTAATCACCTGAAGGACCTGTTGATATTTTGTCTTTATTTCTATGTCAGTTTCCATATGATTATTTTTCTCTAAAAATGTTGGAAATAGCCTCCATTAGAGTGATGTATTGGTTATACCCGATGAACTGTGTGGACTTACAATTGTAACTTGGAGTCCATAGGGCACATAGTAAACACCCTGAAAGTATATTTGATCTTGATAAAGAAATATTTCTCTCTCTCTAATCTTATCCACATCCCATCATGAATCTCAATGTTCAGATGCCATACATTTCTTCAATAGAATTCTCATCTTGCATACTACTTAACTTTTTCACTGTGGTCATGAGACCGGACCCACACATGCTATAAAAGGGCTCTCCCACTTAGCTCTGGCCCAGCTGCCCATGTCTTATTTCTTCATTTCGACACTCTGGAGAAATCCTTTGTCCTTTTATAAATTTTTTTTATATTTTTGTAATATTTTCTTAACTTATGTAACATAAATTTCCTAATATGCATAGTTTATTTTTCTAATATTAGAATTTCTATCCATTTTTCTGGGATTTTCCTCTTTTTGCTATGGTTCAGACAAATGTCATCCAAAGGCTTGGTGTTGCAAATCTGACCTCCAGTCTGTGGCATTATTGGGAGGCACGAGTACTTTATGACATTGAGTTGAGTGAAAGGAAGCTGAGTCATAGAACAGAGGGTCACGTGTAACCTCAGACCCTCTCATTTTCACATTCTAGATGCTATGTTGTGGGAAATGTCCTCTGTCATGTGCTCCCAGCACGTTGTGCCTTTTTTTTTTTTTGAGACAGGGTCTCATGCAGCCATCGCTATCCTGGAAATCACAGAGATCTACCTGCCTCTGCCTCTTATTATATTGATTATGTCAGTTGTCTTGTTTGAGCAGCAGACAGCTGACTAACATAAACTTCTTGGCCTGCATGATGGCTCAGTAGGTAAGGGACTTGCTGGACAAGCCTGACCACCCTACTAAAACCCCCAGAATCCATGCAAAAATGGAAGACCATAGCCTTTACTTTTAAGATTTCTTTTTATTTTTGTTCATGGGTAGGCGTGAGTGTATTTGTGAGTGTACGGCACATGTTTGCAGGTGCCTGTGGAGACCAAAAGAGGGTGTTGGATCCCCTGGAGCTGGAATACCAGCAGTTGTGAGGCATCTAATATGAGTGCTAGTAACCAAACTCTAGTCTTCTGCAAGAGCAGAAAGCACTCCCAACCACTGAGACATCTCTCCAGCCCCTCCACAATCCTCATGATTACCAACCATTGAGTAGTGCCTTTCATACGGCTAACATGCACATACTGTATCCTAGGCAGTGCATAAAACAGTTTTAGATTCCATAGTGCTGTCCAAGGAGGGTTTTCTCACATCTTATCTTTAACACATGGTAGAAAGGCTGATCATCTTTGTCACTCAGAGTGGAGCTGTGTCAACACTAGAGTCACAGCGTCACTGAGACTCGGTGTGTGCTGCTCGGGATCTGTCATTCCTATGTCAATTTCTGTCAAAATGCACACTGTCACTCTCTTCCCTGTATGCCTTTCAATCTCTCTTTCCTCCAATCTTTCTCTCTTGCTCTTCCTCTCCCTCTCTTACCTTGCTTTCTTTTTTATACTATAACAAAACACTCCACTTGGTTTCTTACACTCATACATCAGAACAAAATAGTCTGAGTTCAATCCCTTAAGAAAGAGCTAACTATGGAAACCATCAATTTCTTAGGAGGATCACCTGTTTCCTCCTCCCTCAGGAACCCATACTCTTTGCTATGATCTCAGGTCCTTGTCTCTGGAGGAGTCTAGGTCTGGGGGTTCCAGGCCCTGGGATACCTTGATAATGAGCTCTTTCTGTGCTATGATGGGGGCAGCAGGAGAGCAGAGTCCTGGGAGCCCAGACTCAAGGGGCATGTGAAGGCTGAGATCTGGACAAGAGGAGCCAAGGACCTACAGAAGAAGGAGAAGTAGCTCAGTAGGATACTGGCTGAAGTCATGACCCAGAAGGGCCAGAATGGAGGTGAGTAAGCAAGCAGAGACAGAAGCACACAATTCAACTTTGGTCCCTTAAGTCAGGACTGGGATCTGGACACCACTAGCCTGGTTGAGTAAACCAGTGATGCTTCTATGAGAGATGTGGGACTTGACTCCTAGGAGGGCACAGAATGTACCTGATTCACCTTAAGATCTGTTGGGAACTAAGGTCCTTAAAAAGGAGGTGACAAGTCTTTGCCTGGTATGGCCAGGCATTCACACCCATCAGGAAACTTTGGGCTGTAAAATCCAAGGAAATAACACTAGAGTCTTCTGACTCTTAGGCTATGATGGGGAAGACTTTCTCACCTTTGACCAGAAGACCCTCACATGGAAAGTGTCCATGCCTTCCAATCAAGACATTCTGGGAGAGTCATGGCCCCAGGTTGGATCAAATTAAGACTTTTCTGTATGGCATATGTCCTTACCATCTCCAGAAATATTTGACTTGCATGGAGAACCAAATGATGGATACAGATACTGACTATTGGCAGGTGGGTCTATTCTCTGAGTCTGACTGCATCTTGCCACCATGATTATGAGGCACTGGGTTCTTGCTAAATTATACAAGCATCACATAGCTTAAGGTGACACTTAGATGGAGTATGAGGAATTTCCTCCTCCTCAATGAGGAAGAATAAGTCTCTCTGACATGAGTCCACAGCTTAAAGTCCCCAAATGTTAGGAAAGTGAGATTTCTCTTCATCATTCTGACTCTCTGAAATGTGCACTTTGAGGAATGGAGACAATGGTGTGTGTGGAGTCCTGGGTACTGTTCCTAAGATGGGGTCATCATATCTAGGAGTTGAGATAGAAGACAAGGAGCTGGATCACAACCTACTCTGTGCCAGGGGTCAAAGGTCATTTTGCTCTTGTTCTGATCTTGATTTAGAAAGGTCAAGTTCAATGCTTCTATTTCAGGTAAGTCTCTGACAAAAACAAAGAGAGTTGTAGGAGGCATGTATGTCCTTGTGCTCACAAATAAGCACTAGGGAGACCAGCAATATTAAATACACAAGGTTATATCTTCAAAGGGAGAGATGTTTCACTTTTCTCCTATCAAGAAAACTGGAAGTGGAGATGATTAATAGCCTAGTGACTTTTGCACTACCTGTATGGTGAAGAAACACCAGTTCCCCCAGACCCTTACCATGAGCTTGTTTATTTTGAGTTGTTTTCTCAGTTAATCTATAGATTATAGATTATAGAATCTATATTTATGGAAGATGTCATTTTTTATACTTTACAAGGATTTCAACGTAGTCAAATCTCAGTGCTTACAAGATTAAGCTAATTATCACTAGGAATCTTTTTCCAAATTGATCTGTGTGTAAATATGGCAAAAAAAATCTAACCAGGGTCAGACTCTCAAAGTTTGAACCAACACCAGCTAGAGAGCAGTGTTGAACCAGACTTCTTTCTTGCCTCTCATGGATTGACACACTGCTGACCATGGTGTTTGCAGAGACCCCCACAAAGAGTGTTCTAGGAAACCAGTGTGGTGAATGGGGATTCAAGATGAAGAAACTACTTATCAGCTAGGGGTCTTCAAGAGGAAAAAGTCAGAGCCTTAGGCAAACAATCAAGACCCTAATCAGTTCTCTGTCCTAGGATGGATGGCTCCTCCCTGTGCCTTAGAGCATGCAGAACAGGCTTTCCTTTCTTCTTCTGTGGAAGAAGGAGCTACAGTCCATTGATTCCAGGTGACTAGCCTGTAGACCAGGGCAGCTCTTTGTCCTATCAGTGTCTACAAATTCTTCTACATCACAGGCTAGGCTGGCCTCTGACAGTGAGATCTTCATGTCCTCTCAAGTTCTCAGGAAGGTAGGAGCTGACACCCACAGACTGTTGGGGACTGATAGAGATGTGTATGAATCTCACAGTCAGGTGGCCTGGCTTCCAGGGAGAGGAGGCTGGAGGCAAATGTCCACAGGGTGACACTTAAAACCTGGATTCTTTCTGCCCTTGGATTCTCACCAGGCAAAGACTCCAGAGTCCTCAAATTCACTGGGCTCTCCCTTGCCTTTCCTCAGGTCTCCAAGAGGTGACCCACCACAGTTCTGCAGTGGGGTGGCACACTCTGACTTGCTTTGCTTTTAATTTGTGTCTTTGCAATACCACCCTGAACTTACTTCAGGATGGAGAACCTGTTCAGCAGCCCACCTTTGGACCTCAGCAACCCCTTCCTAGTGGAGACAGAACCTATCAGAACTGGGTGACAACAGTGATCCAGGCTGGAGAGGAGCTGAGATTCACCTGTCATACACACCACTGCTCTCAGAACACCATGGTCCCTACAGACTTCAGTGAGGAAATGTCGAAACCCCAAACACTGGGGAGATGGAAGCATATTGTGAAGGGTGCATGGGACACAATCAAAACTTGTTTCATAGTGGCCTCCAGGTCAAGAAGCCAGGAAGATTGGTGGTACATGCAATGCCATCATTCCTCAGGCTGTTTCTGCTTTCCATGCGATGTCAGTGCTACTGGTCTGTGTCTGTATGAAACACATAAGGAGCAGAGATAACAGATGAGAGGTCCATGGGAAGGGAAAAGATGACACAGGATGTGGACATGGTTTTCCTCTGGTGATTATCAGACATCACTCTTCTTCATTCTCTTCTTTCTCGGAAGGGCCAGAGTGGAGTAGACAAAATTTTTCCTGCTTGTTGAATCAATCAATCCCTGTTCATAACAGACCAGAATATGATAGAGGAGGGAGAGACTGAAGTATTATTATTGCCGTGTCTGCTAACATCTGTGCCTTTGATTATAGTTAGCTGAGGAAAAGGAAGAAGGATTTCTTTATGGAAGTATTTGTTACACATTTACAACTAGAAGGAATGTCATAGGAACCAGAATATAACAAAAAATATGTCTCATTGAAAAATTTCCCCAAGCTTGCTTCAAAATTTGCAAACCAGAGAAAATTCCCCTACTGTGAAACCTCTAACTATAGACTGTTGTAACCTGACCAGAGCTGCAGCCCTGAGCCATGTCATTGGAGCCTCTTCCCAGATTGAGCATTGAGCAATGAGGACAACCTGTTAGATTTCTGAGGAGCTTGAAAAAAGGAAGACAGAAACGTAGGTGCCTGACCTTAGACAGGCAGGGCTGTATTTATTGGTGCACAGAGAAAGGAGCATAACTCTAAAAGATGGCTGGAAATGACTGCAGCATGCATCTTATATTTCCTCCCTTCTAGAGTTTCCTTGCATGGTTGCAAGAGAATTTGAGATGTGTAGTTTTTGAACAGAAAAACTGTTCCTGCCCACACTTATGTGGCAGAGACTGCATAAGTAGAAACTCTATGGATGGCCACTTATGTTAACCAACACACTAAGCACACCAGCCAGTTAAGACCACCCTCTTTCATGTGTTGGAAATTACTTGTTACAAAACTACAAAGCAACTCACCCTTATTGAATGAATAGGTCTCCAAATTAGAGACCCCCCCCCACACCCTATCCTCTCACCCCTTCCATGGAAGTTTAGCACTGATTCACTGTCCATTCGTTTTCTTTTAACATTTCACTGAGTTTTCCCATTTTCATTTCTTCTGCTCTTCTTAGTACTCAGGTAAGCACAATAATTACTGATGGTCAAATAGTGGTACCCATGTTCCATGAAACCACATTCCCTTGATGTGCTGTAGACTGAGAGACATCTTCTTAACTCATGGAATGTGCCAAAGGTCACCTCAAAGATGAGGCTCTAAAACCCTTGATCTCCAACTGCTGTTGTGTTTCTCTGGTTCCTCCTTCACCTGCCTAGATTGTCAGGATCCTGCTGAGGAGCTGACTCTGTCCCTCAGCACAGCTGGTGAGAAACGCAGGCCCCAAGAGTACAGCCTTTGGATAACTAATTCCTAGCAACGGCCTCAAGCCTCTACTTGAATGTGTCCCCACTGACAGCTGCTGGTAGCAAAAGGCCATGGGAGTATACAGCAGGTGACAACTATTGTTCAAAAGGTCAACATATCAGAACCTAGGGTTCTAGTGGAGGAAACCATCATGCAAGGCATTTAGGAATTACTCATTTTTTAATGAATTGGCTGTTTCTTGCTGTAAACTTCTTGTGCAATAACAGCTATGATATCTTTCCATTACCATGCATCTTCATAAAATGTATATATGTAATCTCATGATTATATCTCCATCTTATGGGCACATATATTTGTGGGTGGTCAGGAAGATAGCTTTTCATTTAGCTGTATAATTTTGATATATAGAAAATACACTAGGATATGCTTCATAGCCAGATCCATTTTCCCATGAGACTGTAGACAGTTAAAGCCCGCTTTGTTCCTTTTGCTCAGACTAACACAGAAAATAATAATCTCTCCTCAGTCTAACACAAACTGCACACATTTAGCTCATTTTTACCTCAGAGCAAGTTCAAACCAGACTAAAGGACTTTGTATATAGAACACAAGTTTAAAACTTCACAGTTATGCACAAAGTCAGAGTCACAGTTATCTACCAAGGCTGTTAATACAAAACACCCTAAGGAAAGCCTGCCAATTCTTCACTTGCCAAGTGTGTTGATAAAAAGCTGTGTCTCAGAGTTTGTTGCACTGGACACTGAGCTCCCTCCCTCTGGTCCTGAGGCCTTGGAACCTTGTGTTGCTATGGTAATGACTCTGCTCCTTATCGTCTATTCTAGGAATGTACTATGACCTTGAGAATTTTGAAACTTTTCTCAGGATTTTGAGGAGTCTCCTGTTAGAAATGGGAGAAGTCAGGCAAGAGAGAAGGATCAGAGTTTAAAAGAGGCTGTAGACTTAGAGAAAAAGCAAAGAGAGAACAGGAAAGAGATCAGGGAACTGACTTAGAACAATGAAGTGAATGGACTGAAAGACCACAGTGTATATAGATTCTTTTGCTGCTCCTCAGATTAGATTCCTAGCTGGTTGTTAGTTTCTTCCTCAGACCCTGAGAGGGAGTTATCCAGGGCTGGACCCCAATAGCCCTCATTTTGTCCCCACATATGTGTGCACACCACACACACACACACCTCTCACACATATCGTTAGATAAGATCACAGTCCTGGCCAACACTGTGTCTTCTTGCCTGCAATCTCTGCTGAAATTCGAAGGGTGGTGTTTGACTCCTTTGCCTGGGAAGCTCAGAATGACCAGCTTTGTATGTTTCTATGTTAAGCCAAGAGCTACCCCTCCTTCATACCCACTCAAGTTTGACCTCCTTATTTCAAATACATCAGTCCAATATGTGCTGCATATATGTATAAAAGTTCTGCTCTTCTAAAGAACACTGACTAATAAAAAGTCCTTTTATTTGTTGCCTTACTAGTCTTTCAGGATGTTTCTGCACATACAGAAATCCTGTAGATTGTACAGCTAGAATGGAAGATTCATCTTAGCACAATTTGGGGACCATATCCAAGCACCAACCATCAATGGTTTCTAGTACTGCAACTGGGAGGTAGCTAGATGTTAGGCACCCCCTGGTGAAAGAATGGATGAAGATGTTCTTTTTTGTTATGTAATGTGTTTGACTGTTTTGGATGTCTGTACCTGCATGTGGTAGCCCTGGATACCAGAAGAGAGCATTAGATGCCCTGGAACTGGAGTTACTTTACAGATAGTTATAAATCACCATGTAGGTACTGGCAATTGAACCCCAGTCCTCTTCAGTGCTTTTAGCCACTGAGCCTTCTCTTCAGATCAGATATTTTTATGTTCTAAGAATATATATTCAACTTGGGAATGAAAATATGTGTTGGCAACTATGGTAGTTTGAATGGGAATAACCCCCATTTAAATGGTTAGTCCCCAGCTGGTAAACTGTTTGGGAAGAGTTAGGAGGTGTGACCTTTGAGGATGTATGTAACTAGGGGAGGGATTTAGGTTTCAGAAAACTTGTGCCATTCCCAGTGTGCTCTCTGCCCTCTTCTTACAGTTTGAGATGTGAGCTGCTCCTGCTGCCAGGACTTCACTCCACTCTCATGAAATCTAACCCTCTGGAACTGTAAGCCCAATTAAAGACTTTCTCTTCTAAGTTGCCCTGGTCATAGTACCTTATTATACTGATAGGAAAGTAGCTAATGAAGCAACTTATTTCAGAACACACGGAAAAATGTTGTCTTGGATGGAGATAATGAAAGAAGACTAAGGTGACAGATGCCAAAGCTGAAAGATGGGTGCATGGCCACTATTTATGAATACATGTTTTATTTAATAAAGTAATTTTTTAGTACAAATATTACTTGCTGAAACTGGGAATGGGCATTGTAGACAGACTTTTCTGTGTCCTGCCAGTCAGCTCCGTCCTGACAGCCCATGCCTCCAAAAACACACAGAGACTTATTATCAATTACAAATACTTGGCTGATAGCTTAGGCTTGTTACTAACTACTTCTTAGATCTTAAATTATCCCATAATTCCTATTTACACTCTACCACACTGTACCTTTTTTCAGCATGGCATGCTCATCTTTCTTCTCTCTCAGTCTCCTAGTGATTTTGCTCTTCTTCCCAACATCCTCTCTGTTTGGCTTTCCCACCTAACCTCTTCCTTCCTAGCTATTTGTCAGTCAGCTCTTTTATGAAACCAATCAGAAGACACCTAGACAAAGACACATCTTCACAGTGTACAAAAAGTGTATTCCTTAACAGGGTACCTCAGGTCCTATAAGAAATATCATTCCTGATATCCTGACAAGATGAAATAAAAGCCAGGAAATCACTAGGATAGAAATAAAGTCATGAATCAGTGGAAAGAGATTGTCTGTCTTCCCCCAGCCCTCTCCTTCCCTTTTTATGCATTCTGAGTTCTCACCCCTTTGGATACTCACTTCACAGTATTTCTATCTCCTCAGTTAATTCTTCACTGAAATGTCCTCACAGACACATCGGAGGTGTGCCACAACTTCTAAGGAATTTCTAAATCAAACCAAATTCATAATGAGAACTAGCCATCACAACTCCCTCAAAACATTAGAGATATATAGAAGGGCTATACGCCAGGAAGTGGGTAGCTTTAATTTTTTAAATTATATTTTCTTTATTTGTGTGTGCATACCTGTTTGCATGTCCTCACTTGTATGTGTGTGCCTGTATGAACGTCCGTGTGTGTGTGTGTGTGTGTGCATGTGTATGCCATGCAATATGGAAATCAGTTTTTTAGAGCAATAGCGATAAACCAAGAACAATTTAAATCACTTTTAAAAGACAAGTGACACCATAAATTATAGTTTCAAAAAATGAAAATCTAAGTGTCTATGAGAAATATTTTTGTTTTGGGGCCTTCAAAGTGATTTGTGTAGCATTATCCTATCCATACCAGGAAAAGTGTGATACTGTGTGTGCACACTTATACAAATATAGAAAATGGAAACACTGTGTTATAATCACAGTTACCTTTGGAGTGTGAGCACAATTCATATTTCAGAACACAGAGAATAATCTTATTACTTCTTTGAGAATTTCATATATTGTACTTTGATTGTAGTCAATGTCCACTGTGCCTCTAAGAGTCACAACTCCTTCACACCCACTCAACTTTGTCCTCATTATTTTAAATCCATCAGTTCCAATCTGTGCTGCCTGCATACTTGTGGATATGGGACTATCTACTGAAACATGGTCAACCTTCCACACCCTTAAAGAAAACTAACCCTCTTTCTCCCTGAATTCATCAGTTACCAATAACTCCTCACCTCGTGGTAGGACTTCATGCTCTCCTCACTTGTACACTCCCTTCATGTTGGGATTTTGTCTGGCTTGAACCTGCACAGGTCTTGTGCACAGCCATATATGAATTCATGTATGCAACTGCCTGATCTGAAAACATCATTTTGTGGTAGCCATCCATCACCTCTGAAACATCCACTCCCTCTTCTGAAACAGTTTCTTAGCCTTGAGAGGAGGGGTGGAACTTTGATGTCTCATTTAGGGCTGAGCAACCCACAGTCTCTTATTCTCTGAACATTGCTCAGTTATGGGTCTCCATATTAATCACTATTTGCAAGAGAAAGATGAGGGTTGAGAGATGCACTAATTTCCCTATGGCCATGGTACCCTGAGTGTGTTAGATCTTGTCTGATCTCAGAAGCTAAGCAGGGTCAGGCCTATTTAGTACTTAAATGGGACGCATGTGTTAATCTATGCTTATAATGACAAATCATTGAGAGTTGGCTTAGTACTATGTTTACTTAGCCCAATAATAGTAATAAATTTTCCCATAAGAACTGGAACCTGTCTAGCCACAAGTTCATGTCCTGAAATGCCATAAACATAAAATAAAAAGCATAAAGGACAGCTGGGCAGTGATTGTGCATTTCTTTAATCCCAGAATGTAGGCAGTAGATCCAACTGTGTTCAGGGACAGCACAGTTGACAGAGAGTGTTCCAGGACAGTAAGAACTATACAGGGAAAACCTGTCTTGAAACCTCCAAAAAGTTTAAAAGAAAAAACCAAAAAATATGAGACATAAACTGGACCTTCATGGACCTGAGTCAAGAAGTTCAAATATACAAATCCAGGTAGTGCTGGAAGAGGCGTCCCCTAGCCTTGTCCAGTTCTTAGCACTGAGGGAAAAAAAATCCTGAAAGTAATAAATTCTCCAGGGTTCTATTATACAAGATACAAGATCACCACACAAAAATCTCCATCTTAGGTGAGAATGGCAATCAATGTATGACAGGTGATAGACCACCCAGTGGTGCAGCCAGCAATTATGACCTAATATCCCAAAGGATCACCCAGAGCTGAGACAGTCTCCTGGGAACTAATAGAACGGTTCTGGGATGTAAAACTGAAACCAGTAAACAGACAGTATTGTACTCTCAGGGGCGTTCTAGGGATTAAGTTTGTTTTCAACTCTACAACAACAAACTCTTTCACCAAAATCGTAATAATAGGGTAATATCTTCAATGAAGAAGATGTTGGTTGAAATCTTTCATCTTCATTCTTTTGACAGAAGTGTTTGTTGTAGAAGTGTTGGGGTCTCATTTTCTTTTGCTCAATTTGTCTTCTAAGCACCAGACTTGATCCCACACCCCTACACATATGGGCAGCACTAACTGAACTTAGTGGGTTATCCAAAACAAATCACATAGTTGGGAAAGGGACATAATATGATATGGCAGAATTGTCCTGAGAAAACGGAGATAGATAAGATCTCATTTCATTGTACACAGGTAGGTATGAAATTCTCAATAATAAAGAAAGATGGGAAAGAATTTAACTAATAAGCTAACTCAAAATCACAAGGCATGTGAAAACCAAGGCAATGACACCTCTCCAAATCACCTATTCCACAGTAGTGGCTTCCAGTGACAGGAAAATAGACAAAATTCCACACAAAGGCATCAAAGGGAGCTGTGCATGGTTATGAATGGCTTTAATCCCAGCACAGGGGAGGCAGAAGCAGGCAGATCTATGTCATTTTAAGTCCAGCGTGGTCTATTTAGTGAGTTCTAGGACATCCAGAGGTATGTAGAGAGACCCTGTCTCAAACAAAAAGGCCAAATAAATGAGTGCAAGATGTCCAAAAAAATCAAAGGAGACACAAATAAACTGACAAATTAATTGCAACAAAACACAAAAAGGTAAATTAATTAAGGAATCCAATACAGGACAAGAGGGTGGAATTCAATTAAGAGTTAAAAAGATTGATGAAAATTTATCTGCTATGGAAAATTAGCATTGAATAAGTCTAAAATTCTGTGGAAGCTTCGTGGATCAAATGGGCCATGCATAGAGCAGCACTATCAGGGCTTGGAGACAAGATAAAAAGTAGCAGTGTTCAGTCAAAAACAAACATCAGTTTGCAGGAAGCCATGCATGGAACGTTCTTGGCTTAACCATGCATTAGCACTGCAGAATTCAAGAGCCCTGGACAGTGACACAGAGAGAGTTCCTTCACATTCGGGGACACTGTCACATTATGGAGCCTTGGAGAAATGCCTTTCTACCAGTAGGAATTTGTGACAGTAACTTTCTCCATGGTGTTACTGAAATTGGTGGGGGTTGGTTGTGAACCAAATGTGAACCAAACTGGGTTTAGCCATCCATCCTCAATAAATCAATTAAAAGAACCAAAGGAATACTGGGAAGTAGAAAGATATTTATTTAGAATGGCTAATTTGGAGGAAAGGGCAAAAAAGACAAGTGAATTCCCAATTCCATCTTCGATTCTTCAAAGTCCATTTTTCACTAGCCTCAGCTGGTCTTTGACTCTCTGAAATCCAACTTTCAGATCCTGAAGTTAAGTTGAACCTTTAAATAGAAAGCAAAGGATATGTGCATTTAAGCAGCCCAGTAAAGCTATAGACCTGCTCACCACTGCCCCATCATTGTCTGGGCTTCAGTCTCATCGTACAAAGTGGTCCTACAAGGTGGACTCTCTTTCCAGAGAGAAGGTCCCCTTTGGCTGGAGCCTCTTCATTCTCCCAGCATGAGACTACTGGGGAGATTCCCATTTTGGTGTGGAGTCCATTGTTTTAATAATATGATGCGTTGAGAGACATGAATGTCTCTTTAGAATACCATCATTTCTGCCAAGCCAGCTACAATAGGCAAAAAAAATGCTATTAATACCCAGGATCTAAGACCTGCAATGAATACTTCTCTACAGCACAGAAGGGCCTTAGACCAAGCTCTGAGTGCTTGGGTCCCATTTTGATTAAATGCAGAAGCTAAAACTTGGTTTGAAACTGGTGACTCTGAACAGACAGAGATCTTAGTCCTGTTGAGGACAGCAGTGACCAGAGGGAGAGTGTGTGGTTTCTCCACTGTGCAAAATGAGAAACAACCCCCAATTTGGACCAGTGTCACATGTCACAGTTAGAGTCAATTTGCAAGACATCTGTGTGCCAGTTTCTGTGAACAGTGAGGCACAGAGGAACTGGGCCAGCACAGTGTGAAATGTGCTTTTTTTTCTTTGGATAGTGGGAATCACAAAGTAAGTTGCATGAAATGCTTTCAGAATGAGCTGTGTAGCTGCTGGAGCTTTGGAGTGTGTCACTGGGTCACAGGAGCCACCTTGTGGCAGTGTAACGTCATGAGGTGTAGGTTCATATGGTAAAGGCATGCTGACTGTGTCACCTCTCCTTTGGAAGGCTCATAAACCACAGGAGGATCATGAGCTGCACAGGGAGGAGGATGTCATCAAAAGTGAAATGGAGGAAAGAATCCAGACTTTGGGGCTGGAAGTCCTGTTCTTCTACCTCTAGTCCCCAAGGATTCAATAAGGAGTTGCAGGATATGTTTCTTCCTGTCTCTTGGCTTATTCTACATATCAGAAGTCAAGAGCCCTGGGCAGGGACACAAAGGGGACTCCTTCTGTGTGTGTGTGTGTGTGTGTGTGTGTGTGTGTGTGTGTGTGTGTGTGTAGGGTATTGGCATATTATGGAGCCTCAGAGGAGTGGCTGTTGCACTGATTTCTGTGCCCTTTTCTATGGCTTGCAAGGGAAGGCCTACGTCCAGGTGTTGGTGAGAAAGGACCAGGAAATGCAGTCATTCATGTGGGGAAGTTAAGGGAACATTGATCTGGGCAGAATGGAGGCATACCTGCCTGAACAAAGGTACAGATCATGAGTGACAGGGAAGGAACAGTAACAGCAGAAATGTGCATGGCAGTGGCAATGGGGGTTAAATGACTTCCAGGACCCCAAGGATCTCTAAATGACTGCTTGAGGGGTGTCACTGTGAGAATGTCTGCACACACCAGCATCTCAAAGATCCTCATGTACTTCTCTTTCTTCAGTGGCTTAGGAGAAGAAGGTCAGAGAGATGGAGCAAGGGTCTCACCTGCAGGATGGATAGAGCATGTACACAGCCAGACATAGTAGGACTTCCCATGTAGCTTCTAATCTCTGGAGGGGATTCTAAGACATTCATAAACCCATCCATCCACTACCCAATCTGCTCATAAACCCATCCACTCATAAATCCATCTGCCCACCCATTCACTTGCTCATTCGTTACTCATTCTTTTCCTCTTTCATCACAAGAGTATTAAGAGTACACTGCAAACTAGACCCTGTGGCTTGCAAGTTATTGATGGAGGCATAAGGCAGAGTCTTCTCCTTATTCTCCAGAAAGAGTAAAACCACCACACCAAGAAACCTATCATCTGAAGTCCAGAGTAGTGGAAGTGGGCTGGGGAAGTCCAGGATTCAGTTGAGGCTTCATTACAGAGTCAAAATTTGTTGCTCATTTGCTTCTGCTGCCTGTACCAGACTCTCCTTGTGAGCTGTTGATTCCTAAGATGAAAGTTTCTGAACCCACAGCTCTGATATGCCCCCACAGACACCTTATGAGGCCTCCTGGGGTGGAGAAACTGGGGTTGTGGCTATACACAGATATCTTGTGTTTCTGATCTCACAGTCATGGGCTGTGTAACTTTTATTCAACCAGTGTCTTTGCTATCTCTCAGTTTCCCTACAATAGGACACATGGTAAATTACCATTGTCATGATTATAAGTGAAACTTAAGTATTAGCAATGACCTCATCTTGGGACTGAGGAGCTATTGAAATCAGTGATGCCTGCTACAAGAGACAATTCCCTGGGCTTGACCCCTAAGGACAATTACATGGCCAAGAGGATCTGTGCCCTCTACTCCTCCCATTGCAGACCCTGACCTTCCTGTGAACTCATAAGCCCAACAGAACTGTTGGCTGATGGCCTGGGCACCTGTTCAGCTATGCTGTCCATGCTAAGTCTCAGGAAAAGGAGATGACAGGTTGCCTACCCTAATCATGTTTGTCATGACAGCTACTGGTTGGTTCCACATGCTCCAAGACTTGGACGCATAATAAAGCATTGCTTACAGTCAGCTCTAGCAGGCAGTCAAATTTAAGCAATATCACAAAACTCTCAGCAGTTACCTGGAGTTCACTTTGGAGCCAGGGCTCCTTGCTTCTCACCACTCTTCCAGGATTCCACACTCTCCTCATCCTCTTCCTGCTCAAGTTCCATGGCACCTTTCTCAGAGCCACATACATGGTGAGAATCCACAGAGTCTGAGCTGAGGGGGACATCCTTGGACTGAGTTGCCATCCTCTTCCCTGTAGGTTAGAGTCAGGTGAAGTCTTCTGATCTAGTACAATTTCTCTCCCATATGGGTCCTGCTCTAAGTGCCCAAACCCAAATAAAAAGACAAAGTTCAGAGAGGAGATAGGCACAGTCCAGGCCTCACTGTCCTGTGTATATGGAGTAGAACAAAGTCTGCTTATTACCCAGGAGTCACAAAGAATCACTTACTGTTTACTTGGAGGTGCATGATGGCCCATTCTGATCTCAAATCTGCAGATATGGTTCGTAGGGTGTAAATTCCTGTGACTTTCTGGGTGACATTCTTGAGTAGCAGGGTTCCATTGGTACATATTGTTGCTCTTCCATAATATGCATGCCCAAGCGTGCTTGAATTAATGAGGATTGCATGGCTTGCTATCTTTAAGTGGTTGAGTGGAAGTACGCCTTTGTGCCAAGCAAAGCCTTGAAGCTTTTCTGGCAGATTATGAGCCAGTAAAAGAACATTGTCTTCTTCAGCAACCATGGGTGGTACCAACTCAATTGTGAGTTAGGAAGGGGCAGTATGCTTCTTGAAGCCTAAAATCGGTGCTAGAAGGAAATAGAAAGAAATCTGTCAATAGTGAATCCTCTGCATTGGTGGAAAAGTGGGGTCTCTGAGTCTTGAGCAGATATGTCCATCACTGAGCCTTGGTGTGTGGGTGAGGGTGTGCCTATCCTACTTCATAGAGATCAGCAACATGAGCTCCATTTCCTCAGTGCCACTGAACTTGTCATTTTCTCTGTATGTAACTCTCTCCTCATCTGTCTGCATGATTCACCCCTCACTGCCCCCCATCCCTGTTTACAGCCAGAGCACATGGAAGAATGTGCCTCTACTGGTCTCTTCCTTGACAGAACCTGGGTCTTCACACTCTGACTTATTTTGCATTAGTTCCTTTGTGGTACCTTCTTGATACCCTTGTTCATGTGTCTTGTGATCCACTACTAGGACTTTGTTGCCAGGGACCAATTTGATCTTTTTAGAAAGTCCAATGCCTATAAAGGATTCAGTGGATAAATGAATGAATGATGAATGAATGAATGAATAAATGAATGCATACTTCAGGAAACTGTAGTTCTATGCATTAATTTACCAAATTCTTAGATTCCAAGTTAATTACAGTTTTTCATGCCCTAACTTGATTTTTATGTTTATTTATTGTTTGTGGGGGGGGCACAAGTGCACATTAATGTTGTATTAGTGTGTACATGAGTGGGTTCATACCACAGTACCTATGTGTAGGTCAGAGGACAGCTTGTGTTATTCAACTTACTCCTTCCACTATGTGGGATGTGAGGATTGAACTCAGGTCATTAGGGCTGACAGCAAGAGCCCATGTCCTCTGAGTCATCTCACTGGCCCACTGCACTTTGCTTTTCATTTGAACAGTCATCTTCTCATAGATGGGAATGTTAGTCTCCACAATATAGTTTCCAAGGTGATTAACTTGATTAAAGAACAGTCCAACTCTTCTCCTCTGCCCCTTAATATTTCCTGCCCATCAAGAGCTTCCTGCTGCGGGAGTCTCTGTCTCCCTTGTTGTATCTTCTCCTCTCCAGCAGAGAAGAGAAACCCCAAGTCTCTTCTTAGGCCCTTATCCTCTTTAGGAGACTCTAGGCCATTTTTGAGTGAACCTTCTCCTGCACAGTGTAGGGAATGGCCTGGGTACCTGTACCATTTGCAGCAGATGTGGAAGTGGCTCCATGGCCTCTGCTGTCTGTTCTGTTCTCCATCCCTGGAGAAGATATTAGCTCCAGCACTTCCCCCAAGCCCTATTGTTCTGGTGTCAGCTATGCTGTCCTTCCTTCCTGTGACCTGAGTCTAGGACAGAAGTTGGGGAGACAGGGACACTTAAGATCTCGTGGTTCCCTTATCTTTTCCAAAAACCCAAGGTTATGTTCATGATGAGAGCCCCAAGAGTCTCTGCTGAGGCCGACATTCTTGGCTGAGTTACCCAGCACAGGTCCTCTCTAGAGTCAGGTGAGGAATTATGATCTATGGCAGTTTATCTCCATGATGCATGTCCTGAACTAAATCTTCAAACCACAACACAAGGACACAGTGTAGAGAGGAGGTAGATCTAGTTCAGGCTTGACAGCACTGTGTATGTACAAATGGAGTGAACCCCATCCAGCACCAGAGGTTACAAAGAATGACTTACTGTGTACAAAAAATTCCGCACATGTTATTTCAGATCTCGAATTTGTATTAAGTGTTTGTAGGATGTAGTATCCTGAGTCCTTCCCGGTGACATTCTTAATCAGCAGAGATCCATTATTGAATGCTGTCTCTCTACCACTGTGTGCAAGCCCCAGCACACATGAATTGGTAGCTATTGCACATCTTGCAATTTCATGGCTCTTGAGCACCATAACTCCTGTGTACCAGGAAAAGGCCTGAACATTCTCAGGAAGGTTGTGCACAAGCAGAAGAACATTATCCCCTTCAACAGAAATGGGTGGCACTGATTCAATGGTGAGCTGGGCAACAGTAGGAGGCAGCCAGCAGGTTAAAAGGGAGGCTAGAAGGGAAAAGAGAAATCCACGAACATTGGGATTTCTATATTTGATGGAAAGATGGAGCTCGTGTCCTGAGCAGACATGCTGATCACTTAGCCTGGCTATGTGGGTGACAGTGGGATCACCATATAGGAGGGGATGAGAAGATGACCTCTACACCCTCTGGCCCTGAACCTGTTGCTTTCTCTATGTGGAATTCTCCCCTCAGGTATATGCAGGGCTCACCTCAGGTTCCTGCTTATATCCAGAGTATATGGGCTGAGGTGATGCCTCCCCTTCTCTCTTTGTCTAGAGAACCCAGGCCTTCACATTCTTCTTTTTCTTTTTCTTTTCTCTTTTCCCTCTTTGGCCCCAGTTCTCTGACTATTGTTGTGGAATAATCTTTTTGTACACTGTGAAGATTTGTTAGTCGGGTTGGTTTAATAAAAATCTTAATGGCCAGTACCTAGGCAGGATTTTCAGGGCAGAGAGGATACTGGGAAGAATAAGGGTAGAGACATGTAGAATCAACAGCCAGAGACAAAGGAATCAGGAAAGCAGCACTGGCATTATAGAGTAAAAGTAATAAAGCCACAAGGCAGAAAGTAAATTAATAAAAATGGGTTAATTTAAGTTATAAGAGATAGTTAGAAACAAGCCTAAGCTATCAGCTGAGCTTTCATGATTAACAATAAGTCTCCATGTTGTTTATTTTGGACCTGGCTGCCTGGGCAGAAAAGTCCAACTACAAATGACACCCAACGTCTGGCCATATATATCCACATAAGATCTGAGAAAACTTAAACAAAGTTTCGAAACACACAAAAACAGAGCTGAATGGGGCTTCCTAGTCTTGTGTCTCTCATGCTGGACATGGTATAGAGACACATCTCCCAGCAGCTGCCTGTATGATTGAGCTACCAGTGTGCCGTGAGCCAAGCCACACGGCAGGTTTAAGGTTTTGCTCATGAAGACGGAAAAGGTTACAGATATGCAGTAAAGCAGGTTCATATGGGAAAATCCTCTAAACACACTACAGTGTGTTTAACAATGTACATAGGCTTAAGGAAAAATGGGTATAGACACTCATAGGAAAAGTAACTAGTTTAAAAATAATAAAGTCTTTAAAGAGAGAGTGAAGTAATAGAAAAAATAAGTCATGTAAGGATGGAATACACAGGGAGTCTGGATCCTATATGGTGTCTTGTTAACTTTGAATTTTTTAAATGCTAATGTGAAAAAAACAATAGCTGCTGAGAGACATTGGATTATGGAAACTACTAAATTAAACCAACCTGTATATTTTTAAAATGTCTTAACTTCAAAATGGAAGTTGGGCAGTGTGTTGTGTTGTAGGAGAGGTAATGATTTTGTTTCCATGGGAAACAAAAGACTGTGTATTCCTTCCAGATTAATAGAGATCAGATTTGACCACAGGAGACCTCCTGAGTATCTTGGCTACAGACACGTGGGAGGAAGCCAAAAAATGATACAGGACAGATGATCTGTAAACTGATCCCTTGACATGGGAACAGCTCTCTGAGATGAGATGAAACATGATAAACCTTGTTGGCAACAGAGGCCTTATGACTTACAATGACATATCATATTTTCTTATGGCATGGATAGATGCACATTACAGTTTGATTATACAGTCCAAAAAGGTTTATACACTTGACAGATGCCTTTTACCTGACCAAACATAAAATAAAATTTCATCTTTTACTGACTTTTGCACACTGCATATTCCATACTTGTGTTAAAGCAGATAAGTATGTCACCTTTGAAAGTTTACGTGTTTTTGAAGCAACAGGACCAGATACCAATGAAAATGAGTGCCCAGGTGAACCAGTATCTCAGAGTGCTTCTGCTGCAGTTTCATGAGAGTTCTGCATCCAGAGCAGCTTCAAGGCCAGCCAGGAATTCAGTTAAGCCTTGCGCTTTCTGATTGCATGGAGACCGAACAACAAATAATACAGCTAACTCTCTCAAGATTTGACCATTATCCCAATTTTCTCAGGGTCTTCTAAAGATGTCAGTCCCCCAGATAACAGCAATCAGTCTAGAGAACATGACACCCACATTCCCAAGAGGTGGGGTGGATGGCTTTTGGTTATTTGATGGGTTATAGATGTTTGTCATCATTTAGGGGGGTTGATTACAAGCTGATATTGGTAATGGCCAAGGGTCTCTTTCTGAAGGAAAAAGGGGGCATATAGTATAAAAATGGTGAGATAAAAGGGTGGACTGTTGAGTCTACTTTTAAACAAACACTAGTCTCAAATATTTTACATTGGTATGGATTTTTGTATATTGATGCGAATTTAATGTTATTTTCTTATACTGTATATATGTTTCTATTCTTGTTTAAGATATTATACCTATGCAGCTCATTTAAAAAGGTTGTATAAAGCTCCACTCCAGGGAAGACCTGCCCAACTCGGCCCCAGGTTCTGGCCACCGGGCAGGTTCCCTGCTAGCCCCACCGGGAAGGATCCCCTTCTCCAAGACCCCTGGCAGACCCTGCAGTCTCCACGCCCTGCCCCCACGCCCATCCGCCTGAGCCCCAAGCCTCTTCCTGAGACTCAGAGGCCGGCCCCCAGCTCCCATCTTGCTCCGGACTTCCCTTTTGGAATACTGGTTCTGGCCACCAGGCAGGTTCCCTGCTAGCCGCACCAGGAAGGATCCCCTTCTCCAAGACCCCTGGCAGACCCTGCAGTCTCCACGCCCTGCCCCCACGCCCATCCGCCTGAGCCCCAAGCCTCTTCCTGAGACTTAGAGGCCGGCCCCAGCTCCCATCTTGCTCCGGACGTCCCTTTTGGAACACTCGTGAGTACCCTTCCTTGCCCCAGACCCCATCCCTGGGCACCAGCCACTCCAGGGAAGACCTGCCCAACTCGGCCCCAGGTTCTGGCCACCGGGCAGGTTCCCTGCTAGCCCCACCGGGAAGGATCCCCTTCTCCAAGACCCCTGGCAGACCCTGCAGTCTCCACGCCCTGCCCCCACGCCCATCCGCCTGAGCCCCAAGCCTCTTCCTGAGACTCAGAGGCCGGCCCCCAGCTACCATCTTGCTCCGGACTTCCCTTTTGGAATACTGGTGAGTACCCTTCCTTGCCCCAGACCCCATCCCTGGGCACCAGCCACTCCAGGGAAGACCTGCCCAACTTGGCCCCAGGTTCTGGTCACCAGGCAGGTTCCCTGCTAGCTGCACCGGGAAGGATCCCCTTCTCCAAGACCCCTGGCAGACCCTGCAGTCTCCACGCCCTGCCCCCACGCCCATCCGCCTGAGCCCCAAGCCTCTTCCTGAGACTTAGAGGCCGGCCCCCAGCTCCCATCTTGCTCCGGACGTCCCTTTTGGAACACTCGTGAGTACCCTTCCTTGCCCTAGACCCCATCCCTGGGCACCAGCCACTCCAGGGAAGACCTGCCCAACTCGGCCCCAGGTTCTGGCTACCGGGCAGGTTCCCTACTAGCCCCACCGGGAAGGATCCCCTTCTCCAAGACCCCTGGCAGACCCTGCAGTCTCCACGCCCTGCCCCCACGCCCATCCGCCTGAGCCCCAAGCCTCTTCCTGAGACTCAGAGGCCGGCCCCCAGCTCCCATCTTGCTCCGGACTTCCCTTTTGGAACACTGACTTCCCTTTTGGAACACTGGTCTGTCTGAACCAAGTGTGCGGATAAGGCCAAGAACGAACCACAAGGAGATGGGCAGATGTCAAGACAGAAATATATACAACAAAATGAATAGCAATACAGCATCACCTGGCCCTAGCCCTCCTCCAACACCTAGACCTGAACATCAGAAATTGGAAGAAGCAGAAGAAAACAGCCTTATGAATGACATCATGAAGAAGCTAGAGGCTTGCGTAGAGGAAAAGACAAAAAAATGTGAAGAACGCTGTAAACAACTAGAGGAAAGGGCAAACAAATTAGAAGAAATCAATAAAGTCCTGGAAGAAAACAATAAAATACTGAGAGAAAATCAAGAAAAATCAATGAAACAAATGAAGGAAACAGTCCAAGACCTGAAAAGGGAAATAGAAAAAATGAAGAAGACACAAACAGAGGGAATGCTGGAAATAGAAAATCTGAGAAAACGATTGGGAACTTCAGATGCAAGTATAATCAACAGAATGCAAGAGATGGAAGAGAGGATCTCTAGCGTTGAAGATACAGTAGAAGAAATACATTCATCAGTCAAAGAAAACACTAAAGCCAACAAAGTCATGAACCAAAATGTCCAAGAAATTTGGGACACCATGAAAAGACCAAACCTAAGAATAATAGGGGTCGAAGAAGGAGAAGAATACCAACTCAAGGGCACAGAAAATATATTCAACAAGATCATAGAAGAAAACTTTCCCAACTTAAAGAAGGAAATGCCTATGAAGATACAAGAAGCTTATAGAACACCAAACAGACTAGACCCCCAAAAAAAGTCCCCTCGCCACATAATAGTTAAACAACTAAACGTACAGAATAAAGAAAGAATATTAAGAGCAGCAAAGGAAAAAGGCCAAGTGACATTAAAGGCAAACCCATCAGAATAACACCCGATTTCTCAATGGAGACTTTGAAAGCCAGAAGAACCTGGACAGATGTAATGCAGACACTAAGAGACCATGGATGTCAACCTAGACTAATATACCCAGCAAAACTTTCAATCACCATAGATGGAGTGAACAAGACATTCCATGACAAAGCCAGATTTAAACAATACTTATCCACAAACCCAGCCCTACAGAAAGCACTAGAAGGAAAATTCCAACCTAAGGAAGTCAGATACACCCTCGAAAACACAGGCAACAGATAAAGCCACAGCAGTAAACCCCAACGTATAGAAGTACACACACATCACCACCAAAAAATAACAGGAATGAACAATCACTGGTCATTAATTTCCCTCAATATCAATGGACTTAATTCACCTATAAAAAGACATAGGCTTACAGAATGGATACGAAAGCAGGACCCATCTTTCTGCTGCATACAAGAAACACATCTCAAATTCAAAGATAGACACTACCTAAAAATAAAAGGCTGGGAAAAGACTTTCCAATCAAACGGTCTTAAGAAACAAGCGGGTGTAGCCATCCTGATATCCAGCAAAATAGACTTCAAACTGAAATCAATCAAAAGAGATCAAGAAGGGCATTACATACTCATCACAGGAAAGATCCACCAAGATGAAGTCTCAATTCTGAATATTTATGCCCCAAACACAAGGGCACCCACATATGTAAAAGAAACATTACTAAAGCTTAAATCACATATAAAAAACCCCACACATTAATAGTGGGAGACCTCAACACCCCACTTTCACCACTGGACAGATCTCCCAAATTGAAACTTAACAGAGAAATAAAGGACTTAACTGATGTCATGACTCAAATGGACTTAATCGATATGTACAGAACATTCCATCCTAACAAAAAAGAATATACCTTCTTCTCAGCACCCCATGGAACCTTCTCTAAAATTGACCACATACTTGGCCACAAAACAAATCTAAACAGATACAAAACAATTGGAATAATCTCCTGTGTTCTATCAGACCACCATGGTCTAAAGTTGGATTTCAACAACAACAAAAACTACAGAAAACCTGCAATCTCATGGAAACTGAATAATACCCAACTGAATCACCAATGGGTTAAGGAAGAAATAAAGAAAGAAATTAAAGACTTCCTAGAGATCAATGAAAATGAAGACACCACATATCCAAATTTATGGGACACTATGAAAGCAGTACTAAGAGGGAAATTCATAGCACTAAATGCCCACATAAATAAGTTGGAGAAATCTCACACTAGAGACTTAACAGCATACCTGAAAGCTCTAGAACAAGAAGAAGCACAGTCTCCCAGGAAAAATAGACGCCAGGAAATTATCAAAGTGAAAGCTGAAATCAATAAAATAGAAACAAAGAGAACAATACAAAAAATTAATGAAACAAAGAGTTGGTTCTTTGAGAAAATCAACAAGATAGACAAGCCCTTATCCAAACTAACCAAAAGACATAGAGAGAGCATCCAAATCAACAAAATCAGAAATGAAAAGGGGGACATAACAACAGACATTGAGGAAATCCAGAGAATTATCAGGTCATACTTCAAAAACCTCTATTCGACAAAACTGGAAAACCTAAAAGAAATGGATAACTTTCTGGATAGGTACCACATACCTAAGTTAAATCAAGACCAGATAAACTATTTAAATAGTCCAATAACCCCTAACGAAATAGAAACAGTCATTAAAAGTCTCCCAACCAAAAAAAGCCCAGGACCAGATGGTTTCAGCGCAGAATTCTACCAGATCTTCAAAGAAGAGTTAATACCAATACTCTCTAAATTGTTCCACACAATAGAAACAGAAGGAACATTACCAAACTCCTTCTACGAGGCTACAATTACCCTAATTCCTAAACCAAACAAGGATACAACAAAGAAAGAGAACTACAGACCGATCTCCCTCATGAACATTGATGCAAAAATACTCAATAAAATACTGGCAAACAGACTCCAAGAACACATCAAAACAATTATCCACCATGATCAAGTAGGATTCATTCCAGGGATGCAAGGGTGGTTCAACATACGAAAGTCCGTCAATGTAATACACCATATAAACAAACTCAAAGAAAAAAACCATATGATCATCTCACTGGATGCAGAAAAGGCATTTGACAAAATCCAACACCCCTTCATGATAAAGGTATTGGAGCGATCAGGAATACAGGGAACATACCTAAACATAATAAAGGCAATTTACAGCAAGCCAACAGCCAACATCAAATTAAATGGAGAGAAACTCAAAGCAATTCCACTAAAATCAGGAACGAGGCAAGGCTGTCTACTCTCCCCATACTTATTCAATATAGTACTTGAAGTTCTAGCCAGAGCAATAAGACAACATAAGGAGATTAAGGGGATACAAATTGGAAAGGAAGAAGTCAAGCTTTCCCTATTTGCAGATGACATGGTAGTATACTTGAGCGACCCCAAAGATTCCACCAAGGAACTGATACAGTTTATAAACACCTTCAGCAACATAGCAGGATACAAGATCAACTCAAAAAAATCAGTAGCCCTCCTATATACAATGGACAAAGAAGCGGAGAAGGAAATCAGAGATACATCACCCTTTACTATAGCCACAAATGACATAAAATACCTTGGGGTAACACTAACCAAGCAAGTGAAGGACCTATATGACAAGAACTTTAAGTCCCTGAAAAAAGAAATTGAAGAAGATGTCAGAAAATGGAAAGATCTCCCATGCTCATGGATAGGCAGGACTAACATAGTAAAAATGGCAATCCTACCAAAAGCAATCTACAGATTCAATGCAATCCCCATCAAAATACCAACACAATTCTTCACAGACCTGGAAAAAATAATACTCAACTTCATATGGAAAAACAAAAAACCCAGGATAGCCAAAGGATCCTGTACAATAACACAACTTCTGGAGGCATCACGATCCCTGACTTCAAGCTCTACTATAGAGCTACAGTAATAAAAACAGCTTGGTACTGGCATAAAAACCGACATGTGGACCAATGGAATCGAATTGAAGACCCTGACATTAATCCACACACCTATGAACATATAATTTTTGACAAAGAAGCCAAAAGTGCACAATGGAAAAAAGAAAGCATCTTCAACAAATGGTGCTGGCAAAACTGGATATCAACATGTAGAAGGCTGCAAATAGATCCTTATCTATCACCGTGCACAAAACTTAAGTCCAAGTGGATCAAGGACCTCAACATAAATCCAGCTACTCTGAACCTGCTAGAAGAGAAAGTAGGAAGTAGTCTTGAACGCATTGGCATAGGAGACTACTTCCTAAATAGAACACCAGTAGCACAGACTCTGAGACAAACAATCAATCAATGGGACCTCTTGAAACTGAGAAGCTTTTGTAGAGCAAAGGATACGGTCAACAAGGCAAAGCGACAGCCTACAGAATGGGAAAAGATCTTCACCAACCCCACATCTGACAGAGGACTGATATCCAGAATATATAAGGAATTCAAGAAATTAGACATCAAAATGCCCAACAGTCCAATTAAGAAATGGGCTATAGAGCTAAACAGAGAATTCTCAACAGAGGAAACTCAAATGGCCGAAAGACATTTAAGGAACTGCTCAACATCCCTAATCATCAGGGAAATGCAAATCAAAACAACTCTGAGATACCACCTTACGCCTGTCAGAATGGCTAAGATCAAAAACACTGAAGACACCTTATGCTGGAGAGGATGTGGAGCTAGGGGAACTCTCCTCCACTGCTGGTGGGAATGCAAGCTTGTACAACCACTTTGGAAATCAATATGGCGCTTTCTTAGAAAATTGGGAATCAATCTCCCCCAAGATCCAGCTATACCACTCTTGGGCATATACCCAAGAAATGCTCAACCACACCATAAGAGCACTTGTTCAGTTATGTTCATATCAGCATTGTTTGTAATAGCCAGAACATGGAAACAACCCAGATGCCCTTCAACTGAAGAATGGATAAACAAAATGTGGTACATATACACAATGGAATACTACTCAGCAGAGAAAAACAATGGCATCATGAGGTTTACAGACAAATGGATGGATCTAGAAAAAATCATCCTGAGTGAGGTAACCCAGACTCAGAAAGACAAACATGGTATGTACTCACTCATAGCAAGATACTAGACATGAAACAAGGATGACTTGTCTGCTACTCACATCACCAGGGAGGCTATCTGGAAAACAGGACCCCAAGAAAGACACAGGGATCACCCAATGACAGAGAAATGGAATGAGATCTACATGAACAGCCTGGACATGAGTGGCGGTAATGAAAGGCGAGGGTTGAGGGAAAGAGAGCTTGGGGGAGTGGGAGATCCCAGCTGGATCAACAACAGAGAGGGAGAACAAGGAATAGGAGACCATGGTAAATAAAGACCACATGAGAATAGGAAGAAGCAAAGTGCTAGAGAGGCCCACAGAAATCCACAAAGATACCCACACAACAGACTGCTGGCAGTGGTCGAGAGACAGCCCGAACTGACCTACTCTGGTGATGGGATGGCCAAAGACCCTAATTGTTGTGCTAGAAACCTCATCCAACTACTGAGGGATCTGGATGCAGAGATCCATGACTAGGCCCCGGGTGGATCTCTGGGAGTCCAATTAGCGAGAATGAGGAGGGTTTATATGAGCGAGAATTGTTGAGACCAAGGTTGGATAAAGCACAGGGACAAATAGCCAAATGAATGGAAACACATGAACTATGAACCAATGGCTGAGGGGTCCCCACTGGATCAGGCCCTCTGAATGGATGAGACAGTTGATTGGCTTGATCTGTTTGGGAGGCATCCAGGCAGTGGGACCAGATCTTGTGCTCATTGCATGAGTTGGCTGTTTGAAACCTGGGGCCTATGCAGGATTGTTTGGCTCGGCCTGGGAGGAGGGGACTAGACCTACCTGGACTGAGTCTACCAGGTTGACCTCAGTCTGTGGGGAAGGCTTTGCCCTGGAGGAGATGGGAATGGGGGGGGGTTGGGGGGAAGGTGAGGGGGACGGGAGGGGGGAGAACAAGGGAATCCGTGGCTGATATGCAGAACTGAATTGTATTGCAAAATAAATTAATAAAAAAAAAATAAATAAAATAAAAAGGTTGTATAAAGCTTTAGTCTTTGAAAGCTATTTAGAGTAATAAATACAGGTTAATAGTCATCTATATCTATGAAACTAATAGCTGTGTTAGGTATGTTTTTAAGACCACACAGAGATATATTTAGGATAGATAGGTGATCTTCAAACACTTAAAAGACCTACATAATATGGCATTTTAAATGTTTTAATAGCATAAGGCTTTTCATTCCAATGACTCATGTCTTCTCCTGGTGTCACCATTCTACTTCAAAAAAGAATGATGGGCATCAAAGAACCTCTATATGGCATTTGCTTTCTTTGCGGCAAAAGCTAGCTATCTGAGCAGGAAACGGCTGTTGCCTCAACTGCTGACATGCTGTCCAAACTGGATCAGCAGGACACAAAGTAAAATGACTGCTGAACTTTTCTAAGACAGGGTAGGCTTCACAGATAAGTCTGTCAGATATCCTAGGCCTATAGGCCAAAGATGGATGCCTCAACATTGCAGAGGCATCTTGGGTGACTGTCCAGGCAGCCAGTGTTCCTGTCATTTTAGTTTTGGAAATTGCTTGCTCTGCACTTCCTGTTTACTAAAGCAATATTATATCCTTCTGGGGTCAGTCTTTGATGGAATTGAAGACTAGATGGTCATAGTTTTCCTTATTTATGATAGAAGGTAAATTAGGTACAGAGCTTTGGCCTTATCAAGATAGAATAAATAATGGAGTATTTTTTCAACTATGCCAAATACAAATGGACAGGACATTGTAAATGTAATTTTTACCTGATAATTGTTCTTATTGTTTATAGTTTCATTATGCTAGAGTTAAATCCTTTCCTTTTTATTTAGACAAAGAGGAGGAAATTTGGAATAATCTTTGCATACACTGTGAGATTTGTCTTTTGGATTGGTTTAATAAAAAGCTGAACAGCCAATAGTTAGGCAGGATTTTAGGGACAGAGAGGATGCTGGGAAGAAGAAGTGGGGAGATGTGGATAAATGCCAGCAAGAGATGGAAGAAGCATGAAAGCCATATGGGCAGTGTAGGGTAAAGGTAATAAATCCATGGGGCAGAAGGTAAATTAATAGAAATGGGTTAATTTAAGTCTAAGAACTAGTTTGAAGCAACCATAAGCTATCAGCCAAGTTCTCATAATTAATAATAAGTCTCCATGTCATTCATTTGGGAGCTGGCTGCTGGGACAGCAACATCCATGTACCTACTATTCCTTCTAGACATTCTTTCAGGTTTGTCTTTTATCTCACTAGACCAGGGCTTCATGAAAACCAAGATGAGCCTGACATGTTTGGAGAGCCCAATGCCTGATAAAGGCTTGGATACTTTTGGATGAATGGGTGAATGTATGTTCCAGGATCCTCTTATCCAGGAGCGTATTTACAAAGTTCCCACATCTGGAACTAATGATACCTTTAGTATAAAAGTTTGATTTTTTTCTTGGTTTGTATACTTTGTGTATGTCATGGGTGAATGTATGTATGTGTGTGTACTTGTGTGTCTCTGTATATGGGTGAGTGTGTGTATAGCATGGACACAGATGTAAGATACTTTGTAGGTGTTGGGGATTTAACTGGTGTCTTAGACTTGGCAACCAGTACCATTACCATTAAGTCTTCTCAATGACTTTCCCTAGTTTGATTTTTAATTTTATAGTCACCCTCTCATGGTTGGGGACATCAGTCCCCAGGATATAGTTGTTAAAGTGATTAACTTAGCGTAGAGAAAAATGGGGCCTTTTTTCCATTTTACCATCTCATATAACTAAGAACTTTCTGCTGCCAAGTGGCTGTCCCTGTCTGTGTCCTCTCCTCTCAAGCCGAGAACAGAAACCCTGAGTCTCCCCTTGATCTTGTCTTCTTCAGGGGACTCTAGCCAGGCTCTGAGATGCCCCTCCTCCCACAAAGTCAGATAGTGACCTCCTTACCTGTGAGCAGGAGCCACTGCCAGGAGAAGCAACCCATGCAAGGAAGTGCAGCAGAGTCCATCATGGCCCCCACCACGTGCTCTGTGTTCCCTTTGTGGAGAAGGGCTTCAGCTCCAGCACTGTTCAACACTCTGCTGTCTTAGTGTTAGCTCTATGTCCTTCCTCCCGTTTATCTGAGACTTCTCCCAGGTAGAAGCCCCTCCTAGAATCACATGTTGTACAAGACACAACAATTCATTTCCTTCTCTCTTCCATCCTCTATCTTTCTCCTCTTTCCTCTCTTTATGTCTCAGACCTCCAGACTGCACAGTAAGCAATAAAGCTGATAAGTCTCCTCATGCCCTAACAGAACAACACCCTAGGGATGACTCTGTGGTGTCCTTGGCCTTGGGTCTGTCAATACCAAAGAGGGAGGACCCCACTCCAGTCCTTTCTGTGTATCCTTTTTGAACAGAAATCTAGCTAAATGCTTAGTTATCTCTGTGTGTTCTGGAAAGGCAGGATTTACTTCCAGCAGGAATAGGACAGAGACACCTATGAGGGGTAGAAAGGGACCTGCTTACTGATGCCTGTGAGAGGGAACTCAGTCATCACCAAATCATTCACCAGTCAGGGGCAGAGGACAAAGAACAATTGTATCAGGAGTTACATGTTCTCGATGTGTGGGAGTAGGTCTCCTGTGTGTCCTGGGTAAGAGAACTTCTGGCTTCATCATCATGTGGATAGTCCTGAGTAGCTACTCCCATTTCCTGCTTTGTTTAATCTGTGCCTCACATATGCCCATATCCCTATTGATTTCTCTAAAATGCCCATCTTCTGCCTGGGTGATTACACTCTGGGATGTTTGTCTTTCCCCCCAAGGGAAATGACAGGTCACAAGGATTACACAGGGTCTCCAGGCAGAGCAGTATGTTCAGAGACATAATAAGTAGCCAGGAGGCCAAAGAAAACTTAGGAGAGCAACCTCTGGAATGTTGGGGATAGGGACAAAAACCTAGTTGCAAGTTAAGGCTGCGTCTCATGGAAATAATTTCCTAAGTGTTGATTATGTGTCTGGATGTCACACCTTGGAGAGCATGATGACACCTGTAGCACTTGTCTCAGGCTACAGTATGAATGATGATCAGGCTTAAATGTTGTGACCTGAACTGATGTCTGGGCACAGGTGCATTGTGGGGACAATCATGTTGTTCACTGTGGCTCTCCAGACCTCCTGATTCCTTCCAGTTCCTGGTGAGCTTAGGGAAAATTGGAGATTTTTCTTGGAACTCCTAGTCCATAGGGAGAAGTAGAATGCACCTAGGGTATGGGCATCCATAGACAGAGCCATATACTTCCAAAATTTCAAAGGAAATCCTGGGGCTTTATCTTGAGATCTAAAGGAGAGCATGCTCTTGGTGGACCCCTCTTTTGTGTCTACATTCCTGAATCAGTTTGCCCATATCGTGCTGTGGGATTTGCATATGAAGATATAAAACTATGTGGAACCCAAATGAATATGCTTTGTACTCTTGCCAGAAAACTGTTTGTTCTAACTTTGCTTCTACTGTTGTGATAAATGCCCTGACCAAAAGCAGCTTGGTGGAGCAAAGAATTTACAGGCCTGACTCAGGTCAAATCCATCATTGAGGGAAGTCGGGGTAGACACTCAAGACAGAAACCTGGAGGCAGGAACTGAGGAGGAGAACTGCTTGCAGGGTCATTGGCTCTCTCTCTCTCTCTCTCTCTCTCTCTCTCTCTCTCTCTCTCTCTCTCTCTCTCTCTCTCTCTCTCTCTCTGAGTGTGTGTGTGTGTGTGTGTGTGTGTGTGTGTGTGTGTGTATCAAGACAGTCTTTCAGTCTTTAACACATTTAGGCAAGTGACCTGGAGAAAACACTAACTCAACTGAGTCTCTTTTAGCCCTACATCTGGGACTTTAGGCTGTGTCAGTTTCACAATAAATGTTAACTAGGAAAGGACACTCCATGATCTCCAAGGCTGTGTCCATCCCTGATGTCAGTGACACATGTGCTCATGTCCACAGCTTCACACATCCAGATCTTCAAAGCCAGGACTCAGCTCAGAGGCAGCCTGCCCTAAGGTTCACTTTCCCACTTCACTGATCCTCAACTAAGGGACTCTTTGGTGTCCACTGGTGACATTTTTCACCCAGAAGAAGAGTAGTGAAATTAGTAACATGTTCTGTTCTGACTGAGGACAGGCCCTACAGGCACCTCCATTTCTCCTTCCAACTGCAATGGCGCCAGAGGTGAGTCAGTCTCCATGTGAGACGGGAGCAGACCTGGTAACAGAGCTCTGAGCTGCTTTTTGTCCCCCATCTACGGTGCGTGTTCACCAACCATTCGGGTTAACCAACTATGAAGCATGTTTCAAAACCCTGGGTGTTCTTTGTAGGTCATGAATGTCATAAAAAGAAAAGGAGAGGACATGAAGACATGGCTTAGTGACAGAAAGAAATCTACTTGGCCTTAAGGTTCCTACTTTCCCCTGAGATGTCCTACTCACTTCCTGGGATTTTTCATATCTCTACACATCACAGGCCCAGCATGGGAGAAGTCAGAGAGGCAGAAAGAGAGATGACTCAGAGCCAGTAAATAGATGATCTGGAGGCTCAGTAAAGAATGGAGATTGGTTGGATCCACACAGGCTAGAAATTATCTTCTGTGTCTTTCCAGAAAACCAAAAGCCTCAACTCTAAAGCTTAGTGTAGATCCACTCATCAGAGAATGTTGTTTTCTCAATTGTGGTCCTATTGAGGCCAATGGCAGAGCTATGGAACAGGCAGGTATTTGGTTGCTATTAATAGTGATATTCAGGAAAATGTGTTTTTGTAAGGATCCTGGAGGTCCCCATTGATCAGCCCCTTAAGACTATATAGATGGGTGAGGGACTTCATGACAGGAGAGAGGCAGGGGTTTGTTCCTGAATGGAAATAAGAGTCTAAATTACTGATGTAAGTACGTTACTGATGGGACATCAGGTGAGAACAGAATAAAGCCACTTCTTATATCAACAGAGGGAAGGGGGAGTCCCTGATCTATACAAGGCCACAGTATCTCTCTGGGTTATGCTATAACCAAAATTAAATAGATTCCAATCACAGATCAGGGTGTAGCTTAGCGGGAGGGTGCTTATCTACTATGCACAAGGCCCAGGCTTCCATCACCATCAGAACACACATTAAAAAGACTGTTTTCATGTGTTCACTAAGACTGAGTCCAAGATGCCCCTTATTATTCCATCATTGGAGGTAACCTGGTCCCACTCCAAACAAGAAGGACCCTCAACCCTGTTCTTGTCTCAAGGATGGTTTTCTTGGGGATAGCAAAGGATGCCATGTCCAACCTACGTGTCCACATGGTTGCTTTGGTTCATGAACCCAAGAGTGAGTGAGAGACCATGCTCTACTCCTTGTGTTTAGATAGTTGCAGTCATGAAGGAATGAAATTTATTCTCAGCCAGCATTCAAGTTGACTGTGTCATTTCAGTTAGCACTCAGTATGTTACCAGTTTAACACTCATAAAATCCTAAGTCATTCATTGTGACACTGGTTAAACAAGAGTCATGTTTCCTTCAGACACATACACCCTGTCACCATGTGAGAGGCTCTGACCAGTTGACCACCATAGGCAGTTTGTATTCTGAATCTCAGGTTTATTCTGTGGTATTAGAGTTGTCCTTGTGATGTTGGCTTTGGGTAGCAGTGCTGTGCAGACCACCCCCTGTGAGACCTCTGATTCTTTTTTTTTGTTTTTGTTTTTGTTTTTCGAGACAGGGTTTCTCTGTGTAGCTTTGCGCCTTTCCTGGAACTCACTTGGTAGCCCAGGCTGGCCTCGAACTCACAGAGATCTGCCTGGTTCTGCCTCCCGAGTGCTGAGATTAAAGGCGTGCGCCACCACCGCCCGGCGAGACCTCTGATTCTTGCAAAGGCTGTTTTCATCCAGTGTTGGTCTCTGTCACCTCCATCCTGACCATGTTTTTGGGAACCAGGCAGAAGATGACTCGCACGCAGATGCAGGAGGACCTGAGTGCTCAGAGATGATGGGTCTCCTGTGCTGTGTGGCAGAAACAGTCTTTATCATGTTTGAACTGAGCTGCAGAGATGGATGGTATAGGCCTAAAAGGTGGAGTCAGAGCCCTATTGTCTCTTCTGGTCCTCACTGACCCATTGCCTGCCTTGCACCACAGAACACTGTGTCCCTCTAGCTGAACTGACATCCACTGCCTGGGCCAGTGCTCTTCAAGGCTTTGCTGTTCAAGACTGTCTTACAAATAGGAAATAATAAGACTTCCCATTGATTTTCCCTGAAAAGCACCTAACCCTGTCCTCAGAACTTGATGTGTGTACAGAAATCTCACACCTGAAATCAGATCTGACTGGTAGAAGGTAGAGAGGAAGAATTTGTGGGAACTCCAGCTGGTGGGGCCAGGGGTGTTCGGCTTATCTGGGTTAGGAATTTGGGATACATTCTCCATGTGAGACCATTGTTGCTCATACCCAGGATCTAAGGCCAGTCCCTGAAAGGATTGTTTCTCTAAAGAGCACAGTGAGGTATGCTGAGAGACAGATGCTAACATTGTTTGAAATAGTGACACTTTGAGCAGAGAGAGCCCTGTGTTAGATGCAGGGTCTATTGGAAGTGACACAGCAAAACCCTGTCCTTCATGTTCCAGGAGGAGAGACAGTGGCACGTCAGAAAACACATGACTTTTTGTCTAGTACGTGGGCTGCAGAGTCACGGAATTCTGCAGAAGTTCTATAAAGGTAGGGGGCTGAGTTCTAGAATCAAATCTAACAGTCTGTTTTCATTTCCTGACCCAGACATCCCATCAAGCTGCTGTTGACAAAGATTAACTTCTCTGAAAAACAGCTCCTCCCCCTCCACAGACACATGAGAAGGCCTCCAGGGTGGAGACACTGGACACGTGGCTGCAGACAGACAGCTGGTGCTTCACATCTGCCGTGCATGCCTCTCTAAGTCCAAGCAGAGAGAGCCCTGGGTTAGATTCAGGATCTACTGGAAAAGACAAAGCAAAGCCCTGTCCTTTATGTTCCCAGAGATGAGAGTGCCACATCAGAAAACACATGATCACCTCTCTGGGAGGTGGGCTGGGGAGTCCCAGGATTCAGCAGAAGTTCTCCAGATGCAGTTTTTCGGCGACTGTTTCCCAGATATAGGACTCGTGGTAAATAAATGTTGCAATGTCTATAACACAGTCTTAAACATGAACAGGGCCCTGACACTGGGACAGGACAGCTGTCTAGATCAGCAGTGTCTGTTACAATTTGCCTGAAGGAGAGCTGTCTACAGACTTAATGATCCCTGAGGATACTGAGGTGTCAGGATGACCCAGGTTCTCTGTTCTTCCCCTTGTGGACCCTGACATTCCTGTGAAGTCTCATAAGCCTATCAGAACAGTTGGTGAATGACATGGGCACCGGTGCAGCTAGGCTCTCCATATTGACTCATAAGGAGATGCCCATGTAACCTAGCTGAACTGTGGCTCCCTTGGCAGAGCGCTGGATGGTTCCATGAGCTAGGAGACTCAGAGAGCTGAGAAGTCGTTCTTCTCTGTTAGCTCAAACAGGTCAAATTCCAGCCCCACTGACACTCCCTCAGGTCACCAGAAGTCAGGAGTCTGGGACAATGATCTGGATCCAGAACTTCCTGGTGGTTCTTCCCCTAAGAAGGTTAAGTGTTTTGCTCAGCCAGAACCTGCTCCAGTTCCAGAGAACTTTCTTAGGGCTAACATTTATGGTGAGGTTCACACAATATGCCCTTATTCCACCATACAACTTCCTCTCAGCAGAGTGAATTCAGATAAAAGATCCTAATATTGCAGTTGTCTACTCTGGTTGTGTCCTGTACTAAATGCTCAAATCTAATATGGGCACAACATACTGGCAGGGATTAGGCAAAGTTCAGACATGATAATCTCTTTGTGCAAAGGAGAAACACCCCACCTAACACCTATATGTCAAATAGAACCATGGACTTAAATGAACACCCACAGAGGGGATGATACACATTTTTTTTTTCAGTTTCAACCTCACCATTTCAGATTTGTAGGGTAAAAATTCCTGTGTCCATCTGGATGATATTCTGAAACATTAGAGATCCATTGGTACACGTGGTCTCTTTGCTACTGTGTGCAGTCCCCAGCATATTTTGATTGTTGGTTATTATAAAATGCATGAGTTCATGGCTGTCAACCACAGTTAGCCCTTTGCACCAGTAAAAGACTTTGACCATTCTCTGGCACATTAAAAACAAGTAGAACATTTCCCCTTCCACTGCATTGTGTAACAGTGATTCAATAATGTGTTGAACAGTATGGGGAGGGTCCTGTTGAAAGTGAGGCTAGGAGCTGGAGGGACGGCTTAGGGCTTGAGAGCACAGACTTGTTACACCACCTGTAACTCCAGTTCTAGGGAGTCTGACCACTCTTCTGTGTTCTACAGGCACTACATGCAGGTAATACAAGAGAACACATATGGTGATATTTTATTTGTATTATTATTTGTAACTGTTGGTTATAGCTACAAACACATGCAGGCAAAACACCTATATACATCAATAAACCCTTAAATAGTCCTTAAAAATGAATTAAAAGTGAAACTAGAAGAAAGATAGGGGAATCTTTGGACCTTTGCATTTGGTGGGATGTTGGGACCCATGTCCTAAGCAGTTGTGTTCACCCCTCTGCCTCCATGTGTGTGTCTGGGTGTGTCTACAGAAATTGATGGACAGGAGCTATGTGACATGACCTCCTTTCAGTCAGTGCTCCTGAACATGTCATTCACCCTGTATGGATCTTTCTTCTCAGGTTTCTAAATGGTTGACCCCTGACTGCCTTCAGATCTCTGCTCACACTCAAAAGCATATGGGACTGTGGAGGGGATGCCTTCCCTAACTGCTTTCTCTAGAGTCCCTGGGTCACTTCTTTTTCATTTTTATTTTATAAGATTTATTTTAATTTTATGTTTGTGTGTGCTTCCATGCCCTGTGTGTGCAGGAGCACTCTGAGGCCGGGGGGCTATGTGGAATGCCCTGAAGCTGGAGATAGGTGAGGCTGTGAAGGCTCCTAAGATGGGTGCTGGGAAATTAGCTCAGGTCCCCTGTAGCTAGAGTTTTTCTCTCCAGGTCCCACCAAGCCCCCCATAGCCCACTTATGAAATAAACATACAGACACTTATATTATTTAAACTGCTTGGCCATTAGCTCAGGCCTACCATTGACTAGCTCTTACTCTTATACTCAGCCCATTTCTATTAATCTATATGTTGCCACGTGTTCCGTGGCTTTACCTGTTGCCTTTACATGATGCTCCATGCCAGGCTGGCATCTCCTCCTCTCTGCCTTCCTGTTCTCTCAATTCTCCTCTCTGCTAGTCCCACCTAGCAGAGAGGCTACTGGCCTCTCTACTGGCTGGCTACTGGCCAATTAGTGTTTTATTTATCAATCAATCATCCACAGCAGTCCCCTGGGAGAGAAGCAAGTGATTTTAACCACCAAGCCATCTCCCCAGCTCTCATCTCTCCTTCTCTTGCTCTGTTGCTTTCTAGTTCCAGTCAATGCCCAAATTTACCTTCTAGATGCCTGTCTGTCTTCCAGGCCATTGCAACTAGAGTTTGGGAATGACAGGAAGGTGGGAAGGTGCCATGCCTGATAAAGGCTAGACACATATGGATGGATGGATCGATGGATGAGTAAAACAGCACACTGTCTTTTTAGGGAGTCTCATGTTCATAGATAATGAAATATACTAAAAACCACAGTTTTATTTTTTTAAATGTACATATTTATGCATTTCTGTATAGGAAAAGGGAGAACATGTGTGCACGTTTACTCATTTATACATCAGTGAGTGGGATATAGAGGTTAGAGGACTTGAGGGAGTTGTTTCTATCCTCCCATCATCTGGGATCTGGGAATTGACTCAGCATGCCAGACTTGGCCACAGTCTTGGCAAGCCTTTACCCACTGAGCCATCTCAGTGGCCCACGCAGCTCTGATTTTCATTTGGAGAATTACCCTGTCATGGTGTGGAAAATTAGTCTTCAGAATGTGAAGGGTAATGGTGATTAATTTTTTTTTTTTTTGGTTTTTCAAGACAGGGTTTCTCCATGTAGCTTTGCGCCTTTCCTGGAACTTGCTTTGTAGACCAGGCTGGCCTTGAACTCACAGAGATCCGCCTGCCTCTGCCTCCCAAGTGCTGGAATTAAATGATGATTAATTTTGAGTAGGGAACAATCTGGTTGCCCCACCCCTTACCATGTCCTGTTCACCAAGAAATTCCTGCTACTGAACCACTCACTATTCCCCGTGTCCTCTCCCTGTGCTCTGCAGGAACAAACCCTAAGTCCCCACTCAAGCTCTTAAATTCCAGCCATTCACTGAGTTCCTCTCCACCTATCAACTGTCAAAGTATGGTCTCCTCACCTTAGGTAGGACACAGGTCTGAACCTTAGGCCAGATTCCCACAGCCTTAGGCAACATCTTCTGCAGCTCAGTCTAGGACAGAGAGACAGACATGGAGGAAGCAGGAAACTAGAACATATAGAATGAAAGAAAGATAAAAATCCCCAAGGCAAAAGGTAGATGAATAGAAACATAAATTAAGTTATAAGAGATAGTGGGACAAGTCTAAGCTAAAGCTGAGCATTCATAATTAATAACAAGTCTCCATGTCTTTATTTGGGAGCTGGCTGGCAGCCCAAAGGAAATTCCAACTACACCCTCCCTTGGCACTCATTAACTGCCTATAGTTCTTCATTTAGGGGTGGACCTCTGTGAGATTACCCCATCCATACTGGTATGTGAAGTGATGGTGTCATCTTTCATGTCTCCTTAGATGGCCCTATGGTTGAAAGTTCTTAGATGCAGCTTCCCTCTCATAAATAGAAGACACAATCCCACAGTAAGTGTCCTGGTTCTCTGACTCTTACAGTTTTTCAACCTACTCTTCTGAGATGCCCCCTAAGCTTCAAAAAAGGGGATTGTGTCACAGATAGATCAATTGAGGCTAGACATCCCAGGGTGTAATTTGTTCATGCATTTGGAAAAAGTTTTGGATCTCATTGGTGGTCTCTGTACAAATAGAGTGTTCTTTGATGGCAATGGGAGCTACAATTATCTGTGGGTATAAGGATGTGTACTTAAAATGAACCTAGAAATTATACTAGTATAAGAAAGTGGCCACAGTAGGTTTTCCTCTAGGATCCATAACCTCACTAAGCTGTATGTAGTTTTCTAGGATTCTAATACCAGGTATGATTTCCCTCCGATCAAGGAGTTCTTAAGTCCAATTAGACATTTGTTGGTTACATTCAAGCTGTATGTGTTATTCTTGCATCATTAGAGATATCTTGCCATGCTGGCCATACTATTGATTCTTTTCCTCTGTTGTTGGCTTGCATAGAACCTATAAGCATTGTAAGTTCTAGCCATTAGTGGGGAGGCTTTAGGGTCAGATCCTGCCAGATTCCTCCAAGCCTTGTGTCCTATAAGTTAATGGCGTATTTAACAATAAAGACATATCTTCAAATTCTAGAAGGCAACCAAGGGGAACAGCAAAAGGCTATTTTGTTGGGGGAGTCTCTTGAACTCCCATGTCCAACAATGTTGAAGGAGGTTTCTCATTCTTTGTACTATTTATTGTTAGCCTATGGCTCTTAGGGGGAGCATTGTCACACCAAAAGTTATATATATACATGAACACACACATCACACACACACACACACACACACACACACACACACACACACACACACACACACACACACATATACACACACATATTTTAGGGAAACATAAAATAAGACTCCCTATATTTTTTCAAACACCCTGGTATTATTTATCCTACCTCCTTACTTCTGCCTCTATATTGCAATCATTCCCTGTCCCAATATAAGACCTTCCTGTTTATCCTATTCCCCCTTCATAGTACCTGTGCCCTGCTTCTTCTAAGCCCAATGTTTTGGGTTTTGTTTTGTCTTGTTTGTTTTGTTTTGTTTGAGACAGGGTTTTTTTCTGTGTATTTTGGTGCCTGTCCTGGATCTCACTCTGTAGACCAGGCTGGACTTGAACTCACAGAGATCTGCCTGGCTCTGCCTCCCGAGTGCTGGGATTAAAGTGGTGCACCACCACGGCCTGACCCCAAAGATCTTTTTAAACTTTCATGTTTTCCCTGACTCTGCCAGGGTATAAAAAACACATCTGATGGTTCAGAGCTGAGAACTACAAATGGGAAATGTGTGGCATTTGTCTTTCTTGGTCTTCATTGCCTCAGTCAGTATATTTTCAATTTCCACCCATTTATCTGCAAAATTTATCATTTCATTTTTCTTTACAACTGAGTAGTGTTCCACTCTATATGTGCACCACACTTAACCATGAACCACACAATCATCCTAATGGATGTCAAGAAAAAGCCTTGACAAAATCTCACACGCCTTAGTAATAAAAGTCCTTGAGTTAACAAGGGATAGAGGGAGCATAATTCAATATAATGAGACTGCAGATGACAAACCCACAGCCCCCGAATCTAAAAGAGAGAAAAACTTGAACAATCCCACTAAAAACAGGGATAAGACAGGGCTGCCCATTAAACCAATGCATTTCAACATAGTTCTGGAAGCACTCACTGTCTGGAGCAAGACAAGAGAATGAAATTAAAGAGCTACAAATATGAAAAAGAAGTCAAAATGTTCCTACTTGCAGATCATATAATGTTGTACAGCAGAGATAACAAAATTAAACCGCAAAGCTTCTAGAAACAAACAACAAATTTAGCAAAGTAGCAGGATACAAAGTCAATTGACAAAATCATTAGTTTCTCTTTCCACCAACACCAAGCACTCTAATAATAATAAGATATGGCCACACTCCCATCCACAATGATCTAAGAAAATCAGGAATAAAGGTAATCTAGGAGGTTAAAATTGAGTTCAATGAAAAATTTCAATCTCAGAAGAAAGAGATAGAGGAAAATATTAGAAAATGAGGAGATATCCCATGCTCATGCATTGGTATAACTAACATGTTAAAAATAGTCATTTTTACAAGGCAGTTTACAGACTCAATTCGATCCTAATCAAAATCTCAGTAATGTTTTCCACAGAAATAGAAAACTCATGTAGAACTGCAAAAGACATCAGATAGCCTAAGCAGTCCTGAGCTAAACAAGAATGTTGAAGGGATTGCTATTCCACATTTCAAAGTATATTGCAGGTCTACAGTACTAAAAGCAGCATGGTACTGGCAACAAAAACAGACCTATAGACTAATGGAACAAGATAGGGGCCCAGACACAAGCATATGTAATTAAGACCATCTGATATTTGAAAAAGATGCTAAAAATGTGCACTGGAGAAAAGACAGCACCATCAACAACTGCTGCTGGAAAAATGGGATGTTCACATGTAGAAGAATGAATTAGATTCCTATCTATCACCCTGCACTAAAATTAACTTCAAATGGGTTAAAGGCCCATTGAAACACTAAAAGTGCTAAAAGAAAACATAGGTAGTGTCCTACAAGATGCAATTAAAGGAAAGGACTCTTTGACCAGGACTCCATTTGCCAGGGATTGAGTCTAACAATTGACAAATGGGAATTCCTTAAAATGTAAAGCTTCTCCACACTAAAGGAAACAATCCAGCCAATGAAAAGTGTGCCCATAGAGTAAAAGAAAATCTTTTCCAGCTATGCATCTGATAGAGGATTAATATCCAGAATGTGTTAAAAAAAAAACTCAAAAATCAGAGATACATGAAAAGAAATAGAGCCTGTAATGGTGGAGTAGGCTTTTAATCCCAGCAAGCAGGAGACAGAGGCGGGTAGGTCTCAGTGAGTTCAAAACCATCCTGATTTACAGAGTGGGTTCCTGGATAGCCTGGATTATATATAGATACCATGTCTCAAAAACTAAATAGAGTGAGGGAGGGGAGGATAGGGAGGAGGTAAGGACGAAATGAAAAAAATAACAAGTCTAAAATGGGCCATGGATCTGAAGAAAGTTCTCAAAAGAAGGTATAAAAATGACTAAGAGCAAAAAAAAAAAAAAAAAGAAAAAAAAACCAAAACAAAAACAAAAAAAATGACTAAGAGCTATCTCCAAAAGTGTTCATCTTCCTGAACAATCAATAAGAGAAATATAAGTTAAAACTACACTAAGATATCACATTACTCTAGTCAGAATGGCTAACAAGCCTACAAAAATATTGATGGGGTTGTGGAGAAAAGACAGCCTTCATTCACTGTTGATGGGGTTGTAAACTCGTGAACCCACTCTAGAAATCAGTGTGGAGAACCACCCCCTCCCCACACACAAAAATACCTGATAGTAAATCTACCACATGACCCTACTACAACACTTTTGGTGGTTTGATCAACATATTAGACACACTGCTCCACAGAAACTTGCTCAGCCATGTTCACTGCTATTGTATTTACAATAGCTAGAAAATTGAAACAACTTAAATGGCCTTCAACTGATGAATGTGTGACAAAGATATATTGTATATACACAATGGAATAATTTTCTGAGTATTGGTTCTGTGTACTGATGGTGTTTCATAGAGAACAAAGGGGACCAGAAGCTCATGCCTGTGTCTACAATAGGAATGGTCACCAGGTTCAAATGCTGGGAAGAGGCCTGATACTTGGGCACAAATGTATTGCAGGGCTAGTCATCATGCTCACTGTGACTGCAGGCAACGTAGAGTGTATCTAGAGAGATTTGTGGTTTGTCCTTGGAACACTTGGTCCAGAGACAGAAATATTATTCATACAGAAGTTAGGCAGACACAGGAGAAGCCTAGTGACTCTATAACTTCACGGAAATTCCTGCCATTGTCTCTTGAGACTCAAGGCAGAGAACAACAGATTAGGGATTGCACCCACAGTAGTCTGGACTGTCTTTTGGTCTAATTTCTTTGCTCAAAGATAATAAAGTATATGAGTAGAGAGAACATTGTTTATGCTCCAAATGGAGGTGTTTAATGTTCTCCACTAAAGACTGTCTCCTACTTTTACTTCTGCTTCTGGGATAAACATGCTAATGTTAGCAGTGTAGGGAGTAAGGGATTTATATGCTTGACACCTTGAGTTTAAATCCACCCCTGGGTGAATTCAGGGAAGAAACTCAAGGAAGAAACCTGAGAGCAGAAACTGGGGAGGAAAGTTGCTTGGTGCTTTCTCTCTCTCTCTCTCTCTCTCTCTCTCTCTCTCTCTCTCTCTCTCTCTCCTCTCTCTCACTCACACACACACACACACACACACACACACACACACACACACACACACACACACAGTCTGTTAGTCTCTATCTCTGTCTGGATCAAGCTCAGCTATCTTCCATAGACTTCCCAGGACCATCTGCATAGGGATGGCACCACCCAGAGTGACCTCAGCCCTCTTAAACACATTAAGACAATCAAGACAATCCCTCACAGATATTTCTGCAGACTGCCCTGATCAACCTAATGATTCACTTAAGAAGTGGCCCCCACATTGGTGACATAAGCCTGTGTGAGTATGACGGTGAATGCTAACGAGGACAGGAAGTTTCCTGTTCACCAAGGGTGTGGCTCTCACTGCTGTCTGTGACCATCACATGTGCTCCTATCCACAGACTCACACAGCTGGACCTTTAGAGCCAGGACTCAGCTCAGAGGCATCCTAACCTGGGGGTTGCTTTCCCACTTTCCTGCTCCTGAAGCAGGGATTTTATGATGTCCATCAGTGATATACTTTCACCTTTAAAAATAATCAGTTAAGTAGCATCATCAAGTTATTGATGATCTGCCTTATCCTAACACAGAAGAGACATCCCTGGCATCTTCTCCACCCAGAGAGTAGAACCAGTCACCACATGAGATAGGAGCAGAGCTGGGAGCAGATCTCTGAGCTGCTGGTTCCCATCAGTAGGGAGCTTTTTCTTCTAATATGAGAAATAAAAGTGTGTGAGCAAAAGTTGAAATTCTGGTGTCCATTCTGCATAATAGCTGTTGTAAAATTAATGGAAGGGCCGTAATGCATGAGTTTTCTGACAAAAATAAATCAACTTTTCCTTAAGAACATATTCTCCACTGTGAAGTTCTTCCCACTACTCACATTCCAGGGTGGAGAGTAGGACAGAAGAAATCAGGGAAGCAAGAATGGGGAGAGCTGGTGTTAAACTTCAGATTGTAATGATTAGGACTTGATGGTCCCTGGGGACCCAGTCTAGGAACTAACTTCTGTATCTTTTTAGAAAACCAAAACACTTCACCCCAAAGGGTGGTATTGACAGTTCAGGGTTCTGATTAGAAAGGACTGTAATTTTTCTGGCTGTGGTCCCAATGAGACCCTTGGCAGAGCTATGGATTGGGTCTGATAACTAGAAATGATTTGGGGGATAAAAAATTTGGGGTTGTATGGCTGAGGCTCCCCATTGATAAAGCAAGAATATTGGGCAGGTCAGCTAGAGGCAGCAAAGGAAGAGTTAGAAGTTTGTCCCTGTTGGTGATTTCCATGAGAAATGTCCTCCACATTTTCAGGAGTATGAATTCCTGGTCCCAAGTTGGTGGCACTGTTTGGTGATGTTTGGGAATCATAGCCCCTGCAGTCAGATCATCACTGGGACAAGCTTTGAGTCTAACAGCCCTGCACCATTTCCAATCCAATCTCTCTGCTTTGTGCTTTCAGTTCAAGATGTGAGCTCTCAGCTTCCTGCTCCTGCCGCAATATCTATGGCTTACTACCATGTTTCACTGCCATGATGGACCATAAACCCAAATAAATAATTTTATCTGTAAGTTATGTTGTTCATAGTGTTTTGTTGCAGTAACACAAAAGAATAAATGCTTGCTGGCCTGAAGATTGGCAGGGGTGATTTCTGTAGTGACAATATGAGAGGAATTGGAAGCTCCCCATCTTTAGAAGGCCGTAATAGCTCTGAGAGCCATGTAAACCTCAATTAAATACCACCCAACTGAGGCTAGGTATGTAGTGAATTAGCAAGATACATGTGTGCCAAGCACAACATCCCAGATTACAACACCAGCACATCATATGTTGTGAAAACCCCTAATTACACTCACATGTGTTAACAGAGCCTGAGTCTGAGATGTCATTTTTCTCCACCACAAATAGTAACCCTGAGATTCTCCAAGTAGCTGAATTTCCTTCATGACATTCTTGACTTCAAGCAAGGTCTGGCTGGATATACAGGAGCTAACACCGGATGACATGGCCAACCTAGGTGTTCATATAGATGGTTCCAGAGACACCAGTTCCTCAAGAGTGATGCATGAATCTAGGAATGATCTCAGAATGTTAAGAATCTAGTCATGGCTTTCTGCCTGTTGACGCGCCCGAGGAAGCATCGCTGAAGGCTCTCGTTTCCCTGCCGTCATGTCTAAGTCAGAGTCTCCCAAAGAGCCGGAACAGCTGCGGAAGCTCTTCATTGGAGGGCTGAGCTTCGAAACGACCGACGAGAGCCTGAGGAGCCATTTTGAGCAATGGGGAACACTCACGGACTGCGTGGTAATGAGAGATTCAAACACCAAGCGATCCAGGGGCTTTGGGTTCGTCACATACGCCACTGTGGAGGAAGTGGATGCTGCTATGAATGCAAGACCACACAAGGTGGATGGAAGAGTTGTGGAACCTAAGAGAGCCGTGTCGAGAGAAGATTCTCAGAGACCGGGTGCCCACTTAACTGTGAAAAAGATCTTTGTTGGTGGTATTAAAGAAGACACTGAAGAACATCACCTGCGAGATTATTTTGAGCAGTATGGAAAGATTGAAGTGATTGAGATCATGACTGACAGAGGCAGTGGAAAAAAGAGAGGGTTTGCTTTGTCACTTTTGATGACCACGACTCTGTGGACAAGATTGTTATTCAGAAATACCATACTGTGAATGGCCACAACTGTGAAGTCAGAAAAGCCCTGTCAAAGCAGGAGATGGCTAGTGCTTCGTCCAGCCAAAGAGGTCGAAGTGGTTCCGGAAACTTTGGTGGTGGTCGTGGAGGCGGTTTTGGTGGCAATGACAATTTTGGTCGAGGGGGGAACTTCAGTGGTCGTGGTGGCTTCGGTGGCAGCCGTGGTGGTGGTGGATATGGTGGCAGTGGGGATGGCTATAATGGATTTGGTAATGATGGTGGTTATGGAGGAGGCGGCCCTGGTTACTCTGGAGGAAGCAGAGGCTATGGAAGTGGTGGACAGGGTTATGGAAACCAGGGCAGTGGCTATGGCGGGAGTGGCAGCTATGACAGCTATAACAACGGAGGAGGCGGAGGCGGCTTTGGCGGTGGTAGTGGAAGCAATTTTGGAGGTGGTGGAAGCTACAATGATTTTGGCAATTATAACAATCAGTCTTCAAATTTTGGACCAATGAAGGGAGGAAACTTTGGAGGCAGAAGTTCTGGCCCTTATGGTGGTGGTGGCCAGTACTTCGCTAAACCACGAAACCAAGGTGGCTATGGTGGTTCCAGCAGCAGCAGCAGCTATGGCAGTGGCAGGAGGTTCTAATTACAGCCAGGAAACAAAGCTTAGCAGGAGAGGAGAGCCAGAGAAGTGACAGGGAAGCTACAGGTTACAGCAGATTTGTGAACTCAGCCAAGCACAGTGGTGGCAGGGCCTAGCTGCTACAAAGAAGACATGTTTTAGACAATACTCATGTGTATGGGCAAAAAACTCCAGGACTGTATTTGTGACTAATTGTATAACAGGTTATTTTAGTTTCTGTTCTGTGGAAAGTGTAAAGCATTCCAACAAAGGGTTTTACTGTAGACCTTTTTTCACCCATGCTGTTGATTGCTAAATGTAATAGTCTGATCATGACGCTGAATAAATGTGTCTTTTTTTCTTTTTTCTTTTTTTCTTTTAAATGTGCTGTGTAAAGTTAGTCTACTCTGAAGCCATCTTGGTAAACCTCCCCAACAGTGTGAAGTTAGAATTCCTTCAGGGTGGTGCCAAGTTCCATTTGGAATTTATTTATAATTGCTTGGGTGGAGAAGGCATTGTCTTCAAAAACCTTGGTGTAGTTAAACTGCCAGTTACTGTTGTGACTTTAATGAGTTTTACCATTGAAAGGGTCATCCAAGCAAAGTCACAGTTTGGTTACAATAAAATGGTTGTGGGCACACCCTATGCAACATCAAAATTGAATAATGGTATCAGATAAAATAACAGATGGGAATGAAGCTTGTGTATCATCCATTATCATGTGTAATAAATAAACGATTTAATTCTCTTGGAAAAAAAAAGAATCTAGTCATGGTTTGCAACAGAGCCACCTTTTTGTTGTTGGGTGTTAACATACCCTCTCTAATATGCTTGCACCATGTAAAGAACTATTTTGAGATTCAGGTGGATACTGATGATATGACCTACAGAAATTAAGGGCAAGAGCTTCTGAAACAGGCCCAGTGGGACCAGATTTGTTTGACAGGTTGCTGGCTAGTTTCTGTCACCTGACACAAGCTAGAGACACCTGGGAAACCTCAAAGAATTGTCTCCATCAGTTTGGCCTCTGGGTGTGTCTATGAAGCATATCCTTGTTCAATGATTGATGTTTGAAGGCACACTGTGAGTGCTGCCATTCCTAGGGAGGTGGTCCTGAGCTGTACAAAGAAAAGGTAACTAAACAAACCATGGGGAGTAAAAAGGAAAGCATTGATTCTGTATGGTCTAAACTCCACAAGTTAGAATAATGATACAAATGAATAACAGTAGGGGAAATCATTGAATCTGAAGTTGGTTTTTCAAATGATTAACAGTATCAACAACCTTTAATTAGATTAGCTTTGCTTTAAATATATTACCATTAACACTAGAAGTGAAATTTGAGTCTTTACAGTCCTTCTAAAGAATACTAAGAGTTCCATGAGCACTCAATAGTTGTGCTAAATGTTGAGTGACCTAGATGAAACACAAATATTCCTATAAGCCCAGAACCTATAGAGTTGGAAGAATGAGAAACACAAAACTGATTCAATGTGTAACTCATAAGACTAAGTCAATAAAGATATTTGACAAAAGTGAACAGTTTTTAATGATGAAAACAGCCAAACAAGGTGTAGTGGGCAGGCCAGTGCAGTAGGAGAACACATGGAAATCCACAGTAAATTGTACTCAGTGGGGGCACTGACAGCTTTCCCTATATGACCAGGAGTGACACAAGGATGCTGCTGTGGCCACTTCTCTTTAGTGTTACCTTAGGAGTCATAGAAAGAAAAATTAGGCAAAACAAAGAACTGAAAGGTAGCCCATCAATCAACTGTCACATATATCTGCAGATGACTTGAACTTATTTGGAGAAAATAATAAAGATTCTACAGAAATTTCTGGAACTGATGGGCAAGCACACCCACCTGGTATGTATTTCTATAAGCTAATATTTACCACAAACAATTAGATGTTCTGTTTTTTCTTATGCCTAGAGATAGAAGTAGATGGGATATAGGTTTAGAAATGCCTTGCAAATGGACAATGGTGATGTTCACATGATAAAATGAATGTGCTTAATGTCACTAATCAGTGCACCTCAGAAAATTTAAAGTAGAAAATCCCATCTATGTTTTAAAAAATATATATAAACAAGGAAAATAATCATGAACAAGTTTGCACTTGAATGCCAGTGTCAGGATAGAAACAGTCCACTTGATCCTTACAGCATGGATATTACATCTGTGTATCAAACAAACTGAGCATCAAAACTATTTAGAAGTCAGTTATGTCCACAGATAAACTTGTGCAGTCACTTATCTGGTCACCATTCCTCACTTCGCATGGATGATTGGTGTCGAGGAAGCATTGGTATTAGGTGAAACTACTTGAGCTGATGAGAGGATGTTTATCTCTATGCAAACACTGTACAATTTTAACAGGGGACCAAGAGCATCCAGAAGTTTGGGGATCCTGAAATTAGTTTCCATAGACTCTAAGAACTGGCTATATAATTGATCGACAACCTAAGCTCTTAACTCCTTTGCAGTTCTGTCTACTATATTTATGTTTGCTTTTCCCCTTTAGAAACTGGGTCTCTTTTTATGTTCTGGCCAGTCCATGTGCACATGTATCCCAGGATTATAAGCTTGAGTCACCTTACCTGAGTGGTAACTGACAATTTTTACCACACAACTTTTCTCCTTGTTATACACCAGTGATAAAGAAATGCCAGCACTCTGCTATAGGATGAGAGGAGAGGTCACTCTTTCTTCATGACCAGGCTGACTGGGAGGCTAGTCTTTGAACTGACTGGGTTGGAGACCTCACACTTATACTCTCCAGCATCCTCCATCCTGACAGGATCTATGCTGAGTCGGCACTTTTTGGAGGACAGAGTCATCCTGTCTGTGAGCTGCAGACTCTGGTTATTGAAGATCCAATGGATGGAGATTCCAGGGTCAGCTGAGAAGCAAGTGAAGACCACAGAGCTCTGTACTGTGACTGTGGTGTCAATGACTCGAATGAAGGGCTGTGTCACAGGCTCTGTGAAGAAAGAGAGGGGACTAAATGACAATGTTCTTCAGTAAGCTCAACCAGCCCCTCTATACTTCATACTTAATAAAGCCTACAGGGAAGAGAATTTGGACCTGAGAATATATGTTGCATTGATCTGCCATCCACAGGCTATATGATTATGATTCAGATACTGAGTTTGCTGCATCTCAAATTACCTATAAGAGGACACCTCGCAAATGATCACTGCTCCACTTGTGATTTAAGTTTAGTTATGAACAGTGGCCTGAACTTGGGATGGGGGAGATACTCAAATCAACAGCATCTGTTACTATTTACCTGAAAAAGAGAATTCTCTAGGCTTGATCCCTGAGAACAAGGAGGAGTACTGAGTAACTATTGTCTCTGTTTTTATCCTTTGGGACATTGATCTTCCTGTGAAGTCTCTTGAACCTATCAGAATAATTAGTTAATGGTCTGGAAACCTGTACATTTGAACTGAGAAGGAGAGGATGCCCAGGTGACCTACCTAACTGCAGCTCACATTTAGTGCAAAGCCAGTTACACACTCTAGTCCTTGGACAGTCAGTAAAGACTTGATCCCTATCAGCAATAACAGGATATTAAAGCCAAACATTGACAAAATATCCCCAGTGTCACCTGAAGAAGAGCCAGGGGCAGAGTTTTGGAGCTAGGACTTCCTGGTACTCTCTTTAAGGATCCCATGGCTTCCTCAGCCAATGCCTGCCTGGAAACCACAGAGTCTCTCTTGAGGCCTTGTATGGTGAGAGTCCCAAGTATCTGGTCTGTGTCTGACATGCTTGTGCTGAATTATCCAGCATATATTCTCTTCTCTGCAGATGGAGCCCAGTGAGGTATTCTGATCAATTGTTGTCTACCCTATGTGTGTCTTGCAGTTAGTGCCTAATCCTCAGTGTGGGGACACGGTGCTGTGCAGGAAACAGCAGGTACAACCCAGTTCTGACAGTCTAGTGTATGAAGTAGGATAAGCCATACCCAGCAACTGGAAGCCATAAAAGGTAACTTACTGTTCACCTGGAGTTGCACAAATGCTTTATCAATTTTGTAATCTTTGTTCAAAGTTTCTAGCATGTATAATCCTGCGTCTTTCTCAGTGACGTCCTTGATCAGCAGGGATCCACTGGTGTACACCATTTCTCTTTGGCTGTATGCAAGCCCCCAGATGGTGGAATTCATGGCTCTGTTGTATTTTGCAATTTTAAAGATGTCTGTCCTATGCACTGATTTGTACCAGTAAAATTCCTGAAGATCTTCTGGCAGATTATGAACTAAGAGAAGAACGCTTTCCCCATCAGCAACATACTGAGGCACTGATTTGATTGTGACTATGGTGGAGGTTGGAGAGGTAGAACATGTAGAAACGGAGGCTGCAAGAGAAAAAAAAAACATCAATTGAAGAACATTGGGTTGGTGGGAAGATGTTCTGAACAGATAGATTTATGACTCAGCCTAGAGATGCAGATGTGGGTGTGTCTATCCTTCAAGGTGGAGATAGCAAAATGACCTCCAATCCCTCAGTGCTTCTGAATGTGTCATTTCCTCTGCAAGGAGCTCTCTCTGTGGTTGTTTAAATGACTCCTCTCTCTCTCTCTGCCCTCAGTCATACACTATAGACACTCATGAACATTGCAATTTGAGATGATGTCTCCCTTGAAATCTACCGACCATAGATTTTCAATTTCTGGCTTTTTTTCAGTTTGCTTTATGGCTCCAGTCAAGCCCTGACTTCACTTATTGATGTTCTTGGTGATATGTCCTGCAGTCCACAGGACTAGGACTGGGTGAGGGCAGGAGCAGTCTTATGTTCTTGTCAGGCTCAGGTCATAGAAAAGTCTCAGATACTAGGGTGACTTGCTTTATGTCAACTTGACACAAGTTAGAGTCCCTCAGAAAGTGGGAGAGTCAATTAAAAGTGCCACTATCAAATTGACCCACGTGCAAGACTGTAGTACATACTACACACACACACACAAAAAATGTATTTTTAAATTGAATATTAGTGTGAAAGAATCCAGCTCACTGCAGACAGTTTCACCCCTAGGCTATCAGGCTATCAGTCTTGGGTGATAAAAGAGAGCAAGCTGACCAAGCCATAAGGATAAAGTCAGTAAGCAACACTCTTCTTTGGTCTCTGGACCAGTTCCTGGATTTTATTTTTGATGCTCTCAATTTGGAGCTAGTACATACACAAGTTTGGCACGGGCAACTAAAAACCATTGTTCCCTATTCAGCTCTGAGAAGAAGTAAGTATAAGTCCTAGACAAATGATCTCTAGGGTCTTATGTAGTCAGGCCTGGGACACATGACAGGGGCCAGGGTTTTCTGGTGCTCAACTCTGTGAAGATGCTATAGTTTCCTCAAACACATGGATGGAACCCCCAGATACTGGACAGAGTCTGGCATTTTATGCTGAAGTACCTTCCATCAATGTCTTCCTCAATAATGGGGTAGGGGGAAGTCAGACTACAGACAATGATCTATGGCCATTTGTCTCCACCAGATGTGTCCTAGGTGCTCAAATCGCAGCATGCAGACACAGTGCAGAGAGGAGTCATGCACAAGGCAGACATGAGAGTCCTGTGTGATTAAGCCTCACCCAGCACTGAACAGTCCCAGAGAATCACTTACTGTCCACCTCGAGTTGCACATGGGCTTCTTCAGCTTTTAGATCTGTAGTCAGAATTCGTAGGGTGTAGAATCCAGCGTCTTTCTAGGTGACATTGTAGAGTAGCAGGGATCCATTGCTGAACAATGCCTCTCTACCACGGTGTGCTGGCCCCTGCAAACTTGAATCTATTTGTCTTATGTGTCGGTCAATCTCAAACTTCTTGTGTGCAATCACCCCTTTGTACCAGTAAAGAGCTTGAAGATTCTCTGGGAGATTGTGAACAAGTAGAAGAACACTTCCCCTTCAGCAACACTGGGTGGCACTGATTCAATAGTGGGCTGGGCAGAGGGGGGAGGGTGCCCACAGGTATAAAAGGAGGCTAGAAGAGAAGAGAGATGTATTACTATTGGGAACTTTGTATTTGGCTAAGTTGAATTCCTCTGTCTTGAACAGCTGTGTCCATTGCTCAGCCTAGGTATGTGGGTTTGTGTCTCACTTTCCTACTTGGTGGAGGTCAGCACATGACCTCCACATTCTCAGTGTCCCCACTCTTGTCTTTTCTACTGTATGGCAATCTCTTCTCAGGTGTCAACATGGCCTGACTCACTGCTGTCCTGCTTGGTGGAGGTCAGCACATGACCTCCATGTTCTCAGTGTTCCCAGAGTAGTCATTTCCACTATATGTCACTCTCTCCTCAGGTGTCAACATGGCCTGGCTCACTGCGCTCATACCCCTGCTCACATTTCTGGTAGATTGGTGTTGGGATGATGGTTGCCCCTCCTCTTCCCCTACACACCCTGCATCTTCACTCTCTGATCTTTAGTTGTTGTTGTTCTGTTCCTCTTGTGGTTCCAGTCAACACCTCACTTCACTCTCTAGCTTTTTGTACTTCAAGTCCGCTCGAACTGGGGCACTGTTAGAACCATGATTTTTCTTAAATTTTTAAAAGAAAATGCTGCTTAGAAAAATCTCAGATACCTGTAGAGACTCGATCAATGAATGATGTCTCAGAACCCTGTATGCCCATGGATTTATTTAAGAAAACCATAGGTTTGGGCATATAGTGTAAAATTTTTTCACTGGCTTTTTCTTTTTGCATTGATTTACTAATTGTATTTGTGTGAGAGTTTGTGTGCAAAGGCCTGTCTCGGTGTGCATGGGGAATGGGTGTAGGACACAGTACTTAGGTGGATGTCAGAGGACATCCTATGTTCCTTGCTTCTCAGTCATCAGACAATTAACCAAATGCCCATATCCACTGATATCAGAGCCCTGTCACTGATCACTACCAGCTTGATTTTTTGTTTGTGAGGACATAACTGAGAACATCAGTCTTCCGAATATTGTGGTCATGGTGAATAATGTTGGACAAGAACAATCACCCCCCCCTTACCATTTCTTGCTCATTGATAGCTTCCTGATGCTGAGCAACTGTCTGACACTGTCTTCTCCTCTACAAACCCTGAGACTCCTCTCAGGTCCCTGTCCTGTTTAGGAGACTCCAAATTGCAAGTCCGTCCTGTCTTCTCACACACTCTCAACTTGTGGTCTCACCTGTGAGCAGGAGCCTGTGACAGGTAGTGTACCCTTTGTAGAGGGGTACAGATAGTGCATTCCTGGTCTCTGTGGTACTATATGCCTTCTTCCTGTGGCACATCTACTCCAGCACAGCTTGCAAGATCTGTTTTCCTTCCCCACTCTGAGCTGAGCAGGCAGAGCGCTCCACAGACTCCCATGGGCTTGGGTGGGTCTGTGTTCAAAATATTTCTCTGCCCCCTCCACTCTCAGTGCTGCCTGGTGTCTCTCTCCCCTTCTGTCTTTATGTTTTAGTCCTCCAGATCACATGTGGACAAGGATGATGAACATCCCTGGGCCTTGAAAGAGCAGCAGCTTAATCTAGGTTTGCCCTCTGCTGTATCCTGGCCTTGGTCTGTCAGCACCAAAGAGGGAGTCTCTGTACTACCTGTGGGACAGAAACCCAGCTATACTCACAGTCGCCCCTGTGAGATCAATGTTCTGGAAAGATGGAATTTGCTTTCACCAGAAAGTGGACAGAACTGTCTGTGAGGGCTCCAAAGGGACCAGCTATGTGGATCATGAGGAAAGGGACAAAAGTATTCTCTCTGCAGTCACTAGTCAGCGTACTGACTCAGGACAAAGGCCCAGGGCCAGATGTGTCAGGAATCTCCCAGTCTGGGTGTGTGGGAATAGGACCCCTGAGTCATAGAAGGAGGATGTGGATTCTACTGTCCTATGTAGAGTTGCAAGTC
>NW_026294562.1:168288863-168600187 GCF_007827085.1 Peromyscus californicus insignis | reverse complement strand
AGCCTCGGCCTTCATACACATGACCATCCTCTCCAATGAGGAAGCTGTGAAGAAGGAGTGGAGCTTAATAAGGGTAGGAGGAGCTTCCTTCAACATCCGTTATTATTTTCTACAATATTAAGGCAACTGCACCCATTTATTGCACCCCTCTTCCTTGCCAAGCACAGCCATGTAAATACCTTTTCCCTCATCTTTGTAGCAACTGGTGAGTTGCCACCCCCATTTTACATAGAATCAGAGAGGTAGAGTCAGCATCCATGGTAACACAGAAATCCCATTGTTACCTGCACTGTAAACCCAATTGTGTGGATAAGGTTGGAATTCACTCTTTCCCCCAAGCCTGTGGACTCGCCTCCTCCCCTCTCAACTCCTGAGGTTGGTACTGCTGCCTTTCCACAGCTTAAGCGGACAGCCAGGGCTCAGAGGCCCTGCCTCTCAGAAGTCTGCCCCGGGGCCAGAGAGATGGCTCATCCAGGACAGGCCCTTTGCCAAGCTTGGCCACTGAGTTCTGTCCCAGGGACCCACGTGGTGACAGGAGGGAACTGACTGGCTCCTCAGCTTTCCCTCTGACCTCGACACTGAGTCGTGCCATGTGCCCACCCCAGCCAAATAAAAGGTATAAAAGAGAGTTTTCAAAGAGGTTTGTTCTTGGTCCAGCCTGCCTTGGCTGTTGGGGTCCTCAGGCATCGGGATTGTGGACTCAAGGGTGCAGGCTACATCTACCTCTTTAGAGGTTTCTAATCTGTGAATTTCACTTACTGACCAAGTCTCAATGGAGACCCCACCCCCTCCAGGGCATCTTGGAGTTAGGTCAGCAGCCTGGAGTTGGATGGTGGAGGATTCAGCCTCTGAGGAGCTGATGAAGCACAGGATGCTGGAACTTGGAGTCCCAGTCACTGTCTGCCATCTAGGAGGCCCGCTCACAGTCTGCCTTAGAGGAGATGGGACGAAGATGGGGAATATGGGGACCCAGGGCCAGGCTCAGTCAGTCTAGTGTCCTGGCAAGGTGCCGACCTTTATGAAAGATTCTCTAATGGAAGAGTAGGAGACACTTCAGTGTGTGTGAGGCAGAGCCTGTCTCCTGCACAGGGACAAAAGCCCTGTCACTTTTGTGAGACACCAGATCCACCAGCAACAAGGCCATTGGCTGACTCCTGCATGCCCTCTGCATTGTGATGTCCTAACCACATCCGAAGCACCGGGCTGGGGTGGAGGCACTGATTGTACAAGGATGCCTGTAAACCTCAGCCACCATGACATGGGCTCTGTGGTTATGGTGCTTGCAGAAGACCCCGGTTTGGTTCCCAGGACCCACATGGTGGCTCAAAACCTGTAACCTAACTTCCAGGGGATCCAATGCCCTTTTCTGACCTATGAGGGCTCATGGTACACAGACTTATACTCAGGCACACACACGCCCACCCCCCAGAACAAAACAACCCAACCCTCCATTTACAAGCAAGGAAAGTGAGGCTCATATAATGTGATTTTGCTTTTCTCTAAGGCCGTGACCCCGGTTCAGTCTTCCCTAGTCCCCACTTTAAACCTGGGAAGCAGCTTTGATGTTGGAGCCTTAGAATGGTTCAAATCTCGGGTGGAGACGCCTGGGGACACCCGCCAGGTGTCTGATCCTCTGCTGTTTGGCAGAGCAGTTGGGTGGGCTGGGAGCCAGTATTTCCAGTAAATTCTGCAGGTGATTTGACTCTTAGTTTACTTAGCCTTAGGAGTCACAGGGTTCAAATGCTCCTTTTGGAAACAAGCCCAGGTATGGCAGCCTGTAACACCGAAAAGAAGCAGGTGCACCATATGGGTGTGTCCCCCAGGGGCCCATCCAAGCAGCCCCCAGCTCTCTGGTGATCAGCCAGAGGGAACCGGTCTTTGCCGGAATCTCCCAGCACTTGTCTCTGTGCTGCACCCCCACCCCAGCTTCCCTCTGTGTCTCCTAGAGCTACATCAAAGCCACAGGAAGCCATCCCTGCCTACCCTGCCCTCCCCCACTTCTGGAGATAGGATCTTACTGTGAAGCCCAGGCTGGCCTTGAACTCACAGTAATCCTCTTAGCCTCCCAACTGCTGGGACTACAGGCATCTCCAGCGTGCCTAGCACAGCTAGCCTGTTTTTCTCTCTGTTAAACCGTGGTGTGTGTGTGTGTGTGTGTGTGTGTGTGTGTGTGTGTGTGTGTGTGTGTGTGCGCGCATGCGCGCGCAAACATCAGTCCACCCGTGGCCGAGTCAGTTCTCTCCTACAGGTTAGATCTCTGGTTGCTGGGCTTGCTGGCAAGCGCCTTTACCTGCTGAGCCATCGAGAAGTCCTATTTCTGTGGATTCTATTTCCACCCCGAACCCATCTTTTTCTGTCTTTATGCACACGGTGATATGTGCCTAGCGAAGTCCCCATCTGGAACTCTGGCACACGGAAGACATTTGCCCATAGATCTGGGGCCATATGCTAGCCGGTTTCCCGGATGTTTAGTATTAGGAGCCACACTCCCATTGGCCTTTGCACAAGTGGAAGCTGAGCCCCAGGGCAACTGTTTCCCTGTGGAGCCCCCTGGGTCTCAGGCATCAACTATGCCCACTGATGCCATGGCTTGGTGCAAGGCTCAGTCAGCCTGGCACTGTCCTGCAAGGTCTGGGCCGTTAGGAAAGGATTTCCTTATGAAAGTATGGGGGAAAAACCTTGGTGTGTGTGAAGCAAAGCCTGTCCCCTCCCACAGGGAGGACAGTCCTGGCACTCGGGAGACACCAGACCCACACCGGAAGGGTTGGAACAGTGAGGGCTGACCTCCTCCCGCCCACTCTGTACTCACTTGTAGGCCACGTCGCACCAGCCCAGCGTGCTCATGTGGTAATGCTGCACATTGCGGGCCTGCTGTTCACAGGAGGCCGGGCTGGCACAGGTGCTGCCTGCCGTGTGTGAGATCACCACGTAGCGAACGGGGTGCTGCAGGGGCTGGGAGCACTCAGACGGCCGGGCCTTCCACTCGCTGCGGGGCACGTTGGAACTGCAGGAGGCTCCGAGGCCCACGAGAGCAAGCAGAGTCCAGGCAAACAGCATGCAGGACATGGTGGACAGGGCTTCCAGGGCTGTGTGTGAGTCAGGCCCTGGACTGGAGTTTTATATTCGGCAGGGTGGTGAGGTGAAGGACTTGCTTCACTTCTGGGCGGAACTTACTGGAGTTGTCATAGAGGACCCCAGATTTAGCTTCCTCCTTTGACAAGGGTAGGACAGCGATGTGGCCTTTGCTCAGAGTGTGGAATAGGTGGTGGTGGTGGGCGTGGGGGACAGAAGCTTCCTTATCGGGAAGGGCACAATGGACCGGGGCATCTGTCTTTGTGGTTTTCTGGAATTTCCAAGGCTTGGCTCTCAGCCCAGCTTTGTGTCCTCTCAGGAGGGATTTGTGCAACTTTCCAGGAAGTTGCACAGGCAAGAGGCCTAGGGCTTTGGCATGGACTTCCTTCCTGCAGGTGGGGTATAACAAAGGTACCTTTTAAAATGTATGAATGCACGCATGTATACATTTATCTTTAACAGAGTCTCATGTAGCTTGAAGTCACACTTTAGCCAAAGATGACCTTGAACTGAAATTACAGGTGTTCACGGCCACCGTGCCTGGCTGCAGATCCTCTTGGGTCCAAGTCTGAAGATGCCCAACCCTACAGGGTAAGAGGCTAAGTATGTGGAAGCCCCTTTCACAGCTGAGGAAAATGGGCTCGGAGACTGGAAGTTGCCTCCCGAGAATTGGCAGACAGTAGTGCCTCTTGTCCAGAATCAATCAGAGCCACACTGCCTGCACCTGAACTCCAGCCCTTTTGTACGGTGTGAGCCCACACCAACGACTTAACCTGTCTGTGCCTGTTTGTCCAACTCCAATATGGAGATCGTAGCAAGGTTTCTGACCCCCAGAGTTGATCAGGAATTGTACGAATGGACCAGGTTTTAGGCCTTGGACGTCAGGCACATAGTGTCATGAGTGTCCCCACTACTCACTTAGGTTAGTTCCTGTCTGAGGTTTGCATGGGTGACCATAGCATTCCATTCTGGAGAGAAAGGACTCCGAGTACAGAGGATCACAGTGGCTTCATTCAGGTCACATGGAGAGCTTTCCTGGGGCTTCTGTCCTGCCTGGGCTCCTGTTCCCATGCCTCTCCACAGCACACAGGGGAATCGGGGCAGACCGACGGCCTTCCTGTCCTCTTTGCTTCCACTTCAAATGATTTTGGGTAGTCCTCCCATGGAGCTGCTCATTCTCCAGGGATCTTTCTTTTCTTCAATAAATCTATGTTTGCTTTGCAAAATAGTAAATAAATAGTAAATACTTCTTGTCATGCTGTAGATGGAACTCAGGGCCTGAACATGGAAGGTAAGCACTTTACCACTGAGCCACACCCCCAGCCCCTCACTGGGGGATTCTAGGCAAGGGCTCTACCACTGAGCCACACCCACAGCCCCTCACTGGGGGATTCTAGGCAGGGGCTCTACCACTGAGCCACACCCACAGCCCCTCACTGGGGGATTCTGGGCAGGGGCTCTACCACTGAGCCACACCCCCAGCCCCTCACTGGGGGATTCTGGGCAGGGGCTCTACCACTGAGCCACACCCCCAGCCCCTTACTGGGGGGTTCTAGGCAAGGGCTCTACCACTGAGCCACACCCCAGCCCCTCACTGGGGGATTCTAGGCAGGGGCTCTACCACTGAGTCACACCCCCAGCCCCTCACTGGGGGATTCTAGGCAGGGGCTCTACCACTGAGCCACACCCCCAGCCCCTCACTGGGGGGTTCTAGGCAGGGGCTCTACTACTGAGCCACACCCACAGCCCCTCACTGGGGGATTCTGGGCAGGGGCTCTACCACTGAGCCACATTCCAGCCCCTCACTGGGGGATTCTAGGCAGGGGCTCTACCACTGAGTCACACCCCCAGCCCCTCACTGGGGGTTTCTAGGTAGGAGCTCTACCACTGAGCCACACCCCTAGCCCCTCACTGGGGGATTCTAGGCAGGGGCTCTACCACTGAGCCACACCCCCAGCCCCTCACTGGGGGATTCTAGGCAGGGGCTCTACCACTGAGCCACACCCCCAGCCCCTCACTGGGGGAATCTAGGCAGAGGCTCTACCACTGAGCCACACCCCCAGCCCCTCACTGGGGGAATCTAGGCAGAGGCTCTACCACTGAGCCACACCCCCAGCCCCTCACTGGGGGATTTAGGCAGGGGCTCTACCACTGAGCCACACCCTCAGCCCCTCACTGGGGGATTCTAGGCAGGGGCTCTACCACTGAGCCACACCCCCAGCCCCTCACTGGGGGATTCTAGGCAGGGGCTCTACTGTTGAGTCACAACCCTAAGTTCTGCTTTGTAATCTTAAAGTTAAGGTTCCAAGCTCTTGATTTCTCGAGGTTCTTCTCTTTGGCAGTTCTGCATGGTCCCCATGGGAACAGAGTAGGTCATGTATGTTCAGAATGTTCATGTGTAGCAAGAAGGTAAGGGTCTGTGGGTGATAGGACACAGCTGGAAAAAGTGAAGCACATGCTGTCATGAATGGTGAGGCCTTTGGGTCTGCATGAGCGACTAAAGAATATTAATTAATTAATTAATATTAATATTGATTAATGTTGGGGATGACCATCAGAAAAGGCCTGATCAGATCTGAGATTTTGTCTGACAGGGCCGGAGTTCGTGCTGGGAGACAACTGAAGAGAGAACACAGTCCAGGTAGAAGGAAGTAGTACAGGGTGGAGGGAAGAGCAATGATAGTAAAAGAAGTGGTTCAGTGAGTAAGATAATGTTAAGGGGCTGGAGAGACGGCTCAGTGGTTAAGAGCACATACTGTTCTTGCAGAGGGCCTGAGTCTGCTCTCCGCACCCATGTCAGGGGCTCACACTGCCCGTAACCCCAGCTCCAGGGCATCTGGTCTCTTAATCATTTGCACTCATGTGTCACACACACGCACACACACACACACACACACACACACACACACAGCTAATAGGGAAGAGCCACATGACTTGATGGTGGACTGTACATCATTTCAACCATCCGGTAACTGCTGAGTGCCTGTTGTGTGCTGAGCATCACCTGGGGTGCTGGGTATAGGCGGAGAGGCAACAAGAGTGATAGGCAGATGGTACTCCCACCCCCTGGCATGAGGCAGACTCTCAGGCAGCCCAACCCGACTGTCCATTTGCTGACTGGTGGAGGCTAACCCTGAACTCCTGATCTTCATGTCTTTGGGCGTGGGAGGGAGAGAGGAAGGGGGAACAAAAGCAGAAGGAAATCCAGGGCAGTGTCCAGTGACAGAAGCTAAGGGAAGTAAACATTTCAAGAAGGAAGTAGTCATCTATGCCAAAAAAACGGTCCAGTCCCAAGGTCATCCTGATAACGAGTGAAGGGCAGAAAGTTAAAACCAGCTCAAACTATATTATAAATGACGCCTAGGCCAAGGGCCGGCCATTCAGAAAGTGTTGAACCCCCATCTCACACCATGTGCAACTGATAATGTGTGATGGGGTCTAAAAGTCAGACACAAAATAGTGAGCCGCCTCACACAGTTAACAGTAGACATTTGAAAAAATTGAATTAACTGTTGTGGGTTTTTTTTGTTTTGTTTTGTTTTTTGGGAGACAGGGTCTCGTTATGTAGCCCTGACAAGCCTGGGTCTTGTCATGTAGACCAGGCTTGTTTCAAAATAACTGATTAATTAATGAATTAAAACTTTTTTTTTTTTTTTAAACAGGATGTCTCTATATAGCCCTGACTGTCCTGGAACTCCCTATGTAGACAAGTTGACCTTGAACTCACAGAGATCTGCCTGCCTCTGCCTCCCAAGTGTTGGGATTAAAGGTGTGTGCACCACTATACCTGGCAGTTAAATTTTTCTTTTGGTTATGTGTATGTGCCTGTTTGTGTGTATTTCTGTTTGTGGGTATGTGCATGTGAGTGTGGATGCCTGCCAAGGCTAGAGCATTGATCACCTGGAGCTGGAGTTACAGAAGGTTGTGAGCCACCAACTGTAGATGCTGGGACTCAAACCGAGGTCCTCTCCAAGAGAAGTCCAGACTCTTGAAATCTCTTCAGGGCACAAGAATAGAAAATTTTTAATTTTTGTTTTGTTTTTATGGTTCTAGGCATTGAACCCAGAGCCTCAACTGTAATAGCCTTAACTCCAGCACTCGGGAGGTAGAGGCAGGTGGATCTCTGTGTTCAGGGCTACCCTGGCTCTCCAGAGCAAGTTCCAGGACAGCCAGGGTTACATAGAGAAAACCTGTCTCAGAAAACAAAACAAAACAAAACCCAAACAAAGAAAAGCCAACTTAGCCCAAAGTAGTGGTATATGTCTATAATCCTAGTACGTGGGAGGTGGAGATAGGATCATGGATTTAAGGGCATCCACACTGACAGTTTTGAGGCCAGCCTGGACTACATGAGACCTCCTCTCTTCTTTTTTCTTAAAAAAAAAATAAAGTACAAAAAGATACTGTTGACCTCTTTCTATCCATACATTTAAGAATTGGTTCTCTCTCTCTCTCTCCTCCTAATAAAGCTCTAAAAGGTAAAACAAAACAACAACAACAAAAGAATTTGTGACACCCTTATTCGGGGTGGAGGTGAGGAGGCTCTAACACATTCCTAGTGGAGAGAAAAACTGTCAGCAGCCTCTTGGGGAAGGCAGTGCAATGACACATATTCAGTACTCTCTTACCTAACAAGCCTCTATTCCTTAGTGTCTCTATAAATGCTCCAGTGGCCGGGCATGGCAGTGCACACCTGTAATCCCAGGTCGGTGAGGCTGAGTGTGGAGGATCTTGAGTTCAAAGATAACCTGGGAAAAATAGGAAGCTCTGCCTCAAAAAGGAAAGGAGAGAGGGTGGGAGCTTGGTCCTCATGCTTACACAGCAGCGCTCTTGCTAGCTGTCCTGTTTCTCCAGCCCTCATCTTTCCCTTTTTCTCTTCTTTCCTTCCCATATCCCTCTACGTTTCTTCCTTCTGGATCCCCCATTGAGGTCCTGGGGGTGTGGCTCAGTGGTAGAGCCCCTGCCTAGATTCCCCCAGTGAGGGGTTGGGGTGTGTCTCAGTGGTAGAGCCCCTGCCTAGAATCCCCCAGTGAGGGGCTGGGGGGTGTGTCTCAGTGGTAGAGCCCCTGCCTAGAATCCCCCAGTGAGGGGCTGGGGTGTGGCTCAGTGGTAGAGCCCCTGCCTAGAATCCCCCAGTGAGGGGCTGGGGTGTGGCTCAGTGGTAGAGTCCCTGCCTAAATCCCCCAGTGAGGGGCTGGGTGTGGCTCAGTGGTAGAGCCCCTGCCTAGAATTCCCCAGTGAGGGGCTGGGGTGTGGCTCGGTGGTGAGGCCCTGCCTATCATGTCCGAGGCTCTGGGTTTCATGCCCGGAGTACTAGCCTTTTGTAAAAAGCACTAGAACATTTCCACATCAGATCTAGAACCACAGAAACCAGGCAGCGTAGCACATGCTTGCAATCACAAACCCACAGAAGGCTTACAAGTTCAAAGTCATCTCTGGCTATGTAGGGAGTCTGAGGCTAGTCTGGGCTGTAAGAGACCCTGTCTCCACCAAAAACACACAATGTATTTCTTCTGCCATAAACCACAGCTCTCTCTCAGGAGTTGGCACAGGAGGAAGGGAGGGGAAAGCTCATTTGGCGTCAGGCACCTTTTCCAACACCTGGGAAACTTCCATGATAAGCAGTAGGTTTTCCTTCCTCTTTATTGAGAGAAGGAACTCTCTCCCTGCCCCACCCCCGCACCATGCAGGTAGTTCCCAGGGTGTTTCTACCCATCACCCTCAGTAACTCAGACGACTTCTGTTTAAAAGTTTTTTATTTTTATTTTTTAAATGACGCCCTATGCTGTGAGGATCAAAGTCCTGGTGGGGGTGAAGAATTCTTGGACACGCTAAAAATCCTGCCCATTGGGAGATGGCTCAGTAGTTAAGAGCACTTGTTGCTCTTGCAGAGGACCCAGGTTTGGTTCCCAGCACCCACATGGCAGCTCATACATAGCCTTCTGCAACCCCAGTTCCAGGGGATCCAATGTCCTCAACTTCGTGGGTACCAGGCATACACCTGTGGTGCACCTACACTCTTGCAGGCAAAACACTCATACACATTAAAACAAACAAACAAACAAACAAACAAAACAAAACCATAAGCACTTTCAGTCCAGGAATGTGGGGTCTTTGGATGAATCTGCCAGCGGTTCCTAATTCACAGCTCACAACGCTTCCTATTGTTCAAATCCCCATTCTTCCTGTCCCACCACCATGGGTACTCCGCCATTCGTACCCCTGCTCTCTTCAGACCCAGAGACCAGGGAGCTTTTGGGTTTCACCTGACCCCCTTGCTCACTACTTCAGGAACGGGCTTGTGCAGGTTCTGGAAGGAGGTTAACTGCTGCTTGAACAGGAACTTCTCCATGTTGGGTCTTAGGGTCCTGAGTCTGATCCAGAAGTTGGGGCAGGCATATTTCTTGGTTCTCAAGAGGATCCTTACTTTGTGGGGAGAGATTCAGGTTTGAGCTGGAGGTAATGTTCATTTAAATAACATCCTGTATTATTTACTGAGCACCTACCGTGTGTTCCACCCTCCTGTTGGAGGAACAAGGCTCTGAACAAGAGATGTTCAGATGTTCACAGATCCTAGTGGGTGAGGCAAGAAGTAAATAAAAAAACCAGTAACTATTTCAAGAAGAAATATATTTCACACAATTACTCTGGTTGTCTGGAAGTTTCAGGGTTCCGGGAAGCATATTAGCTTTGACTTCTATTTGGGATTTCATGGGAGGTAGGGGTGTGGTGGGCAGGCGTTTGATGGGCTGGGTTCCCATAGTTCCCTCCTTTCTCCACCAGATGGCGGCTTTCCCTCATTCTCCGGGCTTTCTAGCCAGCATTTGCAAAAGCCGCCGCTGAACCCGGAAGGGTTTCTGTTGTGATCCATCCCCAACTCCCTCCTACACACAGAGCAGTTCGCTCGTGCTAACCTCAGCGACAATCATAATAGGAACTACCAGCTGTATAAATTTCCTGGGTTTTATGCTGGTGTCCCAAAGTCACACATTTCAGTCTCTCCTGCTTGACTTAATCAGCTCAAGAAGCCAGGAAGAAAGGTCCAGAGGAGGGCCCGCCGTGAACGAAGGGCGGGGAGGAGAGGAGAGACCCCCTAGGCGTGGAACTTTTAAAAGGTTGGAGGAATTGTTGGTGTAGAAAGAACTGGGGTGTGTGAGGAGTGGGGCTTGCATTTCATTCCTAGGGCACAGAGTCATGTGAGTGATTTCGCAACTTTGAGCGATCTGGCTGCTGTTGTTGGGAGACAGAGTGGAAAGTATTGTGAAGCTACTGATGTTCTCGGAGGGAGCTCATAACCGTGGGAAGTTCTGGAAGCCAGCTTGCGTTCACGAGGGAAGCCAAAATTAGTGTGGCCAGCGCGTGAGAAGGCAGAGAAGACAGAAGGTGACCAAGTTTGTGATGGTCCTGCTGGACCACTGGCGCTAGCCTCACCCCAGTGCCCCTCCCCTCCTTACCAAAGCTGGTGATCCAGGCCAGAGGAAGGCGCCTTTGCCGAGCTCTGCACTTCTGGGTGAAGGCTGACTGGGGGAAACTTCGCTGCTCCTCCGGGGCATTAAGGGCCCTGGAAACATACAAGCAGAGGCAGGTAACTGTGCTATGAAAACCAGATTATCAGTGTAAGATTTCTGAGGCGGCTTAAAAAGAGACGGAAGGCGGAAAGAGGCATCGTGACTCTGCATAGACCGGACCCCATTTGTTCATGGTAACGGGACATAGTCCCATCCAAGTGGGTGGATGAAAGAACGACTGCAGGAAAAAGATGTCTGTGACCCGGTATAGGAGCGGAAATGACTGCAAGGAGTGTGTGTGCGTGTGTGTGTGTGTGTGTGTGTGTGTGTGTGTGTGTGTGTGCGCGCGCGCGCGCGCGCTCTCGCTGTCCCTCCTTTCCAGAGTTGCCTGTCTGCACCGAAGCTTGGAAGTGTAGTCTTCCCCCCCCCCCCCCCAGGAAACCTATCAATCAGGAGAAACCCCACGACATGGACCCTCAGCGTCAGAACTTCAAGTGAAAACAAACAAACAAACAAAAGCACATTTGCTCAATCCTGACCCGCCATCCGGCTAAAACTGAGGTCAGCCTGACCCTCGGGCGTGCACAGTATTTACAGGAACCGTAACTCACCGGCCATGGTTCTGCATGGCGACACAGCTGTGCCCTATTCTTGCTGAAGTTCATATCCTGTCATGCCAGCTAACAGCCATCCCAGCCACGTCACCGGATGCACCAAACTTGTGGTTTTACCTCTATAACCCCCCTGCTCCCTGAGCTCCGGGCCTCTTTATCATGTGATCACAGGAGGGCGTGCTTGGGTGGCTCAATAAAACCTCCAAATCCACGAGGAGTTTGTCCTGCTCTCCTTCTCTTGGTGAGAAAATGACTACAATGGATGACGTAACTAGAAAACATGACTTTTATGTCAGGTGTGGTGCATGCCTTGAGTCCCAGCACATGGGGAGTGGAGGCAGAAGCCAGCCTCTGCTACATAGAGACTAGCCTGGGCTGTGTGAGAGTTTGTCTCAAAAAATAAACAAAAACAAACCAAATAAAACGTTAAACACTTCTCAAAAAAAAAAAAAACAAACAAAAAACCATAGTGTGTGTGTGTGTGTGTGTGTGTGTGTGTGTGTGTGTGTGTGTGTGCCAAAACAGCTTGACCACACAGCTGCCATGACAGGCTTGGAGGCCCAGACACAGCTTCTGTGACAGGCTTACTGGCAGGCAACAGCCAGACCCAGGAAAAGCCATGAGTGGACCCCACCCAGGCAGGGCCTGCATCTAAGGGGAAATACCTGACATTCTAAACATTCCCAGCACCCCTAGACAAATGTCAACCAATCAGGGTCCTACACCCTGGAAATCCCCTCGCCCCAACCTCTGCTATGATAAAAACTACCCTGCCTGAGCTCAGGGCTCAGAGAGACCAAGCCTTGGAGCTTGAAAATAAAGGTGCTTTGCTTTTACATATGGGATTTGGTCTCCGTGGCAGTCTTTTGGGGGTCCCAGCGATCTGGGCATAACAATACAATTATTACAGGTCAGTTAAAATATCAAGATGCATTGTAAAACATTTCCCAGCTCCTTATAAGTGAGCTGGTCCTCAGGGAGATCTCCTCCAGATCAGTTCTGACTTGAGTTCTCTACATCCTGCAACGGGGGCCATGTGTTGTCCTCAGCAATAGGGTCTCACCTTCTGGCTCTTTCCTCTTTCTCTCCAAGCAGAAGAAAATTTTTTTTATCAAAGGAAATGATTGTTATAGAAAGATAGACAGGAGACTTCAAAATATAGTACAGATTTTTTTTTTTTTTGAGGGGGCGGGGAGGGAGTGGAATCTCACTGTGTAGGTCTGGCTGGCCTGGAACTCACAGAGATCCCGTCTCTGCCTCCTGAGTGCTGGGATTAAAGGCTTGGACCAGCGTGCCAGGCTTGAGTTTTCATTTGGAGAATAGTTACTTTTATTAAGCAATGCTTTCTACATTTTGTGATAAGAAAGAAACCATCAAGCAAGGACAAGACATAAAATACAAAATGTGTTTTTGGTAAAATATGAATTTAGAAAGGGAAAGGAAATAACTCTCAGAGGTCAGGTCACATGGGTTTGTCCTAAGGTAAAGGATTGTTCTAGAATGGAAATAGATTGATGGGGCAATAATGGCAGTTTAAGCTGGAACTAATTGGCTTTACTTAAAGGTTACTAAACACTCCCAGGGTCAAATTTCAATGCCCCAAGGTTAAACTGGTGATAGACATTTACAAAAAACTGCCACACAGAACAGGATTTTGTCTTTTGTCTTTGTATTGAGCTGTTAAAGAGTTGAAGTTTGGGGGGCTGGAAAGATGGCTCAGTGGTTAGGGGCATTTATTGCTCTTGCCTAGGACCTGAGTTTGAGAGACTTTACTCACATCAGATGGCTCATAATCACTCATAACTCAAGCTTTGGGGAGATATAGCACCCTCTGCTGGCCTCCATGGGGACTGCACTCATGTTCACATTCCTCTCTCCCCACATAGACTATTAAAAGTAATAAAAATATATCTTTTAAAAAATTAAAAAAAAGTTGAACTTTGTGTTTTATCCAGATGTTAAGTTTCTATGTTTTCCTACAATGTACCGCTCTGACTTGCCAGATAGCCACAATGGGAAAAATTCTGTTAATGGGTATTACTCCTGTCGGGGGCATTTCTGTTAAAAATTACATAATAATTACGAAGCATTACTTTTTGTGTATGTGTGAGTGTGTGTTCTGTGTGTGTGTGTGTGTGTGTGTGTGTGTGTGTGTGTGTGTGTGTGTGTGAGCTGGTGCTCATGAAAGTATGTGGTGAATGAGTATAGAGAACAGAGGTCAGTCAACCTTGGGCCTCCAAGGCCTCAGTCCAAAGCGTATGGTGGCTTCAGCCATAATTCTTACAAAATTCTCCAACAGCTAATTAAAAAAAAGGAAGGGGGGACAATAAAATTTCTATGAAGGAAAAAAGGAAACAAAGAATTAAGCAGATGTTAATCCCACTGAATGAAAGTAAAGACCATCACCAAATTCTTTGGCCAAATTAAGCGAGCTGTATTTTCTGTTAGACAGGGCTACCCCCCCTAAAGTGGGGGTTTGAAAAAAAAACAGGAGAAGGTAGAGTTTAGTCCAAAAATACCTGCAAGACTGGGGGGAGGTTTCAAAGGTTGGGGGATTTCCAGAGGAATTTTGGTTACTTGGGAACTTGGCAGAACATTTTAAAACGATTTGGCATAACATCTTTTCAGGTACATTCAAGGTGTGAGTCAAACTCCATGGAGGGGGCATGTCAAATTCCAGAAACAGGGTAAAGCATGGTCAGCTTGAATTTTGCAGCACACAGAAATGGACTTGTTCTGGCCTTATGACAAAATGATTTCCATCCTTAAGAAGGAGTCAGGCTGGTCCACCATCCCCCTTGTCTGTGTGTCAAATCCTCGATAGTGACTGGTCATTTATATCTGTTGCACAGGCTGAGATGCCGGTGGACCACAAGCACCTTCGCATTTTCTGTTTGGTGAGAGACAGAACTTCTATCATGGTTAGGGTTTCTCTATGTCTGATTGGTTAGCATAGAAAGAATAATTTTTCTTAAAGCCATCCTCTTTGTTCTGTATAGAGCAGGTCAAGTGCCTTATCATATTGGAGAACTATTTTAGCTAATGAGTCTAGTCTACCAGTTGACAGAGCTTAGCCTATTTGTGGTTTTTTGTTTGTTTTTGTTTGGTTTTTCAAGACTGGGCTTCTCTATGTAGCCCTGGCTGTCCTGGAACTCACTCACTCTGTAAACCAGGCTGGCCTTGAACTCACAGAGATCCGCCTGACTCTGCCTCCCAAGTGCTGGGATTAAAGGCATGCGCCACCACTGCCAGGCAGTCTGTTTGGTTTTAACAGGTACCTTTTTTGACAACGAAGGAGTTTGGTATGCCAATAGGCATAATCTATATGGTTATATATATATATATGTGGCTATATATATGTAGCTATATATATATGTGTGTACATATATGCAGTTATATATTTATGGATATACATACATACACACACACACACACACACACACACACACACACACACACACACACGGAGTTCCCTTTCGATTTAACATTCCAGTCTTTGTTGAGGACAACAGATGATGTCTTCTCCTCACTACTTCCTGCTAAAATTAGGATGCTGTTGTCAGGGTGCAGGAAGGCTGGAATGTCAGTCAAAAGCTGAGAGGGGATTAGGGCAATGGAGCATTCATCAGCTGCATCTGGTTTACTGACCCAGCTGAAGAGACGGGGAGCAATTACACCGGTTGGAGTGGTTTAGATCAGTTTTCAAGTCCAGGGCTTATGGTTTGGGGACTGGCGTGGTGTAGTTCACCTTTGGAGCAGTTTGTAGTCCACAGCTGATGCTGCCCACCAGCCGAGTGGGACTTTGCCGAGACAAACACAGACTGTCGACAGAAGTTAAAGAGCACCAAGGAAACTTTTATATTTGGAGCTTACTGACGCATAGTCCTGGTAGTTGTGGGAGGGGAGGAGTCCGAAGACCAGGGGAGAGAGGGAGAGAGAGAGAGAGAGAGAGAGAGAGAGAGAGAGAGAGAGAGATCTCACCCCCAGTACAGGCTGTTGATTGACAGGAGTACTTGTCTGGGGTTCTTTTGATCTGTGAGAGGCAGAGCCAAGTCTTATGACTTCTTCCACTTCCTGAGCTTACAGGAATTATTTTTAGATAAGATAAAAGTTTTAGACATATTAGCATTACCACTACTTGGAATCTGTACTGAAGTCCTCATTATAGATAAAGCAGTAAATGGTGTCTGTCAAACAGCTGGAGTAGACTCATGTTTTTGAGTCATAGCCAAAGCCACAGCTTTGGGTTGAGAAGTATGAACACTTTTTTGGTCCAGAGGGCTGGATATAGATGGGACAGAGATATTTTTAGCCTGATGAGAAGCTCCTCAATCCTATATTTAGAAGACAACCAAAGGAAAATTAAAATCTTGAGCTTCTGACTCATAATAGTAGTCAATGCTTTACCAGCGTCTTAGAAATCCATTGATCAATGTTAAAACTCTGGGCCTTTGAAATCTTTGTATAAAGACAGTGTAGAGTAATTTGTATGTATTTATGTTTTTCTTTCTTAGTGTTCTGGTGGAAGCTCCACCTCAACTTCCCTCCCCATCTCTCTCTCCCCAAACCCGCTCTCTCAAAGCCCACCAAACAGCAGACCCTCCCTTAGAGCTGCCCTCTCCCATTCTAGACCCCCACCCACTCCCTCAAAGCCCACCAAAAGCCAGCCCCCTCCCTGGGGCTGCTCAAGACCATGCCTACAGATTACTTAAGGCCTGGTGGCTATATTTGTCATGCAACTCTTCCCTGGCCTTTCCAAGGGTCACCCAGGATTGCTTTGCTCTGTTCATTAAACATGGATTTATTAATTCAGTTTGATTTGGCTTACTACGTCAGTGGTGGTGGCAGATACCCAGCAACCTAGGATTCAAAACTTATCACTTAGCTCTTTATAATTTATTTAAGTTTTCATAGTCTCAGACCTTTGTAATTTGTATTTAAAATGTTTTCTTAAGTCTCTCAGAATGTACATAAATTTAAAACCTTTTTTTTGATTCAGTCATTTACCACGAGACACAGGTGGTTGATTGCTGAGAGCTGCCATTACAAAGCAAGTTCCTAAATAGTAGAAGTTGCATCCGAAGGCTGTTTACCCCTCGATATGAAGCCTGTTAGAAAGGATAAGCTGTGAGTTTGCCTTTCTCATCAGGAGAATTAATAGCTCTAGACAGGCAAAGCCAGATTATCAAATATGAAATGCATTAACCAGGCAGCTGCTGTTAAACTGATATAGCTACAGTTAGCCGTCAACACCATCAGAGATCTGAGGGTAAATTATAGCAGGAAGAATAATCCAAATGGTCTCCATATTGACTAAAACAACAAAGACTTACAGTTACCTGGATGGTTGCCCTAGGCTCCGGTGGTAGTTTTTTGGGGACAGAGGTCAGTCTTTGGCTGCCACAAGGGATAGTATTGAGCATAGACCTTCAGCTGCCAGGTCCGGAAAATCTGATTTTCCTGTGGGGAAGGCACCTGGGAAAACTGACCTTGCTTTGACGAGGCAGAACGTGACAGTCAACTCTACAGTTTGGTTAGAGCCTTGGCAGCAGGCCAGTCATGGGTAGCTCTTCCCAGTGGTTGAGCATTTCCACAGTCAGGTCTGTGCCCCATTGTCTTCTTGGGAGTCCGTGGGGCCGTCTCTAGGAGCTAGCATCTCTGTCTATCATAGGAAGTTTTTTCATTAAACATTTTAAATGCCATATCCAGCAGATCTTTGAAAAGTGTTGAGGGCTATCTATTAAGTATACCTGATTTTAAATAAACTTTGTGTTTCTAGTTATTTGTTTAAGGCTTAATCTTGAATATATACATTGGAGACTAAACGTAATTTGTTCCCGTAAATAAATTACATTTGTAGCCAGCATGACTACAAGCATAGTTCTGAACATATTAGTTGTTTATAAGGTGACTATCAACCCTCATACCGTAATTCATTTATTCTACTCTCATACAGTATATCCTGACTGCAGCTTCCTCTCCCCCACCCCTCCCAGTTCCCCCTTAGTTACTTTTTTAAACAGTCTAGAACAAGTTAGTAGCTTCTATAAGATTAAGATTCAAACTCAGTTTTAAATTGATTGGCATTATTGTTTTAACATTAGCCCTTAGAATCACTGACCTTGCTGTGGGGGTTTCAGACTGGGTGTGCTGTTGGCCTAGCAGAATTGAACAAGAAACTCAGTGGCCATTGATGCCCTCAGCTATGGCAAAGTTTGCTACGAGTATCCAGCACCTGCATATCCAAGTATCTGGCCTTTCATCCTGTCATGTAGTCCTTGTCTTACTTAGTTCTATCGTTGTGAAGAGACACCATGACCAGGGCAACTCTTTTTTTTTTCCTTTCCTTTTTTTTTTTTTTTTTAATGCCAAATGCTGTTTATTGAAGGAGGGAGGAGGTCTTAAATACAGACTTACAGCACAATGGGAGAACCCTGGAGGGCAGAAGTTCGAGGGCAGAAGTTTGCTACCTATTTTACAATCTTGCATCTAAGCTGTTAACGCGCGCATTATGCAGGATACACAGACAAGGAACTTCCCTTAAGCATTCAGGAGGGTGAAACCTGGGAGGGAATTAGCATAGGGAGGATATCAAGGTCAAGGTCAGCAAGCAAGGCAGCAGTTACCCAAAATGGGGCCAGGGCCCTACAGGTCCCCCTTTTACTAATAAATGAGCTTCTGACTTAGGTTGCGTGGGATGTCAGCAGGTCACCTTACCCGTCATAGAGACACCTGCCCAGGCCACACAGGTGCTCTGTCTTAGGTTGGTGAGCACCCCCCAGGCATTACCCGTCTCTGAATACTCATTATCATACAGGCTCAATAGTATGTAAGCTGCAGAGTTAACTGCTGCCAAAGATCTCAAAGTGGCGCTGGGCTTGCAATCTGTGTGTTCAACATAGAAAAGACCAACAGAAGTCCTAACCCACCCATAGCCAGTAGGCTAAAGGCAACTGAGCCATTCCCTTCCTTAATGAGCAGGGCAACTCTTAGAAAGGAGAACATTTGACTGAGGTGGCTGCTTACAGGTGGAGAGATGGTAGCGTGCAGGAAGACATGGTGTTGATGTCATCTTGATGAGGAGAGCACAACAGGAAATGGACTGTGACTCTGGGTGGTATCTTGAGCATATATTAGACCTTCACAATGACACACTTCCTCCAACAAGACCACACCTCCTAATGGTTTTACTCCCTTTGGGGACTATTTTCTTTCAAAACACCACTTTCTACTTCTTGGCCCCCAAGGCTTGTAGCCATATCATAATGCAAAAATGCATTCAGTCCAACTTCAAAAGTCCTCGTAGTTTATAACAGTTCCAAATTTGTTTCTAAGTCCAAAGTCTCTTCTGAGACTCATGCAATTTCTTAATGGTAATCCCTGTAAAATTTCTAACATATAATGGCACAAGATATACATTACTGTTCCTAGACATAGGGAAGGGAGCATAGTGAGGAAATACTGGACCAAAGCAAGACCAAAAACCAGCTGGGCAAACTCCAAACTCTGTGTCCCTAACATCTTGGGGTCTCCAAGGCAATCCAGGCTTCAACTTCACAGCATCACACAATGGCCTCTCTGGGTCTCCACTCAGGGACACCCCGACACATGCCTGGCCTCAGCAGCTTTCCTTAGTCTTGAGGGCAAATTCCATAGCCCCTTTCTTCTATCCTTAACTCCAGAATCACATGGCCAAAGCTGCCAAGTCAACTATATCTTCACCAACTTTCTGTGTTCAATGGTTAGACCATGCTGGCCTCAAGAGATCCGCTCACCTCTACCTTCCCAGTGCTGGGATTAAAAGTGTGCACCATCACACCTGGCTCTAAGCTTTTCTTTAATTCCTATTCACAAGTTGGAAATTTAGCTGGGTGGGATCTTGCCCTGAGGTCACCACTCTCTTTATTCCATTTCTTAGTCTGTTTATCTCCTTGAACACAGGACTTGGCTCCATTCCACTTTTTGGTGTTTCTTTTCACCTTAAATTTTACATTTTGCAATTTACCCTGCTCGGCTTGATTCTTTTCATTATAAATCTTCATTAGAGTTAACACCAATAACCACACAACAGAGTCAATACTAGGCTGCTTTGAGATTTCCTCTGCCAATGGAATGAATTTAAAACTCTTCACTTTAGCCTCAGGCAGAATCTTTGGACAAGGGCAAAAAAGCAGCCACATTCTTCACCAAAATATCACAAGAACGATCTCTAGGTCACATGCTAAAACTCTCCTCTGAAGCCTTTGGAGCCAGGCCCCCACAGTTCATCAAATCTCACCCAGCACCACTGCCTTCCATGCCCTGTGCATATTACCAAAGGCATTTTTGTTTTAACGCAAGACAAACTTTAAGATGCTGTCTTTTCTCCAGAGTTCCCTGTGGGATAGCATTGTTGAAATCCTCATTTTCCTCTGAGTTTTTTTTTTTTTTTTTGATTTTGTTCTTTTTTTAAAATCCCCCTAGACAGGATTCCTCTGTGTAGCTCTGGCTGTCCTGGAACTCTCTCTGTAGATCAGGCTGGCCTCGAACCCAGAGATCCACCTGCCTCTGCCTCCTGAATGCTGGGATTGAAGATGTGAGCCACTATTGCCTGGCTTTTTTCTTTTTTCTTTTTGGCTGTTTTGTTCTCTTTTTTTTTTTTTTTGTCACAAAATCAGGTGTCTCATGTCATAGGACAGACAGGAAACTTTTAAATAAGCATGCTTGGGTTTAAAGAAGCAGGAGCAATAACCCAACTCCACAGCCAGCTTTTCAATAAAGCAGAACTGCTGTGGATATCGCTCTGTATAAATAAAATGCTGATTGGCCAGTAGCCACGCAGGAAGTATAGGAAGGACAAGCAAAAAGGAGAATTCTGGGAACAGGAAGGCTGAGTCAGGAGACGCCAGTCTGCCATCCAGGGAGCAGCATGTAAAGGCAACAGGTAAAGCCACGGAACACGTGGTGACATATAGATTAACGGAAATGGGCTGAGTTTAAGTGTAAGAGCTAGTCAATGATAGGCCTGGCCTAATGGCTAAGCAGTATAATTAATATAATCTTCTGAGTGATTATTTTATAAGCGGTTGTGGGGTCCATGGGGCTGGGCAGGACTGGAGAAATCTCCAGCTACACAGAACAGCATAAAACAATATTTCAATATTGTCTAGATCTAAAAAACATCTGAATCCCTGAAAAACTGAATTCAGGGACCAGAGCAAGATGAGAACAGAGAAAGCAGCTATGGCAAGCCACCAAAGTGGCCACTGCTCCACTTCCCCCTGCTAGGTCCCTCCCGACTCCGTAGGCCATGGTTTTCCTAGGACAAGGAGGCGGAAGGAGTTGAACAAAGGAGATTAGATTCAGGGATCTTGTTCTGAAAAGAAAAAGGAGGGATATAGAAATGATAGGTTAAAAGGGTAGATTATTGAATCTAATTCAATAAAAAAACTATTAATCTTAACATATTTTATATTGGTATGGATTTTGGTTTATTGATACAAATTTAAAGTTAATTTTATTATGCTATATGTATATTTCTACTCTTATTCAAAATATTGTACTTATATAGATCATTTAAAAGGTAATGTGTAATTAAGAAATACATATTAATAGTCATTTTTTTAAGGTCACACAGAGATATATTTCAGATAGATAGGCAATCTATCTATCTGAATGCTTCAAAGTGCGACAGAATATGACATTTAAAATGTTTTAAGAGGGCCTGGAGAGATGGCTCAGAGGTTAAGAGCACTGGCTGCTCTTCCAGAGGTCCTGAGTTCAATTCCCAGCAACCACATGGTGATTCACACTCACCTAGAGTAAGACCTGGTGCCCTCTTCTGGAGTGCAGGGACACATGCAGGCAGAACACTGTATACATAATAAATAAATAAATCTTTAAAAAATGTTTTAAGAACTTAAATTTTTCATGACAGTGATACATGTCTCCTCCTGGCAGCACCAATCTACTTCAGAAAAGATATTGGGCATTGAAAAAACTCTATATGGAGTTTGCTTTCTTTATGACAAATCTAGCCATGTGGGCAAAGAAACTGCCCTTGCTTCAACTGCTGACAGTTACTGTCCAAACTGGACCAGCAGGATACAAGAAAGGTGACTGCTGAACTTTGCCAAGACAAGGTAGGACAGTCCTTCAGAATTCCTTGCTTCACAGGAAAGTCTGTCAGATATGCTAGGCCTGTAGGCCAAAGGTGGATGACCCAATGTTACAGAGGAACTTTGGGTGACTGTCCAGGCAGCCTGATGTCCCTGTCACTAGGTAACATTTCACCCTTCTGGGGTCTTTGATGGAGTTGAAGAATAGATAGTAATAGTTATAGTTTTCTTTAGTTATGATAAAAGATAAATTAGGTACAAAACTTTGGACTCACAAAGATAAGATAGATAATAGAGCATTTTCTCTAATTGTGCCAAATACAAATAGACTGGATATTGTAACTGTAATTCTTACTTGATAATTGTTTTCATTGTGTATAATCTTACTATGTTAGTTAAAAAAATCTTCCTTTTTAATTAGACAAAAAGGGGGGAATGCTGTGGAATAATTCTCTTGTACACTGTAAAGATTTTTCACCCAAATTGGTTTAATAAAATGCTGATTGTCCAGTAGCCAGCAGGAAGTATAGGCAGGGTGACCAAACTAAGGATGACGGGAAGGAGAAGGGTGGAGTCAGGAGTTGCCAGCAGAGGAGCAGGAGATGGACATGCCGTACTGAGAAAAGGTACCAAGTCACTTGGCAAAGGATAGATAAAAATACGGGTTAATTTAAAATGTAAGAGCTACTTAGTGATAAACATGAGCTATTGGCTGAGCATTTACAATTAATAAAAGCCTCAGAGTGGTTATTTGGGAACAGGGGTCAGGACAGAAAAACTCTACCTCTGTCTACACACCACATACACAGACACACATACACACATACTGTGTACACATACACCACACACACACACCACACACATACATACACACATATACCACACACATCACACATCCACTGCATATACACACACACACAGCAGATATACACACGCACACCCCACATGCACATACACCATACACATACATCACACACAGACACACGTATGCACACACAGCATACACACATACAAAACACACCACACACACATACACACACCACACACAGACACACCACACACAAAAAAACCCACATACACCACACACAATACTACACACACACACACACAAAGATGCATCAATATTAAAGCCCAATGGACTGATGAGAACTCCCAGACAGTGGAGATTTAGAACATTGCTGATTATCCTGGGGCGAGCTTTAGACCCCCTGACCATTCTTGTGGACCTCTGAGTCTGCCCTGCTATCCTTTTGATAAGCAGGTGAAACCTTTGAAAGGTATGAAGGGATCAGTAGCTTCCACCAAGCAGAGTGTCAGGAGATCCGTGCCCCTCTTTGCTGGAACCCATCTACCTGATGTTTCCATTAATGTATTTGAAAAATATCTCGATTGAAGGTTTTCTTTGTTCTACTACAATAGACATGTCATCAGACAGGAACTGCATTGGTACATGGCATTTAGGGAGACTTGGATCTGTGTTCCTGGGCCTTAGTCAGGCATATTTGGCTGCAGAATAACCACGTTCTGTCTCCTTTGTTGTGAGAGCTGGGTTCTTTGTTTTTTTTTTTTTTTTTTTTTTTAAGATTTATTTATTTATTATGTATAGAATGATCTGTTTGCATGTATTTCTGCAGGCCAGAAGAGGGAGCCAGATCTCATTACAGATGGTTGTGAGCCACCATGTGGGTGCTGGGAATTGAACTCAGGACCTCTGGAAGAACAGCCAGTGTTCTTAACCACTGAGCCATCTCTCCAACCCCGGTTCTTTGGTTTTGATTGGCACTGCCTTTCTTCTACTTGGCCTGGCTCCTCAGCAGCCTCCAGGATGTACCTGATGCAGGAAAAGGCTTTCCCTGCTAACTTAGCAGCAAAGAAATGAGAGAGAGAGAGAGAGAGAGAGAGAGAGAGAGAGAGAGAGAGAGAGAGAGAGAGAGAGAGAGAGAAAGAGAGAGAGAGAGAGAGAGAGAGAGAAACAAAAACGAAAAACCCAAACAAACCAGTTCTGTCTCTAGTCACAAGCGAGAGGAAGAAGCAGACCCCCCAACATGGGCTCCTTACCCGGTAGTTTTCTGTTCTTTGTGTTCTGGCTTCAGTTGGCTCTGGCCAGCACCACCACCAACACCATGGGGAGTGCAGAAACAGCTGAGGCGGCTTGGGAGGTGGCAGCATCATGAATGTACTCAGCAGCACGCCCTGGACCTGCCATGAAGTGAGTGGTGACTGTGTCCTATGGGTCCTTCCTGCCCCTGCCTCCTACCCCCTGAGGTGAACGGTTGCCCCATTTTCTCACCAGGGGCAGCAGGGACCTTGATGTCATGGGTTTGGTGCCTCAGGTGGCAGGTGAACTCTGGTTCCTGTCCAGGAAGAACCCAAATGGACACCCAGGTCTGGTAGGTCCCGTCCCCACTGGGCAGGATGGTCCCAGGCCCAAAGGTACGCTGCTGTGTCGGCTTTCCATCCTGAAGCCAGGCCAGGGTGGCCACAGCAGGATACAGGTTAAAAGCCCAGCATGTCAGGGTGATCCTGCCCACTGGGTATGTCCTGTTGGTCACCTTCACCTCCGGGAGGCCTGGGAGAAGATGAGGAAGAGCTGGTGAATGGTGAGATGAGGAGGGCAGAACGCAGACAGCCACACTGTGCACTTTTGCCTCCAGCCTCTACCCTGGGCCCAGTGGTAAGAGGACTGGGGAGGCCGGCAGGCAGCTTCAGTGACGCCTGGCAGCTCACAGGCATCAGGCCCTTATCTGCCAGAAGACTTTTTCAGAGGCCAGAGGATCAACCTTCCAACACATGTGTAGATGATTCTGTAGGGATAGTGGGCTTCTCTAGTCAACCAATGGCTGGCGATCTGACTGACTCTCTACCACAAAGCAGGTATCACACACTCCGGAAGACCGGGACGGACGACCAGACTGTGACTCTAATTCTTTGGCTCATGAGGACTTTGACTGGTCACCAGTGTCTTATCTCCCCACCCCACCCCCATTTCTAGGGCACTTTTCATAATTTTTTTGTTTTTTGTCGTGAGACTTAGCCAAGGAGAAAGCTTTAAGTATCACCTCTCAGGGGCCTTGCAGAGCTGTGCATACCTGTGATACCGGCATTCAAGGGGCAGATGCAGGGTCTTGAGTTCAAAGCCAGCCTTGGCTAGGTAGTGAAGCCTTGTCTCAAGAGACAGAAAACTTAACCCTTGCAGACAAAAGCAGAACATCAGGCAAAGGATCCCAGTCATGGGACATGGGTTGGGTAGCTTGCATTTGAATCTGTAGTCCAGCTCTGTGGCTGGATCCTTCTGTCCTGTCTTAACGCTGATCAGACAAGCATGACTCCATCTTACCACCTAAGCCCAGTTGTTTATACCTATCTTTCTCTCCTTCTGGACCCAGAACATCCCAGAGAAAGAGGCTGATGGAGAGATGGAGCCCTTGTTCCTGTCTGCCAGGGCCTGGTGTGGGAAACCCTCCACCCCAACTTCCAGGCATCACCTTAGACTCTGCCACCCTTATACACACCAGTGAGAACCAGACACCCACAAATACCATGGGAGGAGCCTCTTGGCCACAGGAATATTCCCCTGGGTGCTGGGAACCAACCCTGGTGACAGTTATTACCTGTATCCGGTGGAAAGTTCTTCAAGAAAGCCAGATATCCCTGGAGCTGAGCAGGACATATGTCCTCCAAGAAAGTCTTAAATTCATCAGCTCTGGGTGCACGTGTCTCCCAGAACACCTTGGTCTGCTGGGTGGAGGGCACAGTCATTGTCCATCTGAGAGTCTTCTGGTCAAAGGTGAGGGAGTTCTGCCCATCGTAGCCCAGGCGCCAGAAGCCTCCAGTGCTCTGGTTTCCCTGAAGCTCACAGCCCAAGGTTTCCTGGAGGGTGTGAAGGCCTGGCTTGCCCCAGGCAGGAACCTGTCACCTGCTGTTCCTTGACCTTAGCTCCCCTGAGACTTAGGTCTAAAGAGACTATCCAGCGCTCTGCCCCATGGGAGCATTATTGCATTATTCCCTTAAGTCTGGCTATGCCTTGCTCAGAGTCAGGGCTTGGGAATCATAAATGGGACCTCTGTAACTCTTGTGAGGGGCACCAAAACAGCTTGACCACACAGCTGCCATGACAGGCTTAGAGGCCCAGACACAGCTTCTGGCAGGCAACACCTGGACGCAGGAAGAGCCTTAAGCTGCCCCCACCCAGTGGGGCCTGCATCTAAGAGGAAATGCCTGACATTCCAAACATTCCCTATACCCCTAGACAAATGCCAGGTGGTCAGGGTCCTGAGCCCTGGAAATCCCTTCACCCCAACCTCTGCTATGATAAAAAACCCCACCGTGCCTGGGCTCTGGGCTCTGACTGCTGCCTCAGACAGAGTCCAAGCTCTGAGCTTGAAAATAAAGGCTCTCTGCTTTTACGTATGGGATTTGGTCTCCGCGGTGGTCTTTCGGAGGTCTCCACAATCTGGACATAACAACACCTCTAGTTCTGCACACTCACCCTTCTTCTGGCCCTGCTGGCTTGTGACCTCAGCCAGCATCCTCCTGAGTTGCTCCTCCTTTTTCTGCAGGCCCTCAGTCTCTCTTGTCCAGAGCTCAGCTCCTGCATGTCCCTTGATCTTGGGCCCCACGGCCTCTGCTCTCCTGCTGTGCCCGTTGTAGCGCAGGAAGAGCTCATCATCAGCGTATACTAAGACTGGGAATGGGTGCTTCCAAGAGTCCTCTGGAAACCAGACTGTGAGGTCATAGCGCAGTGTATGGGTTTCTGAGGGAGCGAGAGAAAGACGACACAATTGACAAGCTGGTTTTCACAGTCAGCTCTGCCTTGATGGATTGAACTCAGACTGTATTGTGCTGCTGTGTGAGTGTGAGAAGCCAGAGGGGTGTTTTGTTAGAGCATGAAAGAGAAAAGGCGCTCGGAGTTGGGGATTAGGAAATTCTGGCCCCTCACCACAGGGTTTGAGACAGTAAGTGGAGAGTGGAAATAAACATGAGTTCTAATCAGGTCCTTTGAGACAAAGGGTTTCATACAATTTTTGAGCTGTTTATTAGGTCTATAGATTCAAAATATTCTGAGAAACAGTTCTGCAACTTATTCCTAAACAATGAACCATAGATGTTGGTAATTTTAAACTCATAGGAAGTAATGGAGACAGAGTTGGTGTAAAAGGGGGGATAATAATATCCTGTCAATTATTTTGCAAGCTGGAAAACAATAATGTATTGCTTGGGTTGGGGGTGGGGAGGATGGTGCACGCCTTTAATCCCAGCACTCATGAGGCAGAGGCAGGCGGATCTCTGTGAGTTCGAGGACAGCCTGGTTTACAGAGGTAGTTCTGGAACAGCCAGAGCTGTTACACAGAGAAACCCTGTCTCAAAACCCCCTCCAGAGAGAGACAGAGAGAGAGAGACACACAGAGACAGAGAGAGACAGAGAGACAGAGACAGAGAGAGAGAATTTTCTGTTGAATACAATTTGGCAGGTCTTGGCAGGGTGGGCAGAATAGACTCCAAAACTGTTGGGCTGGAACTCAGAGCCCCATGGCTGCAAATGGCCCCATGGCTGTGGTGGTATTGTGTCCCCCAAAATATTGTGCACCCTAATAAACTTATCTGGGGTCAGAGACAGAACAGCCACTAGATACAAAGGCTAGAAAATGGTGGCACTCACGCCTTTAATCCTAGCATTCCAGAGGTAGAAATCCCTCTGGATCTCTGTGAGTTCAAGGCCACATTGGAAACAGTCAGGCGTGGTGACTCACACCTTTAATCCCAGAAAGTGAGCCTTTAATCCCAAGAAGTGAGCCTTTAATCCCAGGGAGTGGTGGTAGAAAGCAGAAAGGTATATAAGGCATGAGGACCAGAAACTAGAAGCATTTGGCTGGTTAAGCTTCAGGCTTTCAAGCAGCACAGTTCAGCTGAGAGCCATTGGGATGAGGACACAGAAGCTTCTAGTCTGAGGAAACAAGACCAGCTGAGAAGTTGGCCGGGTGAGGTTAGCTGTGGCTTGTTCTGTCTCTCTGACCATCCAGCATTTCACCCCAATAACTGGCCACAGGTTTGATTTTATTAATAAGACTCTTCAAGATTCCTGCTACACATGGCCATTTCAGCTGCCTGGGGTCAGTTGAATACAGAGAGCAGTGTCTGATGCCACACCTGAGTTCCAAGGGCTGGTGGCTGGGGCTAAGCTGTGGAGCATAAGCTAGGGCTCAGCTGCCTTACAGCTTAGCTTTTTTCCTGTTCATTCGTTTTCCCTCAAAGCAAGAATAAATCAATATAGATTGATCAGTGGTTCCTTCACATGGGGAAAAATTGAAACGGGCCAAACTTCTAGTACAGGAACAATCACAACTAGGACATAAAGCACCTGTGTCGGTGCTGATTAAATTTCCGGAGGTATTTCAATATGTAGATGGCATTCTTTCTTGCTCATTTGATCAATACTTAAATACATGCTTAACTCTCATGCTAAGTAAACTAAAAGAGCAAAAGTTGAAATTTTGGGCCATATTTACTGGGTACCATCCTCCCCCACCCCCAAGACAGAGTTTCTCTGTGTAGCCCTGGCTGTCCTGGAACTCACTCTGTAGACCAGGCTGACCTCAAACTCAGAGATCCACCTGCCTCTGCCTCCTGAGTGTTGGGATTAAAGGTGTGTGGCACCACAGCTGGCTGGGTATAGTCTTATCTACCTATCACTATTGGGGATGTGACTCTGCTCTTTCAGTTGCTTTCTGGATACTCTCCCTTAAATTTTATACACACACACACACACACACACACACACACACACACACACACACACACACACATACCACCTGAAGCAGAGCAGGTTATTAAATAATGCAGCTGCTGAAGCTGTAGCTCATAGAATTAATCCCTTACTCCCTTGTCAATCACTTATACTGCCTTCCTTTCTCCTTATCACCTGCTGGAGCCATATGTCAACAAGGTAATGGTATTATAGAACTTTATGCATGTCATAAGTCTCCATAACACTATGCAACTCCTTATCTACGAGAAGTTTAGTAATAATGGGAAGGACATGTCTTAACTTATTGACAAAGAGCCTACAGAAATTATTGTGCCATTGAATCAAATGCAGGTTGATTATTTGTTCCATGAATTAAAAAAAAAAAAAGAAATAAAAAGGGAAGACATGACTGCTCCTAGGTATGGTGGAGGAGAAAGTTTATTGTAGATATGAGGGAGAGCATAACCAGGGCAGGGCAGGGAAAGTTTATTGTAGATATGAGGGAGAGCATAACCAGAGAGTCCAGAGTGAACATGACCCTGAAATGGGTCATGTGAGGAGAGGGTGGAGGGGAGAACCAGGAGACCAAGAGGCCAAAAGGGTAAAAAGGTTTAAAAAAAAAAAAAAGGACCACATAGCCCAAATGGCTGGATTATATAGGGAAGGGCAGCTGGGGGGAAAGGCAGCCAGCCCTTGGAGAAGTTTAGGGTAGAGGGCGGATATGCCAGCCATACTCTGTAATAGGCAGGGACTGAGAGCTGTTGGGAGGACCAGGTCTGCTTTGATATGTTAAACAGGCACCTCAGCCATTTGTCCTGAGTTTGAGATCTACCTGAGGAACCTGCATGACTCCATTTTGAAGTCCTTGGCCACTAATTCTGCCACCCTGCTGCCAGATGTTGACCCTGAGGAGCCCATCCATGCCTGGAGATGCTGAATGTCATCCAAGGCATGTCACCTGATCTGACAGATGTTCCTGTCACTACCAGAGATGCAGGTCTCTATACAGATGGCAGCAGCTTCAGAAAGATCCAGGTATGTGGGGGCAGTGGTAGTGACTGTCCAGAAGGAGCTCATTTGGGCACAAGCCTTGCCTAGCGGCACATCTGCCCAGGGAGCAGAAATAATTGCTCTGATACAGGCTATGAGATGGACTGAAGAAGAAAAAGGTGAACATCTACACAGACAGCCGATATGCTTTTGCCATGGCTCATGTTCATGGACAGATATACAAACAGAGGAGTTTGCCCACTTCAGAGGGAAAGACTACTAAAAATAAATATGAAATTGTCCAGTTGCTGGAGGCCCTCCCTCTGGCTACCAACTGAACTGGCCACTATTCACTGGCCAGGACACCAAAGAGACAAAAGTCCCCAAACTCAAGGCAACAACCATGCTGATCCAGTTTCCAAAGAGGTTGCTCTTGGGGAATCCAAACCCCAGACTGTTCTGGAACTATCTGCTGTTCCTGAACCCCTACTCTGCCTTGATGATGTTCCTGAGTATGATCCAGCAGAGATCAAATCGTATTCTGACTTGGGGGCTCAGGAGAGCCGCAACAGATGGTGGATCTTGCCTGCTGGAGAATCTGCATGCCCAGGGTACTGAGCCAAAACTGGCTAACTGCCTTACATCATGCCATGCACTTGTTACCTGAGAATATCTCAGAACTCATCTCCCCTCATGTCTGGCCACCTGGCCACAGAGAAAAACTTCAAAACATTCACACTGCTGCCTGACCTGTGCCCAGGTAAATGCAAAGAACATACTTCCCCCCAGGCCAATGGAGTCAGGTACAGTATCTGGTGAATTTTGGGAAATGAACTTCACTGAAGTCAAGTCAGGATTGTATGGCTACAAATACCGGCTGGTTTTTGTCAATACCATCACAGGCTGGGTAAAGTCTTTTCCACCCTGAATGGAAACAGCCCAAGTGGTAGCTAAGAAATTAATAATAATGAAAATTATTACCAGATTTGGCCTCCCCATATCTCTGGGGTCTGACAGTGACTCAGCTTTCATGGCCAAGTTATCTTAATTGCTCTCTAAAGACTTTTAACATAAATTGGGAACTTTGTTGTATATTATCATCCTCAGAGCTCAGGAGAAGTAGAGAGGATGAATAGAACTTTAAAGGAGATTCTAACTAAATACACTCTTGAAACTGGGGGTAACTGGGCTGACCTCTTGCCTTATGCCCTTCTCAGAGTCCAATGTACCCCCTGAAAGGATATACGGCGCTGGTTTGGTCGGCGGCGGAAGAGTCACGAGCCATGGTTACTGGAGTTAGAATGAGCTTTATTAGAGAGAAGAGGGGATAGGACAGGAGAAGCCAGTCCTGGCTGAGGGAGGGGAGCGGGGCAGAGAGCAAACGGAAAAAGGGAGGGTGGGGGTCCTGTGTTCGGCTTTTTAAGGTGGAGATTGCGTGATCATGTGGTGGTACGCAGCCGCCCGAAACACCCTGATGACGTAGGCCATTGCAACCAGAAGAGTGAGAGGAGAATATTAACACCCCCTACCAAGAAGAGTTCACCCCATGTGAAGTAGTCTATGGGCGACCACCTCCCATGATCCCTTGGTACGTGCTGGATTGTTACCAGATTGCCCCACTCCAATGTGTGAGTCCTTAAAAGGATTACTATTAACTTTGGATAAGAGTCTCCCTCAGGTTCAGGTGCTCAACCTGTGGGGTACTGCCAACCTGATCACCTGTTCCTGCCTGGAGATGCTGGATTAGTCAGCCACTTCAAAACTGACCGGCTGGAACCTGGATGGAAAGGACCTTATATCGTGATTTTTCTGGACTCCTACTGCTGTTAAAGTCATTGGTATTTCTGCCTGGATTCAACCCTCACACCTCAAGAAGGCAACAGGGGAACCCATGAAAGAGGAGCCCAGCCCCTAAAGGTGGAAAGTGACTGAAAAAGCACTGTTAAAAAAATCAAACTTTTGCCGGGCGGTGGTGGCGCACGCCTTTAATCCCAGCACTCGGGAGGCAGAGCCAGGCGGATCTCTGTGAGTTCGAGGCCAGCCTGGGCTACCAAGCGAGTTCCAGGAAAGGAGCAAAGCTATACAGAGAAACCCTGTCTTGAAAAACCAAAAAAAAAAAAAAAAAAAAAAAAAAAAAAAAAATCAAACTTTCTAAGGCTTGACTGTCTAACATAACTTTATGTTCTTGCTGTTGAAATTTGTATCATGATTGTCCTATGGGTAACAGTTTTGTTGTTTTATTTTCAACCTATACAAAATTCATCTCGACATGGGAAATAAGAGGCATCTCTATCACAGAAAACACCTCGATATTGTCTTGCCATGCAAAAGATTGCCTTTATCCACCAGAGTCCATGGTTTGGACAAAAGAAGGGGAACAGTCTTTAGCCAGATGGATGGAGGATACTTGCGATGGACGAATCTAACTGACCAATCCCAACATAATAACACAGACTTCAGCATAATCGCATGTTCTTTAAAGGGTTCTGATAATTGAAATGACAGGTGTGCTAAAATAAGAAGGGGAAGGGAGGATTCGCTAATCACTTCAGTTGAATTTAACATACCCAGAGTAACCTGTCTGTAACTAATAATGTGGAATATAATTTCTGGGTCCATTTAGCACTGAAAAGCCAATGAGAAAGCTCCTTCTGTGTCAGAGGAGATCCTTCTATTCCTGAGCTCTTAAAAAGAAATTATATGGAATAGGGGTTTCTTATAAAAATTATACAAGGATAATGGGGGACAAAATGAAACATGCCCCTACTAATGTTTTAAAGGCTGTGGCCGATGTTCCTATTGATAATCCTTTATCCTCCACTGTCTATGTTTTGATTGCACAAATGTCTCTTCTTATCCACTTTTTATCACACCCTCCCCTTTGGTAAACAATTGCCCTTAGGTATTTGGGCAGAACAAACTGGACTCAATGGTTTAAATAATAACAAAGGAGGCTAAGAAGTTGGGTGGGTAGGATGATGGGGGTAGATCTGGGAAGAGCTGGGAGAGGGCAGTGAATATGATCAAAGTACATTCATTGTATGAAATTCTCAAAGAATTAATAAAAATCTTATTTAAACAAAAACAAAAACAAAACACACACACACACACACACAAAACAATTACCCTTAGGATGGGCTTTTTTTTCTGTGAAGATAATACTTATCCTGTACTCTCAGCAGGGTATAAGGGTTTGGGTGGGATAGGATGTTACACCTATTTTATTCAGAAAATCTTAACAATCTGTTAATAGAATTACAAGAGCTCATCCTGAAAATTGTGATGATTCCTCACATCTATTAGATTCCACTATAGTTGGTGCCACCACAGCCTTAGTGTTACCTGTCCCAGGGCTTGTTGTTGGACACAAAGAGAGGTTTCTAAAGTAGCCCGTCTAATTTAAAAAACTACTAATATTACAGCAAATATATTAGCAGAAATTAATCAAGAAATGGGAGGGCTGAGAACAACTGTTCTTCTTAATAGAGCTACTATAGATTACCTGTTATTTAAACATAATCTTGGTTGTCAGCAATTTACTGGAATGTGCTATTTTAATATCTGTGATTTCTCTTATACTATTGACAACCAAATTGATGACCTATGTAAAGAAATAGACAAAATCTCTCACACAAATTTAGACTGGCCTACCCTTTCTGAGGAGTGGGTGGGGTCAGGGTAGAGAGGAGCAGGAGGAGGGGAGGGAGTGTGGTTGGTATGTAAAATGAAAAGAAACTTTTAAATAAAAAAAATTTAGACTGGTCAATATGGCTAAAGTTGTTCTCCCCCTCCATTGGCCCTCTAATATTATTTCTACTAATTATCATAACTGGGCCCTGTGCTCTCCAATGTGTCACCAACTTGATCACCCATCAGATAAACAATTCTAGAATTATTGCTGCTTGATGATATTATTAGGACATCCCCCTATCAAAGATTTGACAGGGAAACATAAGTCAAGAGGGAACAGAAGTCAATGGGGAACTTGCCTGACTCCGTTTTGAAGGCAGGAGCCATTATGTTGGATTTAAAAAAATAAGTTTGTACTCACTGTGAGAGTTGATTTGCTCTCTGTTTCCTGGAACCTGACCTTCCCCAACCCATGACCTTGATTTGTTTTTGAGAATACCTTTACCCTCCCTGGCCCTCCCTGACCCCTCCCCAATCACATGGTAGGTGACCACATGATTTTTCTTTTTTGGTTTTTCGAGACAGGGTTTCTCTGTGGAGCTTTGCGCCTTTCCTGGAACTTACTTGGTAGCCCAGGCTGGCCTCGAACTCACAGAGATCCACCTGCCTCTGCCTCCCGAGTGCTGGGATTAAAGGCGTGCACCACCACCGCCCGGTGACCGCATGATTTTTTAAAAAAGATTTTTGTATTTCCTTATTGCCCCATCATTTCCCTTCTGCAAAACTACTCGTAATTTTGCTCCTTAAGAGAGACTCAAGAGATGGATTTGGGGCTTCTCTCTTTAACTCAACTTAGGAGACAGTTGGTGGCCAGCTCTTGGGTGTACCCAATAAAAATCAAGCTTGCTTCAAATTTGGCTCAAATTGTGGAAGTAGTCTTATTCTTGCTGTTGGGATTAACACTGCCACCCCAGCCTTTTTGTTGATAATAAGTGATAAGGGTGGATGTAATCATTCTGTGACTACTTCCTGCTGACATTGGGGCATGGTTTCATGTCCTACAGAAGCTGGCATGCTGGCCCAGGCTGGGGAGACAGAGAGGAGTGAAGGCTGTTTCACAGTCCAGGCTTCGTGGGACTATCTGGGGCTAGGGAGGTGTAGGCCTCATCGGAGCAGTTTGTGAGGCTGGACCACCTGGGGCTAACCACTTTGGAGCCATCTGGGATGCAAATTCCACAGGAACATCTGGGTCAGGCAAGTTGCTGGAGCAGTCTGCGGTTGATTTGAAATATTCTGGGACAGATAGATTAGGGACAGAAGGTAAAATTAAAGTTTGTCAGAAAATTTTTATCTTGGGTGTACACTTGAAACTTCCGGGCCCACAATCTTGGTAGTTGGGGAAGGGGAGCCCCAAGACCAAGGAAAGGGGAAGAGATCCCTGTTGCTAGACTTTTTCTGCCTGGCCCACAGTCAGGGCAAATCTCTCTCACCCGCCAGTCCCAAGCCGCTCAAACCCGATCAAGTAAACACAGAGACTTATATTGGTTACAAACTGTATGGCCGTGGCAGGCTTCTTGCTAACTGTTCTTACAGCTTAAATTAATCCATTTCTATTAATCTATACCTTGCCACGTGGCTTATGGCTTACCGGTACTTTACATCTTCCTTGTCCTGATGGCGGCTGGCAGTGTCTCCCTCTCCAGCTTCCTGTTCTCTCAATTTTCCTCTCTGTTAGTCCCGCCTATACTTCCTGCCTGGCCACTGCCAATCAGTGATTTATTCATTGACCAATCAGCAACACATTTGACATACAGACCATCCCACAGCACCTCCCCTTTTCTTTTCTTAAAAAGGAAGGTTTTAACCTTTACATATCTCCAAAGTCAGTTTGGTATATTTGGGAATTTGGGCGAAGCTTCTCTTACTACTTCCTGCTGGAGGGGGGCGCTGTATCTTCTGGGGAAACAAAGAAAATTTTAGGATCATGGAGTAGTCCGTGAGGCTGTATCATCTGGGCCAGTTGCCTTGAAACGGTTCTGGATGTTGGATCATCTGGGCCATGGTGTCATCGGAGACCTTTCAGGTGGTCTTGGCTGGTCAAACCTGATGTGTCTTAATCTGGAACAAATCCATAGTCTCTTGTTTTCTGTGGAAACAAAAGAGACTCTTTTCCAAAGCAACATATCCTTACATCCAAATTTTGAAGTCAAAGTATCTTTAAAATATACATACTGGTTTAACTCAGCTTCCTTTACAATCAAATATCTCTCTGTAGTTAAGAATCCCAAAGACAACATAATCCAGACTCTCTGTGTAATAGTCATCTCTATGTGGCTTATTTTTTATATTAATTTTACTGTCTCTTTAAAGACTTTATTTTTTAAAACCATGTATTTGTTTCTATACTGTATATATCACTTTTTTTGTCTCTTTTAAGCCTACGTATATTTTACACACATTTTAAACTATTACATCTGAATCTGTCTTATTGTGAATCTATTGCTTTAAGCTGCAGCAGCTGTGGCTGCTGGCTCCGCCCACCTCAGCTTCCCAACATGGCGTGGTACTTTACCACCAGCTCTGGGAGCTATCATGGGTCTATGCTTTTATCCAAGCAGCGTGTAGCCCAGAAACCTCTTTTGTTTTGTACTAGCAAAGGCTAAATCCACAATGTAGCTTAATGTGCCACTTGCAGAGGCCTCATTCCCGCCATTCTGCAGGTCGAGCACGCACACCAGCAACCCGCCAGTAGCTCAAACCGGCAGCTGCCGCTCATTTGAGAGAGATGGAATTGGCTCACTCCTTCTCTAAACCCAAACACATTGCTAAAAGAAAAGTTTGAGAGATTCTTCAGTTCCATATCAGAAGAGCCCTCTGGTGTGGGACAGAAGGAAACCAATAAAAGAGACCATTGTCTTCGAGATTCTAATTCTCTCCATGCTTACTCTTGATTTCTCAGAGTCCTTTCTTACATGCTATGTCCTCTTTAAATCCAAATCTTCCATTTTGATAATGAATAAGTTTTTCTAATAGCAATCTCAGAAGTCTCCAGAAGAAAGATGGGGCCCCAACAACAACTCTACCCAATCCAGAATGATGCCATGGTAATCATCATCATACTACACTTCTTACCGGAATTTCAGACAATCTTACCCATTACTCTAAGACTTACTACAGAACCTACAGTTAGTCTAACTGAGATTTAACTATCTGAGCTTTCTCACAGTACCCAACAGAGATAACATAACCCCCTAAACAGCAGGAAACAATTCTAAGAAAACGACACCCCTTCTCCCTTAGGTTTCATAATTCTCAGGGTTATGGATGATGGTTATAGGGTTGGAGGTGGAAGGAAATATTAAACTCAGTATTCCAAAAAAAAAAAAAAAACAAAAAAAAATGGAATGGATAGGTATAAGATATTATGGTAGATTATTATGTATACTAGTAAACAAATTTAGTAAAATAGTAGCCTTAAATAATTTGCACTGTAATTTGCACTGTTATGGGTTCTTATATGTTGATACAAATGTAAACTATTTTTATATTCCTGTTTAAGATAATTTGTATATTGATACAAATACGGAACTATATTTGTTATAATGTACATATATTTCTACTCTTATTTGAAATACTTGTATATTGATACAAATGTAAATTTACATCTGTCATACTTTATGTATGTTCTACTTCTGTTTAGGATATTCGGTATATTGATATATATTTAAGATTATTGTCATATTGCATATCGCACTATATACTCCTACCTCTGTTATAACATCTTGTGTATTGTCACAATTTTGAAGTCATCGTTCTTTACCATACATTTGCTTATAGACTGTTTACCTTGTTTACATGAAGCTTAAGTCCTTAGGTTATTTCGGTAGATAAGACTTATAGATTTATAGTCACCTATGCTTGTCATCTCTATAGTTACGTTAGTTAGGTTATCCAGATTTACAGATACATAGGTCAGATGGACAGGTAATCTTCAAACACTTCATAGACCTAGAGAATATGGCATTTAAATAACTTAGAATTCTGTTGATGTGAGACATAATTGCTCCTGGCTGCACCAATTTGATCCCGAGAGAATGTTGGGCTTCTAAGACATTTCCATTTGGAAGTTTGTCTTCTTGGCACAAAATGGCCTACTGGGCAAAGAACTGCCCTTGCCTCGACGGCTGACAGTACAAATGCAATGCTGTCCTTTCTGGACAAGCGGGACACAAGGAAAGCGACCACTGTACTCTGCCAAGACAGGGTAAGATGGTCTTTCAGAATTCCTGCTTCTGAAAATGGTCTGTCAGATACTTTAGGCCTGTAGCCAATTTGAATGCACCAACAATGCTGAGAAACATTAGGTGACTGTCCAGGCTGCCAGCTGTCTCCGTCTACTCTCGCAAGATTCCCGAAAGTTGTTTGCATCCATCTACCATTTCTCAGGTACCATTATATTCCTTCTCAGGTCTTTGATGGGATTGAAGACTAGCAGTTATAGTTACAACTTAGTAGATAGAACATATTAAGTATTAGATTCAGGTTCTTTAGGATAGGACACCTTTTGGAATGATCTTTGTAACATGCCATTTACCTATGCTCTATACTTCTCTGGATTTTATTATGTGTTTCTTGCTTGATATTGTTTGCATTGGTTGTACTTCCATCTTATCTAGGTCATTATCCCTCATTATTCCTGGACAATATTTGATAACCATTCCTTTGTATATAGTCTTGTATTAGGTTAGAACTTTCTTATTTAGACAAAAAGGGGGAGATGTAGTGGGTATCCATTCCAGCTTTGATCTGGAAGTTCCAACCCCCATTGAGACTTCGGCAACTGTCACGCCTACAAGGCGGGGCCAAGGGAGGGGCCTGGGGACCCGAGATCTGGATCGGCGGGCGCTCTCTCTGTTGCGGGACCCTGGACTGGAGAGGTGGACCGAGCAGAGCTCCAGAGAACACCGCTGGACTGTGATACACCTTCCCCAGACTCCGCGACCTACCTATTCCTTAATTTGTAAGTTACGCCATTAAATAAATCTCCTTTTAACTACGTGGAGTGGCCTTAATAATTTCACCAATAGATCCCACCCTCAGGAATAGGCAGTAGGCAGGGAAACTTAGATTGCTGGTTGACAGGAATACTTATCTGTGCAAGTGTTACAGCTCTGGAGGGGAAGGTATCCTGACTTGTTGGGAAGCCAGGCTATACCTACAGCTGTGAAGGGAGGTATCCTGGATACTTAGCACCTGTGAGAAGGGTATCCTGACTTGTCAGGAAGTCAGGCTATACCTGAAGCTGGGTTCCGGTGGGAGATGCTCTCCCCACAGTGTGGCAATCCTGCTCCTCTCCTAGAGAAAGTCATTACAGCTGAGTTCTGCTCTGCTCCCCAAGGGAGTTTCCCAGCAGAGGTATCTGTTTCTTCCCAGTTGTGGCTGTTGTTCCTTCTCTTCACTCGGCTAAGGGGCAACCCTTGCAGAAATGTAGCAATCTGTTCCCGCTTCTTCCAAGAGTTGTTACTTCCGCTTCACTCCCCTAAGGGAGTTTCCCAGCAGAGACTGCTCCACGCCAGTGAAAGAATATCTTCACCAAAAACTCTTTCAAGAGATTTATTTGGGAAGGAGGAATCCAGGAAAATGGTTGCCTCTGCCAGGGTGGAGAAGACAGCTGCCCACTCAAGAGGCACAGGGCTTGTATAGGGCTTCTTAGGGGGTGGAGTTTTTCCAGGGAGAAGATTTTTAGGGAGGGAATTGGTCAGATTTCAATCCCCTTGAGCGTGGAGAAGTTCAGATTAGCTAGATTTCATGCTCAGGGATTGGTTAGTTTTGTGTTCAGTTGGTCAGGGGAAGATTTGGTTCTGGTTTCAGGGCCAAAGCGTGTTTCTTTCTCTGGCCCTTTTTAACCTTCTGGCTCTGGTTTCAGGGTTATGATGGGTTTCTTTGCCTGGCCCTTTTACCCTACAGGTAGTTAGGACACCTCTCCCCAGAGTTGTAAAACTCACATTTTGGTGCCAAAACCTGGGACCAAACCCACAGAGTGGCAACAAATTTACTTAGAGTTTATAGCGTAGTCTTAAGAGAATTTTGAGAGCAGAGTGCAGAGAAACCATAGAGATGAAAGATTTTCCAGAGTGGGAACTAGAGAACCCTTAGAGATAAGTGATGTTTGGAAAGTGGAGAGCAGAGCAAGTTTAGATAGAAGAGATTTTGGGATCGTTTGTTTGTGCAGTGGCAGAAGTTGTTTCCATATGAGAGTATTTGAAAATAAAGCATGTCAATCTTTGGCCCTTGAGCTGTACTAAGGTCTTGTATAATATTTTAGGGACCAGCCTTAATATTATACATCCCAGGGGCTCAGGAGGGAGAACTAAGAACGGCAAGGACTATTTTCAGGAAATAGAATCTCAGCACACCGAGCTCTTAGTCCATTTAGTTCCTCTGGGATAACAACCTATTTACACAGCTTCAGACCTGTTCTCATGCTTAGCTCCTTTCTTGCCTGATTTCTCTCTATATTTATCTACTGCTCCCTCCAAGTTCTATCTTAATTCTCTCATCTTAATTCTGCCTCATCTAGGCCCTTCTCATCTTGTTCTTACCCAGCTAGTACTTCCCCATCTGACTCTTCCTCATCTTCCATCTCATCCACATGTTCTCTCTGGTCAAAATCCTCCTTATCCCTTTCAGTTCTCTGTCTCTCTGTTCCCCCCAAGTCTCTCAGGAGTCCAGTTATAAACCCAAGCAATAGCAATCCCCTGGTCGAGCAAGGTCACCAGGCTTGAATTCTACGGGGTCATAAAGGCAGGTAAGAAATTTCCTCAGGCAGTGACCACCAGGCTTTCTTTTACAACCCAAAATGGGAGTAGTAAAAGAGGAGGTCAACTGAGTGCTAATAACCGGTTAATATATGAAAAGGGGGGTCTATGTGCTCAGCCTACATTCTGAGAAGTGGTTAGGTAAGAAGTTAGGGGTCTATAAAGTTAGTAAGGCTGTAAGAAAAGAGGGTCCAAGCTAAATTGTGTAAAGCTATTACTTAAGGTCCACCTGACCTAGGCAGTGTCTCTGTGTGGAATTTACCTTAATTCAGGAGACTTATTATGTGGTGGTCTGGACTGTTGTTTCTGTTAGTCCTTGAAAGTGGCTAAGGGAGTTATCTGATTCCAGTGCTGAAAGGGGAGAAACAGATGGGCTGGGGGGAAGGAAGTCTTTCCTGAGGCTGTTCTCCAGATACCACTCTTTGGACTCCAAAATGTCGAAAGAGTGATCAGTCCACACTGTTAGCAATTCTTAGGGAAAAGTCAATTGGGAAAGCTATGAAGGCACACATGATTTTCATAACAGAGGACAGCTGATATATAACAAGCCAAATAACACCAAAAGCTCCTTGGAATTTGGCTTCCTCTGAAGGAATTCCTTGATCCCACCAGGTAGTGGCTTTGCCATAACCAGCTGAGTTCTTGTAATATTTTCCTGCAGCCCGCAGCACTAAGGCCAAACTATATGTCATCCAAGGACAAGAGACGGTCAAAAATGAATCTCCGTTGGAGGGAATTTCTATAAGCTCCAAGAGGGAGCAGAGAGTGCAGAGTAGTGACCCAGACCACTCAGGCTTAGAGAAACTAACCCTGAGGGAAGAGGGGCTTAGGAGGGTTTAAGAGAGAGGCAGGGCCGGCAGTTCCCTGAGGTGTGGGGTGGGGTGGGGCGGATATTTTAGAAGGGAGCTGAGAGACAGAGAACGCAATTGGAGAAGCCCGGGATGGGTTTACGGATGCTGTGGGACGGCAGCTCCCAGAGGGAGAAGAAACTAGATGACCATGGGGATGTAGCAGGCCAGAGGCACGGCAAGCTGCAGGGGCCAGAAAAACACAGAGTAAGTGCGTTTAGTAGAGAGATGTGCCCACATGGAGGGTGGAGCAGACCAGAGCCTAGAGGGATACATACGCGAAGTAGACAAATGGTTAGAAAGCGGCCAAAGGGAAATGGCGGGCGAAGAATCAGACTCTAGAATTTGGGATCAAATTTGTGGTGGCAGAAGCCAGCAGAAGCAAATGATCCGTACGTACCTTAGGAGAGGCAGATCAGCAGCTTGGTTCGGAGAGGCTGAGTTCCTTTGAGGGGAACTCATTTATGCCAGTTCCTGGGTTTTGGCATGAAATGAATGATGTAAGAAGAAACAAACAAACAAAAAAAAAAAAAAGAAAGGAAGAAATAAAAAAGAGAGGTCGTGACTGATCCTAGGTAGGGTGGAGGAAAAGTTTATTGTAGATATATGTGGGAGAGCCAGAGGCAGGGGCATCTGGGAGAGTCCAGAGTGAACATGACCCTGAGGCAGGCCATGTGAGGAGAGGGTGGAGGGGAGAAGGAAGAGCCAGGAGACCAAGAGCCCAAGAGATCAAAAGGGTAAAAAGGTAAAAAAAGGACCATATATCCAAAATGGCTGGATCATAGGCTGGCTTATGCAGGGAAGAGGGGCTGAGAGAAGGGCAGCCCAGGGCTAGAGAGTTCAGGGTAGAGGGAGAGGTATGCCAGCAAGAAGGACCCTGTAACAGGTAGGGACTGAGGGATGCTGGGAGAACCTTGTGGCTAAGGTCCACTTTGATATGTTAAGTAGGCACCTCAGCCATTTGTCTCCAGTTTGAGACCTAACGTTTCACACTGATAATAATTGTCAGGTTGCATTACCACGTGTCTTGGGATCTATCGATAACTGTTTGTTATCCAAAATACCCCCTTTTAATAATTTTTGAAGATACCCCATGAGTATTGCCTAAAATTACATACAAAAATCCTGTAGAATCACTTTGAATACTTCTACAGAGGGCTCTTCAAAAGGGCAAGGAACATGTTTTATATACAAATTCCACGTGCTCCTCCAAAAAGGTTGTGCCTATCTCTGGTTGTACGGCTCAACAATTGGAACTTGCTGTAACCAATCAGCTTTTATTAGACACTTCTCAGCCATTGAATATCTTAACTGACTCTGCTGTTTACTTAAGTTGGATGACAGTTTATTGGGTTAACTAAGGAAGAATTAGAGTTGTCCAGTCATGACTGGAGCTTTGTAACCCCAGTTTGCACATCCTTACCAGAAATAGGTATCCTTAAGGAAGACTGAGACTCAGCCTTAACTGACCTCATGTATAAATTAGCACACGAAGGATAGAGATGCGCTGAGAATGGAAAACAACCTAACTTGAGAGAAAGGGAATGTTGTGGAAGGACTGTGAAGGTAGAGAGGATGAAATGAAAGATGGAAACATTTGTAACGAGGTCCTCAAAGATGGAGCCTAGTGAATAGAATGTTGCAGAAGGATTGTGAAGGTAGGGAGGATGTAATGAAAGATGGAAACATTTGTAACAAGGTCCTCGAAGGTGGAGCCAAGGGAATAGAATGTTGCGGAAGGATTGTGAAGGCAGAGAGGATGTAATGAAAGATGGAAACATTTGTAACGAGGTCCTCGGAGGTGGAGCCTAGTGAATAGAATGTTGCGGAAGGATTGTGAAGGCAGAGAGGATGTAATGAAAGATGGAAACATTTGTAACGAGGTCCTCGGAAGATGAAGCCTAAAGAATGTTGGAATGGATAGCACATACCAGTAGCTTGGAGACAGAATGGAAGAAAGACAGACAAGGAAAAGGGGTTTAGTGCACTCCTTTAGCTGAGTTTCTTTGCTTTGAAAATAAAAGGAGACTAAAAAACCAAATCCAATCCTACTGAAACATGACAGTCATACTGGTACCTCTGTCTGTAGCAGGAAGAACCTGCCTAGGAGGAAAGCCTGAAGCAGCCCTGGCTATTGCTGGCAGGAGGCTGCTCCAAAGGGCTGGTGCAGTGAGCTGTTACTGTACTGTAGAAGATGCTTTCCCTAAAGATGCCTGTTCAAATTATGCATCCATCCAATGGTGCACTTGCAGCACAACAAGGAATTTTATCTTGTCTTTTACATAAAAAACGGAGACTTTCTCACTTCAGGTCTTTTAGGCACTAAGAACCCAAACCACATGGATTCCTTTCTATGTATGATTACTAAAACTTTAAAAAAAATTTCTATTTTTGTACAACACAGAAAAGTAAGAATGATAATTAAACATGCTTGGGATGGATTAAAGAAGGAAAACAGGAGTAATTGGAATCAATAAAGTTTTTTAGATAATATAATGGTCAAGGGATGCAAACATAAGCACATATTTCTCAAATTCCCTCGAAGGCCAAAAGGGATTAAACCAAAGGTACAATTATTACAAGTTAGATAATTTTGAAGTTTTCACCTAAAATTATTTTTGTTGTAGCCTGAGACTCTGTGACATCAGACTGTCTTCAAATTGTAGTAAGAACTAAAGCCTTCCAGCATGTTCTTTCATGAAACTGTTAAGCTTTAACACTTTTCACACTTTTGTTTTGTTTATGGCACCAGCTGAATATGTATTTTCTGTTGTTCTAATGTTAAATGTTCTTATAATAAAAAAACCTGGTATCAGATACTGGGGTAAAAGCTGAAATATCAGAGAAGCAGAGCAAGCCACAGCCACCACCTATTACCTCAGAAACTCCACAAATCCTCTGACTGAAATCCCGAGTCCTCACCCAAAAGGGTCTCAACTGAACTGCCTTAGCTCCTGTTTCCCCAGCCTTATATACGTTTCTCTGCCCTGCCATCAGTTCCTGGGATTGAGAGTGTGTGTGTGCTTCCCAGTACTGGGATTAAAGGCGTGTGCCACCACTGCCTGGCTCTGTTTCCAGTGTGGTCTTGAACTCACAGAGATCCAGATGGATCTCTGCCTCCCGAGTGATAGGATTAAAGGTGTGTGCCCCCACTGTCTGGCCTCTATGTTTTATCTAGTGGCTGGCTCTGTCTTCTGATCCTCAAGCAAATTTTATTAGGGTACACAATATATCACCACAACTTTCTCCTACTTGAATGGAAAAACCCAATTCTGTTCTCCTTTAGGATTTTCTGTGATTATTTCTTGGGTACTTCTAAACATCCCGTTACCTGGTAGGAGAAGAGTCTTCTCAAGTTCAGAATTAAAATTATTCTATGTTTTAAAAAACCCCAAACTTAAATTAATAAGCTTTTAGGTTTAAATCTTTAAAAACTAATGACCATTGTTAATTAAGTAGGTTTTTTGTTTTTTGGTTTTTTTTTTTTTTTAGTTTTGTACATGTCCTTGGTCTGATAAACGATCAGTTTCTGGCAAGGGCAGAAGTTAGAGGAAGTTAGAACCCATGCTATACTGAAGACATTATTTTACGCAATATTCCAAGATTCCAGTGCATAATTACTGGTGGGAGGTTCTCAAATTAGTTTGACATCTGGAACTACGGTTGCCGGTGTCTGCGGCCTTTTCCGCTGTCAGCTATGCAGAGACCTGGGCTTAAAAAGTACCCTCTAGGCTTGCACAATGCCTCTTCATAACTGGTTAGCTACAGAGGACAGCACCAGATGAGAGTGGGATCTTGGGAGCCCCAGAAAAATACCATTGTGTCCTATCTGTAACTTGGCTTTGTCAAATAGCTCTCTATGCATGTTCTTTCTAAGACTCCCATTGCAGCTAAACAACTGGTAAGGATCCTGCTTTTCCCAGCAAGGGCTTCAAAGAATTTTGCAATTTATGGAATATTAATCATGTTACTGAAATCCCTTGCCATTCACAGAGTCAAGCTGTTGTGGAATGACACCATCAAATACTTAAATAACAAATTGAAAAAATGGAGTGGGGAGGGGGAGAAACCCTGTCTTGGAAAAAGGGGTGGGTGGGTGTCTTAGTTAAGGTTTCTGTAAGAGTTGCTGTGGTCATGGTGTCTCTTCACAGCAATAAGAGCCTAAGACACTAACTTTGAATTTTTAACATTTTTACATTTTAAAAGATAATGCTTTTTCTGTTCCGCCTTAAAATTTTCCCTAAAGAAGACAGCTTAAAGCATATGTTAAATGAAAAGGTCTAGAAAGTAATCAGTGGAAGGGGCTCCATCCTGAGTCACAGAGGTGGTCAGCCTTCGTATGAAGTGCTAAAGAGATGTGAGAAAACCCACAGTAGACGGCACTACAGAATCTAAAAGTGTTTTATGCAGTGTCTAGGATTCAGTATAAACACGCAGTCACATGAAAGGGTACTACTCCATGGTTGGTAATCAAGAGGGTTATGGAGGGTCTGAAGAGATGTCCCAGTAGTTAGAAGTGCCTGCTGCTCTTGCAGAAGACGAGAGATTGGTTCTTAGTATCCACATCAGGTGACTCACAACCTCCTGGAACTCTAGCTCCATGGGATCTGACACCTCCTTCTGGCCTCCACAGGCATCTACACACATACGTCATATACTCACAAATCATACACATAAACAAAGTGTCAAAATTGAAGGCTGTGGTTTTCCATCTTTGCATGGATTCTGGAGGTTGCAATAGGGTGGTCAGGCTTGCTTTACCTGATGAACCATCTCACAGACCCAAAAAGTTTGTTAGTCTGTTACTCAAAATATTTTACATAATTAGTGTAATAAGAATAGAGATTTTTGAGTCAGGAGTGGTGGTCCACACCTTTAATCCCAGCACTCAGGAAGCAGAGGCAGGCAGATCTCTGTGAGTTCCAGGTTTGCCATGGCTAGAGGAGACCTGTCTCCAAAAGGAAAAAGAAAGAAGGAAAGACTAGAGATTTATTTGGTTCTATCTGGAGGTTTTGGTTTAGTCTGTCTGCCCCATTGCTTTGGGGTCTGCGGCAAGGCAGAAGGCGTGCTGGGAGCACATGGCGGAGGAAGCTGCCTACTTCACGACAGGCAGAAAGTGCAAATGAGAAGGAAGAGCACACTGGAGTCTGTGGTGGTTAGAATGAAAATGCCCCCATAGGCTCACAGCGGGTGGCATGAGGAGGTGTGGCCTTGTTGGAGTAGGCGTGGCCTTGTTGGAGTAGGTGTGGCCTTGTTGGAGGAAGCGTGTCACGGGGGGGGGGGGGGGGCCGCTTTGAGGTTTCAGATGCTCAAGCCAGGCCCAGTGTCACTCTCTCTGCCTGCTGCCTGCCTGTCTCTCAGCTACCTCTGCAGTGCCACATCTGCCCGCATACCACCATACTCCTGCCATGATGACAATAGACTAAATCTCTGAACCTGTAAACAAGCCCAGTCTTCTTTTATAAGAGTGTTCTGGTCACGGTGTCTCTTCATAGCAACAGAAGCCCTAACTAAGACAGGTCCCACTCTCCTCTTTAAGGCTCTATCCAATGACTCAGCTTCCTTTCCCTGAACTCAGTGCCAAAGAAGGTCTCAATAGTGCCACAGACTGGACCAGGTTTACAACATCTTTGGGTGACATTGGTCTGAACCATAGAAGAGAGAGAGGAAAATTCCAGACAATGGTGGCAAATTCTGATATTAGAAAAATAAACTACATGTTTCATATATGTTAAGGGAATATTAGAAAATCATACAAAATATATGAAAGAACAAAGGATTTCACCAGAGAATTGACAAGATGTGTGGGATGACTCATCTCTAACAGGCTTGAGGGCCAGCCGGCCCAAACAAATAAAAAAGATACTTTCTGAGAGCCAGCCTGGGTCTGTCTAAGGGCCTTGCAACAGCAGCTGAAACATGATCTGGAGATGACCTGGACCAATGAGAGGCAGCCATGTCACACCAGCAGACCTCCCCGCAGGGTGGGGTAGAGGGTATATAAAACTTGCCTCTTCCTGAATAAACTGAGCTTGTTGTTTCGACATTCTCCCAGAGTCTGTGTGGTTTGACTCTGCGCCTGCTTGGCCCCCTCCCCCAAAGGGAACAACAGCACAGGACCCTGTTACAAAGAAATATGATTTGGGCAACTGAGGCTGGAGCTAAGTGGGTGAGCCCTTTCCTAGCATGTGTGAAGCTGTAGGTCCAGTTTCCATGACCACAGTGTAAGAGCTAAATAGTACATAAGATGGGAATTCTACTGAAGAAATGTATAGTGTCTGAGAATTAGGACTCATGACAGGATCTGGAGTAGATTAGACAGAAATATTTCTGTATCTAGTTCAAATATTCTTTCAGCGGCTTTACCATGTGCCTTATGGACTGAGTGACAATGTTAAATTCACACAGTTCATCAGATGTAGTCCATGCACCCTCTGATGGGGAATGTCTCCAACATCTCCAGAGAAAAGTAATCTTATGAAAACTGACATAGAAAGAAAGAGAAAATGTCAGCAGGTCCTTCAGGTGATTAAGAAATTAGCTCACTGTGGGGCATAGTGGCACACACCTTTAATCCCAGCACTCAGGAGGCAGATGCAGGTAGATTCCTGTGAGTTCAAGGCCAGAGTGGTCTACAAAGTGAGTTTCAGAACAGCCAGGGCTACACAGAGAAACCCTGTCTCGAAAAACCAAAGACACACACTGAGTGTGGTAGTGCATGTCCTAACCGTAGCTGGGCCAGGAGGCTGACAAATTTCAAGGCATCCTGGACTACGCAGTGGGGGCACTGTCAAAAACGAGGGACCAGAGATGGCCCAGGGGGTAAGAGTGCTCGCTCTGCAAACACTAGATACTGAGTCTCATTCTCCAGCACCCACATAAAAAGCAGAGCCTGGCTGTACACACTTGTAACCCCAGCTTTGAAGAGCAGAGACAGGCAGTCCTGAAAACTCATTGGCCAGCCTGCTCAAACCATGATTCTCAGATCAGTGAGAGATCCTGTCTCAGGACAATAGAGGAAGATCCCTGCTCTTCTGTCCTGTGCAATACCCTACACACTCACATGCTGAAACACACACACATACACACACACACACACACACACACACACACACACACACACACACACAGAAATTATTTCCCATTAAGAAAATAAGTTTTTCTAGCCAGGCATAGTGGCTCCTGCCTTCAATGCCAGCAATGGGAGGCAGAGGCAGGCAGATCTCTAGGAGTTCAAGGTCAGCCTGGTCTACACAGCAAGTTCCAGGACAGTCAGAAATGATACATAGTGGGACTCTGTCTCAAACAACAAACAATAACAACAACAGCAATTCTTCCAAATGTTAAAAGAGCAATCTTCTATAACAATCTAGGGATCCAGGGAATGGAGAGGAGATTCTCAGCTGGGTGACTTGAAGCTGCCCTTTGACTCCAGCCCCCAGCTCCTCCCTTCAAACAGGCCAGATCCTGCACACCCTCCCCAACACCATCCTCCAGTTCGGTCCCACGGCTGCCAAGGCTCTTTTCACCTTATTGGCAGGTCATTCCCTTCCCACTCCAGCTGCTGGTTTCAACACAAGCCCCTCCCACTCTTACCCTCGGGGCCACTGAAGGGTTCACAACATGCCCCCACGGTTGGGCGTGTTTGTGCATGCCCGGCGGATCTGGACACCTCCGCCTAGCCAGTTCCAGGTCAAGATAGCCATTTCCGGGTCAAGGCGTCTCACATGACCAGGATCCGTGACTTTGCATGTTTAGGTAAGCGTGCAGCGTTGGGTGTGTTTGCGCATGCCCAGCGGATCTGGCCACCTCTGCCTAGCCAGTTCCAGATCAAGATAGCCATTTCCGAGTCAAGCCGTCTCGCGTGACCAGGATCCGTGACTTTGCATGTTTAGGTAAGTGTGCAGCGTTGGGTGTGTTTGCGCATGCCCGGTGGATCTGGACACCTCTGCCTAGCCAGTTCCAGGTCAAGATAGCCATTTCCTGGTCTAGGCATCTCGCATGACCAGGATCCGTGACTTTACATGTTTACGTAAGCGCGCAGCGTAGCCATGTGATCTACGCACATGTGTAGAGCAGTTACGTCGACCTGTGCATGCCCAGCCTTTATAAACTGGCGCCATATTCCCGGTTCCTTCTTCTCTACACACGTGTCTCCCACAGGCCTGAGCACTCTCTGTCCCTTTTACCTTAATAAAACTCTTATTAGCGGATTCTGTCATGTTCCATGACATTTCCTTGCAGGGTAAGAGCACAGCACCGGAAATAACTAACAGCCCCCTCCCAGCCCCCCAGGGATTAAGCCACTGTCTCTGTGCACAGGTGACACCAACCACTCCGAGAGTGTCTCGAGGGCAGGGGACACTAAAATCCCTCACCCATCTCTGGTCTCTGTGCCAGAGACTCCCTACATCCTTCCCCAGCTGCAGACACCCCACTTCCTCCCTAGAAGGCCACCCACGCAGCTGTAGGACAAAGAGCAGACAGTTCCTGCCTGCAGAGGCTTCCTGATTTCAGTGTAGTAAGTAGTCAGTGCACCCCTGTACTCACGTACCCTGGAGCTGACAGGGAAGCCTCCCCAACCTGTGAACACACCACTTAGACCACCCACCCGCATGTTTTACAAAAGGGCTCAGTTATTCTTCAGTTAGTAAAGCCTCCCTCCCCATCCCGCCCCTTTCCTCACCTTTCTCTACTCTTTCCTAGTTTCAAGCTCTCAGACTTAATCCGCACCCCTCCCCTCCTCACAGGGACGATCCCCACCCTGCCCAAAGCTCACCCCGGAGGCAGCATAGTTCTGAATCCACCGTGAACAGCAGCAGTGAGACACACAGGAAGAGTCCGGGGTTTACAGAACTGGCTTCCATTTTTTCCCTCTCAATGGCTTCGTGATAAACAAAGCCAGCAATGTCAGCTCCACCCTTTTTAGCTCCACTTACTTACTGGCCTTCAACAAAGCCCGCCCATAAGAAGTTCCCAAATACTCCTCCTATTTTTTTTAAGGTGAGACAAGTTAATTCATGTTTGCATATCTAGTATTGTCAAATGAATCATCAACATAAGTAACTTGAGCATAATGCTGAAAGCACATTTTGAAGGCTGTTAAAAGGGTCAGATCCTTGTACCTCCTGTAATAAATCTTTAACCAGGGCTGAAGGGAAATTGAATGCGAGGCGACACAGGCCAGGTCGGTAACTAATTGCCCGAGTGTTAGTAAAGCTAAACTAACATTTTTGTGATGCCATATTCCCCGTAAGTGATTTAATTCTATCCCATTTCCATCGTGATTCATTATAGCTCCAAGGAGTGACACAGACATGTGCAGAGCCAGCAGGGCACTGTAGAATTAATGGATATTGTGCTGTTTGTACTGTATCTCCTAGGTGTAATACCACAGCTTTTAAAATATGTGATGAAGCTTCTATGTTTGTGTCTATACATTTCATTTTTTTTTTTTTTTAAGACAGGGTTTCTCTGTGTAGCTTTGTGCCTGTCCGGGAACTCACTCTGTAGACCAGGCTGGCCTCGAACTCACAGAGATCCGCCTGCCTCTGCCTCCCGAGTGTTGGGATTAAAGGCGTGCACCACTGCCACCCGGCATTTGTGTCTATACATTCTTGTGTTGACGAAGCCACGTTAGTATTATAAGCAAACTGATTAACAAAATGGGCAATGTGCACTTATTTGTTGGGTCAGGGACTCCCAGGCAGTGACATATATGGAGGGCAGTATTATGAAATAACATATGAAAGGATGATCATGTCATAACTGTTCATCTTCTCCAAAAGTCCCATAGACTCTCACACTGTTCAGGGCTGTGTCTAACAGCCAAAGGTTTGGCTGAACATCATCCCCTGGAGACTCTACAACACAGTGGTTCTCAGCATGTGGGTCACAAACCCGTTGGGGGGGTCAAATGACCCTTTCCCAGGGTCACCTAAGACCACAGGGAATATCAGATATTTACATTACAATTTATAACAGGAGCAAACTTCCAGTTATGAAGTAGCAATGAAAATGGTGTTGTGGTGGGGGTCACCACAACATGAGGAATTGTATAAAAGCATCAGGAAGGTTGAGGACCAGTGCTATAACAGGATCAGGCCTGTGACGGTTTCCTAGGAAGTCATCTTCATCCAGACCAGGTGGGCACCTCCAGGAGAAGTTGATCAGCACCTCAGGCTGTCCACTCGGAGGCACAGAGTTCTTTAGAGCTGTGGAGCACACTATTCAAGGGGGAATTCCATTCTGAAACCCCAGCAGCAGATTCTCACTGTACACTGGGAAATGTCCAGCCAGTGGGGTAACCTGTGGGCAATTAGAGACTGGAAAACTCAAGTGATGAATGAACTGATAATATTTGAAAAACTGTACAGTGAATCCCTCCCAGACTCCAAAGCCATAGTCCTCAAGGGTCACTCAGATCAGAGGTACATATTGGTACTGAGTCACCAATGACAGGAGTGGTGGATGATATCCCAGTATAGTTTAAGAGGGTAGTGCAGATACTACAAAAGAAACATCTAGAACATCAGTTACCTCAATCTGACAAATAACTATTACATAATGTTTAAAAAGCCAGATATATTTAAAATAAATTTGGCATACATAATTTTTTTTTGGTAATGGTTAATTTTAAACCTTAAAAACTTTAATATCATATATATTATTATGTCTTTTCATAATTTTTTTGTGCTTTAAGTAACTTATCAGACTTTTATAACTTATAAAAAAACTTATGAAGGTTTTTAAGTTATTCCTTTTGTAAACATGTCTACTTTAATCTTATATATAAATTCTTATTTATAATTTGTATCTTTTATGTATAATTTTTATTTATTAATTTTTTATCTCATATCCATATTTTATTATTTAATACCATATCTTTTTATAGCCATATAGGTTGATCTCCCCTTTTTTATTTTATTTTATTTTTTTTTAATTTTTTTTTTTTTTTGGATTTTTCGAGACAGGGTTTCTCTGTGTAGCTTTGCGCCTTTCCTGGAACTCACTTGGTAGTCCAGGCTGGCCTCGAACTCATAGAGATCCTCCTGGCTCTGCCTCCCGAGTGCTGGGATTAAAGGTGTGCGCCACCACCGCCCGGCCCCTTTTTTCTTTTAAGGTAGGGACAGCAGTTATTAACTTAGAAAATAGGACAGAAGCCCTGTATTGGACCTTAAAAAAACCCCATTTGGTTACTAGCTTGTATTTAAAGAGATAGTAGAGGTAAAAATGTCTTTAAAAACCTTCAAATGTTTGTATTTTTATATTTATGACATATTTAAAGGCACAGACATCAATTATTCTTACGCAAAGCAACCGTCCAATGGAAAATGTGAGTAGGACATGTCTGGACCGAGTAGGAACAATTACCTCCAGAGGCGTTAAGACCCAGCAGAGTACTTATTGCTCTTTGTTGGTATCATGTAAAAACTGTATCGAGCCGGGCGGTGGTGGCTCACGCCTTTAATCCCAGCACTCGGGAGGCAGAGGCAGGTGGATCTCTGTGAGTTCGAGGCCAGCCTGGACTACCAAGTGAGTTCCAGGAAAGGCGCAAAGCTACACAGAGAAACCCTGTGTTGAAAAACCAAAAAAAAAAAAAAAAAAAAAAAAACTGTATCGAAACTAAAACAAAATGTTAAAATGACAACATAAACATATTCTGGCTCAGGGAAGCTGAGCCCGTGGGTAGTTAAGGGAAACTAGAGGATGGGAGGAAAAAGGTTTAGCTTTCCAAGTCTCTCTAAGAAATGTTACCAGCCTGCTTTTCTTTAACCCTGTGTGTATAGTATCTTGGGCATTTTTGCCCTCCTTTTTCCTATCCCAGAGCCAGAGGGTCTGCCTGTCTGGCTCAGGAAAGCGGTTAAGAGCCGACCAAGAAAAAGCATGCTTGTGTCTGAAACGGGAGAGCTAAACTCCACACTCCGGAGTCAGCATCTCAGCCCGGAATCTAAGACAGAACGATCCTAAAACAGCAGTCGCTCTGTTTTCACACAGACGGCCCATTAGCGCAATTAGTATCTAAGGTGAGCTGGTAAAACCTGATGTGTAGAAACTAATAAGTTATCCGAGTTAGTCGGAGAGTTAGGGCAGCGCGGGGCCGCTGCGCCCGATCCTGGAGTCTGCGCAGCCCCAGCCGCCATGTTTTCACTGCGCCCCTCTTTGTCCTCGCTGTCAAATCCCCTGCTGTGGTAGAGGAAGATCCAGGAAAAAACAAGAGTTCCCCCTGCCCCCAACAAATACTTAAGCTGGGGCTGAGTCCCCTCGGGCTTCCACAAATGAAGTGCAGAAAGCTTTAACAGGGGGCTTCACAATCCTGTGTGTGATGAAAGGAGGGACGCTTGGCTCAGCTCCAAGAGTAAGAGCCATTTCGGGCATCTTAAAAAAAAAAAAAGAGGGAGGGGGAGGCTTCCTCCTCGATCCTTTGGGTCGCGACCATCGGAAATATTCCGATGGTCTTAGGAACCGCGAACCATAAATTTATTTTCGTTACTACTTCATAACTGCAATTTTGCTACCAGTGAACCGGGGTCTCAGAGTCTGAGGCAACTTGAAGCGAAGTAATTCAAGAATTAACATTGCTTCTTCTTTCTCAGGACTTTTATCTATTAAAAAAAATTAAAGAACAACAACAACAACAACAACAACAAAACCCCTTTCATCCCGGTGTCTGTTTTGGAGTAGACCTACCAGATTTACAGGGGTGTTGATTTACAGTTAATCATTTTCATGCTGTGGGTCTGAGCAGTCTCCTCTTAGATTCCACAGTGAAAACCCATCGATATAAAACTTTTTTTTTTTAAGATTTATTTATTCTTTTTTAGATTTAAGATTACTGTATTTCCTTACAAGAGGAACATTTCAATAAACTTTGTATGTATCAATCAACCCCTTTTCATTTTGGGCACACATCAAAACTAACATCATGGAAGTTTTATTTAGATGCAGATTTTGAACTAGCAATACAGATGCCAAGCTACTACACAAAACATCCACAGGAACTTTTTCCATTAAAACATTTTTTTTTCTCTGAATCGTTCACACACATTTCCTACATAATTCAACACACAACAGAGAAATGGTACATCTTTTTTCTTTCATTGTGCATACAATAGAAACACAACTATATACATATTTTTAATATATTTCAACTATAACAAGACACTAACAGGCTGACCGTTTAGGTCTATAGGTGAGAATTTATCTAACAAAAATAACCAGGATTTACTCAGCATCAGCCACGTCCATAACCAAGTGTTATTTTGATCAATAAAGCTCATTGTCTATCAGGCTTCTGGCAAATACTTAAATATATATATTTGGCATAATGGTTAACTCTTTAGTATTGCTCCCCACCTTAGTTCTGCACAACTAACATGGGAAACTGTTGAAAAGCAGCGGCAAACATTTGCAAAAACAAACAAAATCCCAACCTTATTACAAGCATGGGTAGGAGATGGGAATTTATCTCAAGCCATGTCTTTCCAACCATTAAGAAACCACCCAGACTGAATTTGCCAGTGTATTTTGCCCGTACCCAAGAGGGGCATTTATATCCAACAGAGGAGTTGAAAATCAAACTTAGTGTTTAGTTTAGGGGTGTGTGTGGTGGTATTGTGTTCCCCAAAATATTGTGTATCCTAATAAATTTATCTGGGGTCAGAGAACAGACAGCCACTAGATACAGAGGCTAGAAAATGGTGGCACTCATGCCTTTAATCCTAGCATTCCAGAGATAGAAATCCCTCTGGATCTCTGTGAGTTCAAGGTCACATTGGAAACAGCCAAGCATGGTGACACACGCTTTTAATCCCAGAAAGCCAGCTTTTAATCCCAGAGAGTGGTGGTAGAAAGCAGAAAGATAATGAGGCGTAAGGACCAGAAACTCGAAGCATTTGGCTGGTTAAGCTTTTAGGTTTCGAGCACAGTTCAGCTGAGAGCCATCGGGATATGAGGACACAGAAACTTCCAGTCTGAGGAAACAAGATCAGCTGAGAAGTTGGCCAGGTGAGGTTAGCTGTGGCTTGTTCTGTCTCTCTGACCTTCCAGCATTCACCCCAATAACTGGCCTCAGGTTTGATTTTATTAATAAGAACTTTTAAGATTCATGCTACAGGTGTGCTAGAAAATGCAACCATCGTTTGAAAGCTGTCTTAGAAAAAAGACCACCCAAAACAGATTCACTGAATTTATTTTAAAAATGGTAAAACATTTCTTACAAAAGAATCATTACATTCTGCACAGCGCTTGGAACACGCCAGGGGCATGTGGACTATTACTTCTTCCTGTCCCCCCACTCCCCAATGTTACGGCGACCATAAAGCAAGGTGTTCACAATAATTACATGGGGGGAATTATTTTTTAAACCACCAACAATGAGCAAAAAATAAAATTCACTCTCTCTGCTGCTGTTTCAAAATTTCAGTGTTAGTTTTTGCATGTCCTCCCTCTAACCCTGTTTGTAAGGAGTGAGAACATTACATCTGGTGAACAGCCAAGATTTCACTACACCTCAAAGGCAGAATGTCTGTGCAGCAGGGGAAGGTTAGCTTTTTAAACAGATGCAGATTAGAAAACAAACAAACAAACAAACAAACAATGCAGGACTCCTTCAGGTTTTCACTAGTCTTAGAAAAGCTTTCCAGAACACTGCTTCCCACCGTTCGGCAGCAAACACTGTGTGTTCTGTGTCTGGCCCTGTGTTCCTGTAATGGTAATGATCCGATCTTCAGATCTTTCTAAAGCCTCATCAATTTTGAGGGATGCTTCTGACTCATGACAATTTGTTCAATCTGCTGACCGCCTTTGCCAATAACAGACCCAGCCAAATCTTTGGGACTAGTTACACGTGTAGTAATAATAGGTCCGCTGAGGTCACCATATGAGCCACGACCCCCTGCTTAGAAATAATTATATCCAGAACCACCCTGTGGTTCATAAGTCATTTGCTGTTCTGATTTCATATGTCACTTGCAGAGTCCCAAGTTTCATTAGCACTGAACCCAACCATGCCATCATAGTGGTCTCCAGTAAGCCATTAGCTCTCCCGCTCTGGGTGGTGGTGGTGGAGGAAGAGGAAGATTCTGAGCTCTGCTGCCACCCAGGCCACCTGGACCAGAAGGAGGTGGAGGGGAGGAAGGTCATGCTAACGATAAATCAGGCATCCAGGCTTAGAGACAGCTTTCAGATAAGGTCAGTCCTCCGGGCCCAGGGACATTCTCCAAACAAGGGCAGGTAGAGAGCAGGAAGTCTTGCTGCCGGGGAGGGAGTCCCCATGTCTTTAAGCTTTGGAAAAAGCTTTCAGGTCAGGATAGACTGTGACCTCTGACCGGCAAGGCCTTCTAACACATTCCGCCAAATCAGATTCAAGCGGGAGCTGGATGGTTGCAGTGGGGGATGGTAAACACAGGCCTTCTTCCAGGGCAGAAATGGTTTTCTTCAGAATTTCTCCAGTCGTTTTACTATCAGCACTGATGACACTCAGTTTGTGCTTGGGGCAACTCCTGCTAGACTGAAACACCGGCATTGGAGTCTGTTCAGTGAGCCTCCATGTTCTCGCTTCCTTTTCCGGTCACTGCCCCAGCATTCTTGCTTGGAAGCAACATGTGCAATTCGACCATCTCATCTGTATTTCTAGATCTCTCTAAGGGTTGTTCCTCTCCCGTATTTTCCACAGGGCATTTACCAGTTTCCCTATTGGCCTCAGTGTTGGGGCTGTTTCAGGCTCCATTTTCTTGAATTAAATGAATACACCAACAGTCGGCAGTGGAGTAGGAGATGAGCGCAATGATGACGTCTCTGCAGCGGAGAAACCAGATTTATTTATTTTGTGTGCGTTGGTGTTCGGCCTGCTTGTCTGTCTCTGTAAGGGTGTCGGAGCCACTGGGACTGGAGGTACAGACAGCTGTGAGCAGCGATGTGGGTGCTGGGTCTCGAACTCAGGTCCTCTCTGGAAGAGCAACCAGTGCTCTTAACCTCTGAACCATCATCTCTCCAGGCCCTATCCTTAAACTTTCATCTACATGTTCCCATGTCTTTAAATTTACAGGCCCTTCTCTAGGGAACCAAGGGCAGATATTTAGAATGAAAGTGAGAGCTTCTCTAAGTGCTCTAGCAAAATGTTATGGGAACTAGATGCAGAAACAAACGGAGCATCTAAAGCAGTGGTTCTCAACCTGAGGGTCGTGACCCCCTTGGGGTTGTTGAATGACCCTTTCTTAGGGGTTGGCTATCAGATATTTATATTATGATTAATATTTATTATTATAACAGTAGCAAAATTACAGTTATAAAGTAGCAACAAAAATAATTTTGTGGTTGGGGGGGGTCACCCCAACATGAGGAACTGTATCCAAAGGGAGGTTGAGAACCACAGGTCTAAAGGAAAAAAGAAAGAGTACTCTTTAGGATGCAGCTGTGCCGTGTTTTACTCCTGGCCGTTCCACCTCTTCCTTTCTTTTCTTTTTCGCCTTTTATTCTACCTATTTACTTATTGTTTTCAGGCAGTCCTCTGGTCTGACTCTTTTCACGCTATATTTATCATGGCTGTGCTCACTCTTGGTGATTTCTCCCATACTCGTGCCCCATATCTGTAACAAGCTTTCTCAAATGTAGTCGGACTTTCCTTTGTGGGTCTGCCAGCTCCCCAGTAAGGACATGGAGACTAAATATTAATTATGAAAGCTTAGCCTTAGCTTAGGCTTTTTTCCAACTAGCTCTTATAACTGAAATTAACCTGTCTCTATTAATCTACATTCTGCTACATGGCTCGTTTACCTCTGTTCTGTACCGTATGTCCGACTTCTTCAGAGTCTCTGGTTAAATCAGCCTCTCTTCTTCCCAGAGTTTTCTCTCTGTCCCCAGAAATCCTATCTAGTCTCTTCTGCCTAGCTATTGACCATTCAGATCTTTATTAAACCAATCACAGTGACACATCTTCACACAGTATAAACAAATATTCTGTAGCATTCCCTCCCTTTTTGTCTTAATAAAAAAGAGAAGGTTTAACTCTAACACAGTAAAACTATATATAATAATTATCAGGTAAGAATTATATTTACAATGTCCAGTCCATTTGTACTATCTTGATGAGTCCAAAATTTTATACCTAAACCATTTTCTATCATAACTTGTATTACCATCCTAAAAATATCCTTTTATACCTTAAAACATCTTCTTAAATAAACAACTTAAACTTTTATGTCTCTCAACCTTATAAACTTTACCTCTCTTTTGTAAGTTTCTTTTTGAATTTGGTAACAAGGCAAATGGTATCAGAGACCTTAAAAACATACCTAACATGGCCACAAATTTGATTATTAGATGATTAACTAATAACCCACATTTCTTAATTATCCTAAATAGTTTGTAATAATAACTTTCAAGGACTAGAAATTTATATTACATTGTCAAATGAGCTGCATAGGTACAATACCTTAAACAAGAGAAGAAACATATATACAGTATAACAAAAATAATCTTAAATTTGTATCAATATACAAAAATCCATACCAATGTAAAATATTTAAAACTAGTAGCTACTTCTTAGTTTAAAAGTAGATTCAATAATCTACCCTTTTTCCTATCATTTCTATACTATACCTTCCCCTTTTCCTTCAGAAAGAGATTCCTGAATCTAATCTCCTTTGCTCAGCTTTTTTCCTGACCAACAACTTGTAACCCACTCCCCTAAATGGTGATATTTATAATTCACTGAATGACCAAAACAACCATCCACCCCACCTCTTGGAAATGTGGGCTTCATGTTCTCTAGATTGCTTTCTGGGGGGCAATGGCATCTCTAGGGGACCCTGAAAAAATTGGGATAATGGTCAAATCCTGGGAGAGCTAGCTGTATTATTTTTGTTTAGTCTCTGTGTGATGGGAAAGTGTAGAGCTTTTCTGAAGTCCTGGCCGAATAGTCTGTGAGGCTGGAACATCTTAGCTAGCAGCTTTGAAGTTGTTCTGTGCCGAGGACAATTTTAAGAACCATGCCATATTGCCTGCCTGAGTTAAGTTTCTGTTGTCCAGTATTGAGCCACTAACCAGAAACTTTTGACATGCCTGGATAAATCCTGAGTTACTAGAAAATAACTTAACATTTCCTTATCTTTCTGCTACAGTGACCATTAGTAACAATGTTTTGTGGTTAGGTTGCTTGGTTGGGTTGCTTGGCAACTCAACAGTCCCCTGATCTTTTCCCAAAGAAAGTTTCCTGGTCTGCTTACTATAAAACCCACCTGAGAAAAATAAAATTTTGCAGCTTGATCAGAATACTGTCCTGCTGTCAATTCTTTGTGTCTCTTATCCCTTCAGTCGCCATTCCCCCTTCTAGGGTCTCTGCTGAAGATCCCACTGGCTGGGACAGTTCTGGATGTAGAGTTTTGAGGAAACTGCAACAGAGGCATTCTAAGAGGCTGGATCACCTGGGCTTCTTCATTGGTGTCTGGTCCTTTTTTCCTCCCCTGAAAACACACAAACTTTTAAAGATAACACATATATCTGTGTTAACACAAGTATAGAATGTGCAGTGTGCACAAATCAGCTAAGATGGTTTTTTTATTCTATGTTTGAGCGGGTAAAAGGCATCTGTTAATTTTATAAGTCTGTTTAGACTATATAACCAAACTGTAATATAAATCTCTATTCATCCATATGAAAGAATGGCATGTAATAATAAGTCATGAGAACTTTGTAGCCGACAAGATTTATCATGTCTCATCCAGTCTCAGAGATGTTCCCATGTAGAGGGATCAGTATATACATCACCTGTCTAGTTTTTCTTGTTTTTGTTTTTCTTTATGTTTGTAGCCAAGATCTTCAGGAGGTCTCCCCCAGTCAAATCTGATCTTTATTAATTTTGAATGACTTCATAGCTTTTTGTTTTCTGTGGAAACAAAGGCATAATCTCTTCCCCAACACAACACATTTCCCGACTTCCATTCTGAAGCCAAGACGTATATAGGCTGGTTTAATTTAGCAGTCTCTTTTATAATCCAGTGTCTCTCAGCAGCTGTCATTCTCTGTTCATTAGTCTTCAAAAAATTCAAAATTAACAAGCACCACATAAGATCCAAACTCCCTGTGTTATAATATTTCCCTTCCTTACGTGGTTCATTTTTATATTACTTTACCCTCTCTTTAAAGATTTTACTTTATTATTTTTAAACTATTATTTTTTTCTATGGCTATCTATATCCATTTCCTTTTCTTTCTTCAGCACCTACGCACCTTTTAAGCATACTGTACCTTTTTAGAGTTTTTTTTTTTTTTTTTTTTTTTTTTTTTTTTTTTTTTTTTTTTTTTTTTGTGTGTGTGTGTGTGTGTGTGTGTACCTAGCTTTCTGTGTGCCTGCAGTGTTCTCTGACCCCATGAGCCAAGCCTCGAAGGGCCAGGCTGTCCTTCCCGTGGTTCTGCTTAGCGCATGGCACTGATGGCTCACAGGTAGCGGCTGGGAACAAAATACCATTTCTTTTCCGAAGCAACAATGCTATTAACTGCTGAGCTATTATCTCTCCACTCCTTCCTTCCTTCCTTCCTTCCTTCCTTCCTTCCTTCCTTCCTTCCTTCCTTCCTCTTTTTTTTTTTTTTCCAAGACAGGGTTTCTCTGCATAACAGCCCTGGCTGTCCTAAAAGAATCTAAAACAAATGTCCTCTGATATTTAAAACAAAGACTATTTTAAGGAAGAGCTTGGCCAAGGGCATGTCTATTCACACATTGATATGTGATAGTAGTTTGGTTTGTCCATGTTCTTCTCATCTCTGTCTCATCACCCTTGGTAACGGCCTACCAGGAAAGATGTCTATTAATCACCTAACAGTATTTGGCTGGCCACTCACAGGTTACCCCCAGCAACCACCAACTGCCATCCAAAAGGGAAACTTTAAAAAACATTTATTTGTTAAAATTATCTTATTTTTTCTCATGTGTATGGGTGTTTTGCTTGCATGTGTTCAAATATTAAGTCACGAGGACTGGTTGTGGAAGTAAAATGGAAAGTATCACCATGTCTCATCTCTAAGACAGCTTTGTACAGCAAATCCTTGGAGGACGCAGACCCAGTATGAGCCCTAGAGGTCAGTGCAGCTGGAGGGACATAGATAGCACTCTCAGGTGGCAGACAGGCATGGGTTAGTGAGGACCAGGAGTGAAAATGGGCATCTACTGACTTCAGGTCTTAGGTCTATACCATCAAGCTCTGCAGCTCTGCTCACACATGACAAAGACTCTTCTCCCCATGCAGCAGAGGAGGCCCACTATCTCTGAGCACTCAGACCCTCCTGCATCTGCCTGGGAGTCATCTTCTAGGTGGTTCCCAAAGACATGGATTGGTGGTGGAGGTTACAGAGACCAACACTGGATGAAAGAGGCCTTTGCAAGGATCACAGATCCCACAGGGGGCATTGTCTTCATGATGTCTACACAGCACTGCTACCCAAGGCCAACATCACAAGGAACAATTCTAACCCCATGGAAGGTGAGTGGCCTTAAAGCATGAACCTGAGAGTCAGAATACAACCTACCTGTGGAGCACAAATGATCAAAGCCTCTCAGAAGGTGACAGGCTGAAGCTGTCCCAGGGCAACAGGACTCTAAGTGACACAAGACCCTATGAGTATGAAATCTGAAACTTAGTGAGTGCCATCTGAAGTGACCCATTCAACCTGAACATCACCAGTGAGTAGTTTCTGTTTCATCATGGCTACAACTGCATAAATACAGAGGGATAGAGCCAGGACACTCAGTCCCTCTTGGGTTGGTGACACAGACCCACCACACAGATACCTAGGCTGGCCTAGGCCAAGCACATGCAGCCAGGTCCAGTGTTGAGCTAGAATGGGCTGGAGGGACTTCTGCCTAGAGAGGCTCATGGTAATGGAGACACAGGGGACATCTCAGATTCAGGCTCAAGTGCACACATGAGTCTACTGTGTTGTTTTTTTTTTTTTTGTATGTTGGACTGGAGATGGATCAGGGCTTGTACATGCTACATGAATGCTCTTCTACTAATCTTCACCCCAGCTCTGGGTGGGACCTGCTTAACTAAGGTTATAGCACAGCTCAAAGAGACACTATGGCCTTCTACAGACCAGGATTTCCCCTTCCCTCGGCTGACATCACATGTGGCTTTCTTCTCTTTGCTCCAGATGGTCCAGATGTCCTGATCTGATCATATCCCTCTTAGATATTCATTTCTACCCAGTGTCAAACCTCAACCTTTCCTTCCTTGCAGCCTCTCACCCACCTTGGTGGTGAGCACAGCACTCTTGGCTCATCAATGGGAAGTCACAGTCATCCTCCGAAGAGCTTTCTATCCCCAACATCACTACTCATACCAGCAGATCTATATCTCCCTTGTCCAGAACTCTGACATTGGCCTCCATAGGACCACAGTGAAGTAGATTACAAGTGTAGGGAAATGGATCCCTGAAATATCAGCATCAAGCTTTGGGGTGAAGCCTTGGTTTTATGGATGGATACAGAAATAATTCCCAGGCTGTGTCATGGGCACAAACTACTCCCAATCCTGAGATTCCAGCTATGATTCCTCCTCCTCTCCTTGCATCTCTGATTTATTCTGGGTGACCCTGGATTAGTCTTGGAATGTGAGGGAGGCTTTCTTCTAGGTGAGAGGAACTTCCCAAGGGGAGGGGTTGTACTTAAGGTCAAACAGATTTTCCTTTCTGTCACTAACTCCTGCCTTCCTGTTCCCTCCATTTGCTATCATGATCTCCATGACCCAGAAGGCACACCCGGAGCTTTGAACCATGCTCATGCTCTCTTACCCCAAATGCTCCCAGCCCCCATCTTTTCTCACCTGGTGAATGGTTTCGGCTCTCATGCCAGAAGAGGCAGGAGCTGACTGTGCCTGGGAGGCCTGTCCTGAGTCAGGATGAAACTTACGTTTTGATGATGCTGTTTGATTAACTGTTCTCAGGGTCTGTTGTGGACATCACAGTGTCCCTGAGCTCAGGATCTGGGAAGTGGGAAAAGTGAGACCCAGGGTAGATGTCCTCGAGCTGTGTCCTGGCTCTGGGTGGACACCAGCACTTGTGATGACCACCTCAAACACGGAGGGACACTCCCTTGGAGAATGGGGAATTTTCTTTGAAATCTCCCTGTGGAAGAGGAGGACTTAGCAGTTTGAAACAGTGTCCTAGTTAGCATTAAGCGTTACCTTGACACAGTCCAACGTCACCTGGGGCAGGGAGGAAAGAGTCTCAACTACTAACTATCTTTATGATCTTAGGCTGTGGGCACATCTATGACAGGTTGTCTTAACTGATGCAGGAGGTCCTATGTCACTGTGGACAGCAGCATCCCTGGGCAGATAGTCCTGGGTTGTATAAGAAAGCTAGCTAAGTGTGGCGAGTGAGCGAGTGATGCAGGGAATTCGCCTTCAAGCAGCACACTTCCTGCCTTCTGCCTTGACTTCCTTCATTCCTTCATTGTGACCCAAACCGGGAAGGGAAACCAACCTTTGGTCTCCTAAACTGCTTTTGCTCAGGGTGTTTTTCATCACAGCTGGAGAAAGAAGTCTAGAACAAGGTATAGGGAAGAGCAGAGGACACATCTGTCTGAACCAGTGTTCTCTGCACTCAAGAGCAGAGCCCCTCAGCACTCCGTGGGCAAAGAGAAGGAAGGATTTAGACACCAGAGACGGGTCAGTGAATGCAGGTGAAGCCCCAACATCAGTGTCTTTTCCATTGAGTCTGAAGAAAAATGTCCTAAGGCTTTCCTTTGAAATTTTGGGGGCATAAGGCCCCTACCAAGGATTCCCATCCTCTGGATGTACATTACTTCTAACTTCAGTGCAGGGCTTCCCAGGACAAACATGGATCCCTGTCTAGACCCACCCTACACTCAATGAGGAGTTCTGGAGAGCACAGTGAACGGGATGACAGACCCTGCATCCCACCTGTGCCCAGGGTATCAGGGAAGGTCATCGTTGACTTGTTGACCTTACCTGCTGTAGCCCTAGACAAGAGACTGCAGTTCTCCCAGTGATTTCCAGGGCGTGATGTCGGGACACACACTCAGGCCTCATAAAATGGCTTGAGCCATGACCTTGCCTAGCAGACTGGTTTCCATTCCTGTCCCTACTAATGGGGAGCTCCCTCCCTAGACCCTGCTCTGTTTCTTGCCTGGGGAACAAGAGAGTCACCTCCTTCCTGGTATCTCCCAGAGGGAAAGAATGGATTATCACAGGGGAATCACCTAGGCAAAGGGCAAAGGTGACCCAGGAAGATCAGGGAGAATGAGGGCTCACCCAACATACAGCTCAGCCAATACATAATGATGAAGGCTGTCTTGAATCCCTCCATAGGAAGAGGGAGCCTTCAGGCCTTTCCAGGACACACAGGTCACTCTTTCCCAATACCGAGGACATGAAACTCCTCACACAACTACCCCTGGGCCTCTCTCCTGGATCCGAACTTTGACTGGTGACACTAGTAATAAAGGATTGATTTTCATCCCTATTGATCACTCAGCTGGTTCCTTTCCAGCTTTCACAGGCTTCTCTGCTTGGGGTAAATCCCACCTTCCTAAAACACTGAGGACACAGGGCAGATCGGATGCTCAGCGGGGTCTCTGTGTCACAAGGACCCATATGCATGATGGAGGCTCCCTCTTCGGTGCTGACAGACCTAAGGCAAGGACACAGCAGATGTCAGCCCTGGGATGAGCCGTTGTTCTCCGAGGGCAAGGGGATGCTTATCAGCCTTGTTGCACACTGCACTGATTGGAGGATAAACATAAAGGGAAGTTGAGAGGGATGCTGGGCAGCACTTGGAGTGGAAGGGATTCAGCAGTGCTTTGGACTCAAACCCCACCACCCAGAGCCCCCTGGATTCTGAGAAGCGCTCTTGCCTGGGAGGACACTCAGCTCAGAGGGAGGAAGGACAGTAGAGACTGAGCACCTTGCCAGAGCTGAATCCCTTCTCCTCAGAGGGAGGACACCACGGTGAGAAGAGAGATGGAGGTGTCCTCTGTGATTCCCTGCAAGGGCTGGACCCCCTGGCAGGGGCTACTGTTCACGGGTAAGGCTACTGTTCACATTCTCTGACTGTGTGGGGAGGGCAACTCAGAAGCAGGCTGGAGTCTCCTAAAGAGAACAGGATCTTGAGAGGAGACTCGAGGTTTCTGTTTGCAGTCACGGGGCAGAAGGTACAGTGAGGGACAGAGACTCAGAATCCTGAAGCTCTCAGCGGACAGGAGGTGATGAGGGGAAGTGAAAAGCCCCAACCACTCCCTATTCAAAGTGAGTCACACTGACTGCCATGTTCTGAAGCCTGATGTCCCCAGTCATGGCAGGGTGACTCCAAATATAAATCAACAGGGGTGGGCCAGGGGGATGGCTCAATGTGTGGAGACTTGACAACCTGCATTCAGTCCTCAGCTCCCACGGGGTAGATGGAGAGAACAGAGTCCTGAAGGCTCTTCTCTGTCCTCCACACAGGTACTTTAGCATGTACCTGCACATGAGCAAACTGAGACACTTTTGTCCTCACAGGTGCTGTGACATATGCCCGCACTTGCACACACTGAGACATTTTCCTCCACACAGATTTGTGGAATACACCTTCACATGCACACATTGAGATACCTGCCTTCAGAAATACACACATACATGAGTAAATCTAAAATAACTTAAATCAAGTTGATTTATTGATTATTGTCATTAACTACAAACTTGGGAACTATGTAGATAATCCCATGGGGACACATTTCTCTTCCTTCCTTCCTTCTTTCCTTTCTTCCTTCCTTCTCCTTTTTCTTTATCCACTTGTGTCTGAATCTTTTCCAGGAACTTACCTTTCCAAAAAGGTCAAACTAATACCTGTCCTCCCAATGCCCTTGTTCTAGTGGACCTGATGTCCGCTCATCTGCAAGATGAAGTCATGGGTTGACTGGAATCACAAAGGGAAGAGAGGAAAACCACAGAAAGTGAGGACTCTCCAGGGGAGGAGTTCAGAGAGGCATTGCTCCTCACACCGCTGAGGGGGGATCCAGGCAGACACCTGAGCAGAGGATTCCTAAGAGAGTTAATAACACAGTCAGAGGTTCTGAGGGAATGGAAGTCATGTTGCTCATGTCTACCAAGTGTGGTCACACCGTTAACCACACACCTAAGCAGAGTGCTGATCACATCCGCTCAATGTTGATGCTTCCACTCTGTTCCCTTCTAGCCTCCATTTTAACCTGCTGGCACCTTTCCGCCACTGACCATATCACCATTAAATCTGTCCCATCCCAAGTGGCCAATGGAGACAACGTCCTTCTTCTTGTCAACAAACTGCCAGAAGATCTTCTAAACTTTGCCTGGTTTAAAGGCGAGTCAGGCATGAACCTTGGAATTGCAATATATGCACCAGACAGAGATTTAATCATGCAAGGGCCTGGATATAGCGGTAGAGAGACAGTGTACCGCAATGGATCCCTGCTGATCCAAAATGTCAATGAGAAGGACACAGGACTCTACACCCTGCAAACCTTAAATGAACATGGAGATGTTCTGTCAGTAACAACTATGCGCCTGCATGTGTACCGTAAGTGATTCTTTGTGAATTCTGGTTTCTGGGTGGGCTTCATTCCGTTGGACACAAACAGCAGAGTGGCCTGGGTTTTCCTCTGCATTGCATCCTCATGCTGGGGTTTTAGTATTTAGTGCAGGACACACATGGTGTAGAATAATGGCAATAGATCACAGTCCTTCATTTGACTTCACCCTGAGACAGGTAGATGCATGGTGGGTAACTCAGCCCAGGATAACAGCCTCTGTCTAGACTCTTGGGGTTCTTACCAGGAATATATCCTTGAAAATGACCCAGAGGGAATCAACGTTGGGCCTGATGGAGGAAAACTTGGGATCCTCACAGAGCTGTGAGAACCAAGATGCCCTGGCTCCAGACCTCTGTTCCAGACTCAGCTCCAGGTAGCTCGGAGAAGCATTTCACAAAGGTTGGATTTTGATCTCCTGATGGCAGGGAACAATGCTTTTTAGTAGTCCAAGTCCTGCACCTTTGGAACCAGCCAGTGCACTGTCATGAGAGATCTAGTTAGTCTAGGTCCCCTGGACATTTTCTCCAGAGACTGAACATGGAGGGAGAGCTTAGCCAGACAGGTGCCCAGGCCATTACCTTTATGTTCTGATGACCTTCACAGGAAGGTCAGGGCAACCAAGGACAGGGAGAGAGGACAGAGGTCCTCCTGACAAGTGTCCTCTGGGGTCCAGCTCAGGGAATTGTCTCCTGTAGGGAAATGGCTATAGGCCTTGCTGATCTGACAGCTCCCCAGACATGAACTGCAGTTTCTCTAGTGATCACCTGGGGCGGTGTCAGGACACACAATAAACAAGTGGAAAAGAATTTGCCTGAATCAGAACATTATCTAGTAGTCTGGTTCCACCCTCCTTTTTTCAGATCTGGCAATTATGGACCCAGCATTCTCAGACCTACTGGCTTCTTAATGTGTCTGCTACACTGCCACGTGATCATGTTCCATTTTCCCCTTTATGTGTTTCCTTTGGGAAATATAAAATATCCAAGGGCAATCAGTTAGACAGAGGTCCAAGTTATCTCAGAAAGACCACGATGCACATGGGCAGACCCATTACTCAGCTCAGCAAACAGAGGAAGTGAGCATGGTCTTGAAATCTTGCCTGGGACAAAGATGCTCACAGCCTTTGTCCAGGAATCAGATCACCGCCTCCCACACACCCAGGTGTGAGATTCCTGACACATCCTGGGCCTTTGACCTGGGTCAGAACTTTGATGGCTCCATTGAGAGCAGGTTTGTTCTCTTCTCCGCACATCACTCAGCTGGTCCTTTTGGAGCCTCACAGATATCTCTGTCACTTTCCAGCTAAGAGCAAATTCCATGTTTGCTGAGCATTGAGAACACAGGGCAGACTGGGTGCCCAGCTGGGTTTCTGTGTCACACAGGTGTGCAGATTTTCCCTTTTGGTGAGACACTGTTCTTACACAGAATTAATAGGCATGGCCCCAATATTCTGAAGACTGATATTTTTAGCTTGACATCATAAAAATTCAAGCTGGTGTGGACCAGTGGTATGGGTCAAAGGATATAGGCATTTGCTTCTTTTTCTGACAATCTGATGCCCGTGAACCTCAAGTTGTCCTCTGACCTCCACTCAAGTGCTGTGTCCTGCACCCACCCACCCACACTGAGACTGGTCCTGATACAAACTCACATGCAGATATAATATGTGAACTAGTGTAAAAAATAAAAGGAAATGGATTGATTCAATACTGTATCCCCTAGCCTATGAACTATTAAATAAGTCTATGGGCACACAGGGTTCTGGAACATCATTCATTCATTCATTCATTCATTCATTCATTCCTTCTCTACAAATATCCAAGTTTTTTTTTTTTTTCCTAGGCAGTATTTTTTTTAAAAATAAGACAAATAAAGTTTCTTTTTGATGCCCCAGTCTTCATGGACTTGAAGAAGTCAGGTGTTGATTTGAACCCCAAGAGGAACAGAAAAACAGTGATAATGAAGTCAGAGAGTGAAGATGTGGGGTCTGCAGGGGAAGAGGTCTGGCAGGCATCACCCCAACACCAACACTGTAAATGTGAGCAGGGGTCTGATGGCAGTAAGACAGGGCCACATTGACAACTGAGGAGAGACACAACCGAGTGGAAATGACAGGTGTGGGGACACTGAACATGAGGGTCACGTGATGACCTCCACCAGGTAGGACAGGGAGACACTCCCACACCTAGGATGAGCAGTGGACACAGCTGCTCAGGACACAGGGGCCCATGTCAGTCAAATACAAAGTTCCCAATTTAGATGGATCTCTCTCTTCTCTTCTAGCCTTCCTTTGGACCTGTGGGCGGCTCGCTACCTCTGCCCAGCTCACTGCTCAATCAGTACCTCCCAGTGTCGCTGAAGGCGGAAGTGTTCTTCTCCTCGCTCACAATCCCCCGGAGAATATTATAGCCTTTGGCTGGTTCAAATGGATGAATTCGTTCAGGAAAGTTGAGATTGGCCAATACATAATAGACAGGAAGTCAACTGTGTGGGGGCCTGCATACACTGGCAGAGAGACCTTGTACAGTGACGGATCCCTGCTGCTCCGTGGTGTCACTCAGAAAGACCATGGATTGTACACTGTACAAATTCTGAGAACAGACATGAGAAGTGAAGAAGCAGAAGTGCAACTCCAGGTGGACAGTAAGTGACTCTCTGTGACTGTTCAGTGCTGGGTGGGGCTTAGACACACAGGGCTGTCATAGCTGGTCTAGCCTCCCTTCCCTCTGCCCTGTGTCCCCATGGGGAGGTTTGAGCACTTAGTGCAGGACACACTGGTAGAGACAAATGGCCATAGATCATCTTCCATCTTCTGACTCCACCTGCATCAAGGAAGACCTTGATGGAATGTAACTCAGCCTAAGATGCCAGAGTCAGCCCAGGATCTTGGGGCTCTAGACCAGGGACCCCTGAATCCTGTCTTCTTTCCAAGGCTGGACTAAAGTGATGCAGGGAAGCATATTTTTCTAGTGCTCTACTCTTACAAAACTGATAGAAAACAATGGTTTTAGAAATCCATGTCAAACTGGAATATTTAATAGGTCCAAATTGAGAGTGTCATAAATGAAATCCAGGATCTGGAGGAGTGCTTTCTATTTGCTTGCTTTTCATGCTTGCTCTTACATGCTAGCCCAGGGTTTGAACTGCCTGCATTGGTCTGAATCCTTTTGCATCAGCCCCCACTTTTAAATATGTACTATAGCTTTGCCCATGGGCCAATCTGGTGATGGCATTTTCAACTGAGCTGTTGTCTTGCAAAATGACTGCAGCTTGTGTCAAGTTGACATAAAACCAGCCAGCCTCGCACCCAAGCCTTTTGAAGACCTGAGCCTGCCTTGAAGATGAGACTGCTCCCAGCCCCCACACAGCTCCAGACCTAAGGAGTACTTGACAGAGCAGCAAGTGCATCTATTAGGTGGGATCAGAAATTGAGTGTTGCCTCAAAGAAACTGAAGAAAAAAACATAGAAAATGCAAGTCCCAGACCTGTTGAGTTCAGGGGAGGCATCATCTCAAACCCCAGTGTGCATGAGTGTGTGCAGTGTCTGACTGAGGGCAGTGAGGGAGCAGCCATGTAGACACCCAAGGGGACAGTTCCATGTAGTGGACATGACACTTTCAGGGGCACTGTTGCAAAGGAGGAGGTCATGTTTTTGCCCTTCAGTAAGTGGGGTAGACACACACACACACACACACACACACACACACACACACACACACACCTGCACCTCTAGGCTGAGTGATGAATCCATCTGTTCAGGATGGAGGCCACAATCTTTTTACTGAGCACAATGATCCCCATGTGATGGCTTTTTTCTCTTTTTCCTCCCAGCCTCCATTTCTCTGTGTTGTAACCTTCTCACTTCTTCCCAAACCATGATCCAACCGGTGCCTCGGTTTCCTGCTGAAGGGGAAGGCGTACTTCTCCAAGTTCATAATCTTCCAGAAGATCTGCTAAACTTTGTCTGGTACAAATCAAAGTATGGGACCCCGGTCCTTAAAATTGTAGAATACAGCAGAGATATGAATTCCGTCTTCTGGGGGCCTGCATACAGAGGAAGAGGGATGGTGTACTATAACGGATCCCTGATGCTCCAGAATGTCACTGAGAAGGATGCAGGAATATACACACTGGAAGTTTTAAAGAAGAATTCCAAAATTGAAAAAGCATCCGTGGAATTTAATGTAAAGAGTAAGTGATTCTATGGTCTCCAGGGGCTGGGTGTGGCTTATCCTGCCTCATACACTGGACTCTCAGGACTGGACTGTGCCTGCTCTCTCCCCCACTGCACTGTGTCCCCCCTTCTGGGGTTTGGGTGCTCACTGCAGGAAACACAAGGGTAGAAAAACAGTAGTAGTTCAGAACCCCTCACCTGTCTTTACCTGCAGAGTGGAGGGCCTGTGCTGGGTAAACTCAGCCCCAGGATGTCAGCCTGACATCCAAACGCGGACACTTGGAGCTCACACCAGGCACATGTCCCCAGAAAGACTCTGTGGGAGTTAGGCAGTTCCTGGCTGTGGGGTCCTCACAGAGGGCACCAGGAATCCCTGACTCCAAAACTTTGTCCCTGGCTGGACTCAAGGTGACTTTGGAGATTTTTTTTGTCACTGTTGGTTTAGATTTCCTGTCAGAGTGACAGGGAAGAAGGCTTTGCTGACTGTCCAGTCATGGGACTGTCACATAGAGTGTGGAACCATCTGTGTACTGTCATGACATCTGCAGTTCATAGGTCACCTGAGCATCTCCTTCCCCTGAGGCTCAGTGGACACGTGTCCGGGGCATTAGCCTATCATTCTGATGGGCTTGAGACTTTACAGGAAAGTCAAGGCACTAATGGAACATACAGAGGATGCAGATACTCCAGATTCCTCCTTCACCTCAGGGGTCCAGCCTAGGGAATTCTCTTCTGCAGGTGAATAGTAGCAGATGCTGCTGATGTGAGCAGCTCCCCATCCTAAGGTCAAACCATTGCTGATAACTAAGCTTAACTCATGGACATAGCAATGATCATGCACGCTGTGTCCTATTACATGGAAATGGAGACACAGGAAACAGTGCCTGAATCAGGGTAACACAGTCCCTGGGTGGCAGATCCAAAGTACGAGGTATTTCTATAGTCATAAAGTATGAACTAAAGAGGGTCTGGTTGAATTCTGTGGACTCCTGCCATTTTGTACCCTCTTCTGTTTCTTCACAGAGAATGTGTCACAGCCCTTTGTGCGAGTCACTGACACCACAGTCGAAGGACGCAGATCTGTGACCTTCACCTGCATCTCACCCGACACTGATATCTCCATCCGTTGGATCTTCAACAACCGGAGTCTGCATCACTTAGAAAGGGTGACTCTGTCCCCTACAAAGTGTGGACTCAGAATAGATTCTGTTGGGCGGGAGGATGCAGGAGAGTATAAGTGTGAGGTCACCAATGGCGTCAGTTTGAAGACCAGTCTCCCAGTCTGGTGGCCATGATGAGTGAGTGACCTCTCTCCTCTCATCCTATAGTAGAATGCTGGCATTTCTTTATCAATGGGGTAGAAAATGGAGGAACGTTATGTGGTGGTACAGCCAGCATGGTGACTCATGCCTATAATCCTGGGATGCACATATATATAAGGGAAGACCAGGATTTAAAGAGAGCTTGTCTTGAAACTAAAGACATCAGTGTGGTAAACAAAAATTCAAAGGCTTTAAGAACTTAGGTTGTGGTTCAAATATATAATGATATTTCAGAGTTCATGGAAACTAATTTCAGGAGCCCTCAAACTTTTGGATGCTCTGAGTCTGCTGTGAAAATGGTGCATTGTTTGTATAGGGAAAAACATCCTCTCATATGCTCAAACACATTCCCTGTCTAACTAATTCACCTAGACCCCATGCTGCCTGCACACCAGTCACCCATGTGAAGTGAGGAAGAGTGACAGGAGAAGGGTCTGCCCATGATTCACTGTGGACATAGCTGGTTTCTAAACAGCTTTGATCGACAGTTTGAAGAACAGATGTAAAATCCTTCATGTAAGAGCAGATCGTACTGTTTTTATCATGAGAGTGGCATTTACAGTGGACCTTGCATGTGAATGTTTTCCTGTTAACGTGTATATCTTTCCTTTCTTAGTCTCCTATCACATATTACATCCCAACCACAGTTTCCTCCCGAAACTTCCAGTTCCCCTCTATTCCAGATCCACCCCTCTTCTATTTCACTTCAAAAAATGAGCAGGCCTCCCAGGCTCATTATGTATATATAGCACATGCATGTCATGGCAAATTATATTAGACTTGCCACAACCCTTCATATCAGAGCTGGGAGAGGCAACCCAATAGGAAGAAAAGGGTCCATAGGACAGGCAAAATAGTCAGAGATGTCCCTACTTCCACTATTAGGAGTTCCACAAGAACACCCATCTACATCATCAAAACATATTCAAAGGCCCTAGATCATATCCATACAGGATCTGTGATTATCACTTCAGTCTCTGTGATCCTCTCTAAGCCATGATTAATTGTTTCTGTGTTCCATGTTTTCATGGTGTCCTCAATCCCTCTGGTTCCTACAATCTATCCTCCCCCTATTCTGTGGGTTTTCCTTTCCACTCCCGAGTGTTTGTCTGTGTGTCTCTGCAGCTGCTCCCATCAGTTGTGGGATGATGCCTCTCTGATGACTATTAGGCTAGGCACTTACCTTTGAGTAGAAGAGAGCATCGTTAGTAACCATTTCATTGAAATGTTTTTCCAGCCATGTTTGGTTCTATCCTGAGTCTCTGGGCTGTCCATCCTCTGGTTGGACATCCAGGCAGTGTCAGGTCTGGGCTTCCTCTCATGGCCTGGGCGTTAAGTTGGACCAGTCATTGGTTGGCCACTGTCACAAGTTCTGCTTCACCATTACCACAGTAGATCCTACAGGAAGGACAGATTGTAGGTCGAAGGTTTTGTATCTTGATTGGCGTCCCGGTCCCACATCTAGAAGTTTTCTGTGGTTACAGAAGATGGCTGGTTCAGGCTACCTTCCCTCATTACCAGGAGTCTTCACTAGGGTCACTCTTACAGACTCCAGGGAGTTTCCACCGTAGTAGGTTTCTACATTACTCCCCAAATGCCCCCACCATTCCAGTTGCTACTCCACGTCCTCTCTCCTTCTATCCCAACATCCTCCACTTGTTTTCCCCTGTTCCCATCCCCACTGCCCCTCATCCATCCACAAAATCTATTCTATTTCTTCTTCCCAGGGAGATACATGAGTCCCACTTGAGTCTCACTTGTTACTTAGCTTCTCTATGCCTGTGACAAAACAGGACATCTAATTGTTTGTGGCAATAATAGTTTACTGAAGTAGAGCTCAGACGGGTGTGTTTGTTCACCAGTTCCAGGAACTTCTGTAGAATCTTTCAGATTTTCCAAAAATAAGTTCATATCATCTGAAGATTTATTTTACAGCCAATTAACTGGTCACATTTTATTTATTTGTGTTGCCACAAATAAAGGACATCTAAGAGGATACTGACAAAAAGAGGCCACTGTAGCATCCTTGTGTAGATCCTGGTCTTAGAGGGAAAGCTGTCAGTGTCCCCACTGAGTACTGAGGTGGCTGTGGTTTTTCACGTGTGCCCCAATGCACTGGCCTCTTTCTACCCTTAGTTTGTCTGTTTCCATTATTAAAAATTGTTCACTTTCGCCGGGCGGTGGTGGTGCACGCCTTTAATCCCAGCACTCGGGAGGCAGAGGCGGGCGGATCTCTGTGAGTTCGAGGCCAGCCTGGGCTACCAAGTGAGTTCCAGGAAAAGGCGCAAAGCTACACAGAGAAACCCTGTCTCGAAAAACCAAAAAAAAAAAAAAAAAAAAAAAAAAAAATTGTTCACTTTCGTCAAATTTCTTTATTGATTCAGTCTTATGAGTTATAAATGTAATAAATTTTGTGTTTCTTCGTGATTCCACCTCTGTAGGTTCTGGGTCTCAGATATTTGTCTGTTTCATATAAGTCACTCTATAATTACCCACATCATTATTGAGTAGTCATGGAAATTTTAGTAATCTGACAAATGGACAGCAAGTTCCCAAAATTCACTTCTAGTGTTAAGAATGTCACTCTTAAAAACCAAGTTAATCTAATTAAAATTTGTCAATGCCATTAACCACTTTGAAGAATGAACTTAGACTCTTTTCTCATACAATACATATGTTTATAGTTTTCCCTCTCTCAACCCTTCCCAGTTCCTCCCCACACCCCCTACCATCAGATCCACTCCCTTTCTTTCTCTCCTTACAGAAGACTAGGCCTCCAAGAGATAACAGCAAAACATGCAGAATAATTTTATTTTGGTTTTTCGAGACAGGATTTCTCTGTGTAGCGTTGGAGCCTGTCCTGGAACTCACTCTGTAGACCAGGCTGGCCTCGAACTCACAGAGATCCACCTGACTCTGGCCTCCAAGGACTGGGATTAAAGGCATGTGCCACCAATTGCCCAGCTCCAGAATAAAATTTAATAAGATGAAACACAACTATCATATTGATATTGGACCCTTCAGCTCAGCAGGAGCAAAAGAGTCCCAAGAGCAGACACAAGAGTCAGATACCCTTGTTCTCAGTGTCAGGAGTCTCATAAAAATACTAAGGTAATAGCTATAATATACGTACAGAAGACCTGGTGTCAACTCATGTAGGTCCTGTGCATGCTGATTCAGTCTCTGTGAGCTCATATGTGCCTTGCTTAGTTGATTCACAGGGTCTTGTTCTGGTGTCCTCCCTTCCCTCTGGCTCTTACATTCTTTCTTCCTCCTCTTTTGAGGGGTTCCTGGAGCTCTTAAGGGATAGATTTGATGGACACATCCATTTTGACTGTCCGCATTGTAAGTATTACAGCTCTGGAGGGAAAGGTATCCTGGCTCTCAGAAGCCATGAAATACCTACCTGTAGGTGTTACAGATCTCAAGGGAAGGTTATTCTGGCCACTAGAAGCCAGGCAATACCTGTAAGTGTTATAGCTCTGAAGGGAAAGGTATTTTGGCTATCAGAAGCCAGGCAATACCTACAGATCAGAAGGAAAAGATATCCTGATAAGAAGCCAGGAGATACCGACAGTTCTGTTCCAGTGGGGCATAGTTTCCCTGTAGGAATGTAACAGTTCTGCTCCTCTCAAAGAGCTTCTGCAGCCCTGTTCTGCTCTGCTAAGGAAGTTTTCCCACAGAGATGTAGTACTTCTTCTCCTGATCTGGCAAGAGCCTTTCTGCTCTGCTCCTCTCTGCTAAGGGAGCCTCCCTGCAGAAATGTAGCAGTTCTGCTCCTGCTCCAGCAAACGTTGTTACTTCTCTGTCCCGCTTCACTCAGTAGAAAGAAGGTTGTCACCCTAACCTCATTCAAGAGACTTATTGGTAGGGAAGAATTCAGGAGAGTGGCTGCCTCTGCCAGTGTGGCAAAAGGCAGCAGCAAACTGAACAGGTACAGGGCTTATATAGGGTTTCTTAGGGGCAGAGTTTTTCCAGGGTGAAGATTTTCAGAGTAGGAATTGATTGGATTTCAATCCCTGAGCTTGGACAAGCTCAGAAACTGGCTGGATTTTGTGCTCAGGGATTGGTTGGTTTTCATGCTCAATTGGTCAGGGCCAGGGTGTGTTTCTTTGACTGGCCCTTTCCCCCTACACATATGGTTTCTGTTGTGGGTGTCTGCATCTATTCGCTTCCCATTCACTGCCAGGGAAGCCTCTCTGATTATGATTGGATAAGGAATTGACCCATGAATATAGCAGAATCCAGCTGGATCTGATGCAGAACCCTCCTCTCTGAGGACTAGACCTTATGGTACTTGAAGATTCTGTGCAAGCTGGCAATAGAGGAAAACAATCTATTGTCCTACCCAGTTGTGATTCTTACAAATGACAACAACGACCATCATAGAAAGATATCCCCAAATGTTCAAGAGTGGCGCTTATCCCTTGGAGGCAACCAAAACCTGTCTAATTGGACTCCAGGCTGCTCAAAAGGAGGGCAACCCTGGCTGGTACTGGAATGCAATCAACTGTACATGGATAGTGATGTTATGGATCCTAGAGGAGAGCCTATAATGGCCACTTTCCTAAACCAGTTTAATTTCTAGGTTCATTCTAAATACACATTCTTATTCCCACAGAGAAGTGTAGTTCTAGTCGTACATTAAAGACGCTTTTTTTTTTGCATAGACAGAAGCCATCAAAGAAATCCAAAAATAATCCAAATGTAGCCAACAATGGATGCTGTGGTGGTATGTATACAAATGTCCTCCATAGACTCACATGTTTGAATGCTTGTCCCAGAGAATTGCACTTCTAGGAGGTGTGGTCTTGTTTGGGTAGATGTGGCCTTGTTGGAAGAAGTTTCTGACGATGGAGGTGGGCTTTGAGGTCTCATATGGTAAGCAACTCCCAGTGTGGCACACAGTCTCCTTCTGCTGCCTCAGGATCAAGATGTGGAACTCTTACCTCCATTTCCAGCAACATGCCTGCCTGAATGTCACCATGCTTTTTGCCATGATGATAATGTACTGAACCTCTGAAAGTATAAGCCAGCACCAATTAAATGTTTTCCTTTAAAGAGTTGAACATGGCCCCAGTGTTTCCTTATAGCAATAAAACCCCAACTAAGACAGACACTGTGGGGTGTCCATCCCTACCTGATCTATCTATAACACAACCCCCTTGTTTGAGGTTCAGGGCACATCTCAGAAAAGGATTGGAAATGCTGTAAGAGGCAGAAGACAAGGATGTCTACTGTGAGATTGTGTCTTCTATATATTATGGGGAAGCTGTACCCAAGAAATTTTAACGATATGGCAGCATAAATAGACCTGAAAAATGACAACAGCAATTGACATGGCAGGATACATGGGGAAATCTCAAGAGATTTCACTCATACATAAAGAGCTCCAGATAATTAATGAGTGCCAAGAGAGGGAGAGTCAGTGTTCTCTAGTGATGAGGACCTGATAACTTATCTAAACCTACGTGGTCAACCACAAACACATACACACATGGGCAACACTAAGTGGACCCATCAGATTGTATTTATATATTTATTGATTTATACAAGAATATATGTAATAGTAATAATAATTAAAGAAAAAGTCATGAAGTTGAGAGGGAGTGGAAATCATGAGAGGACGTAGAGCAAGAGAAGGAGGGGTGGAAAGGATGTAATGTAAATACAATATGCATGTAGAAGATTCTAAAGGATGTACCTTGTTGTGAGATTTTGTTTGTGCTTTAAGAAATAAATCTTGCCTGAAGATCAGAGTGCAGAGCTAGCCACTAGAGTCCAGACAGTGGTGGCACACATCTTTAATCTCAGCACTTGGGAGGAGAAAACAGGAAGTGATGTGGCTGGGCAGAGAGAGGAAGTGATAGAGTGGGGGTGGAGACAGTACCTTGGCCCTTTCAGGCTGAGGATTTGGTAGAGGTTAGAAGTCTCTCTAGTGGCTGGCTTCTTTACTGATCTTTCAGCATTTACCCTGATATCTGGCTCTGGGTTTTTATTATTAAGACCAATTAGAATTTGTGCTACATCTGTCATCCAACTTGTGGGGCACAAACTCACCAAAAAGCCACTTGCCTGTGACTTTGCAGCCACCCCACAGGCTGGAGCTGCACCCTGCCGGAGTCATTATTCCCCCGGCTGAGTTTCTGTTGCAGCCTATCTCCAGCAAACTCCCTAGGCTTTGGGGCTCCAAAAACTGCAGAAGTTAGCTGCTTTCACATGTTCCCCCATGCGGATGGCTGGCTCTTTGGCTTCTTCTCTCCTGGTGGGTTGTGGACTCTCCCTGGACACTCTGTTCAGGCAGCTGCTACACTAGGTAGCTTCCTTGAAAGCACCTCGGGCTTCTACTGTTCTACGCAGAAGCAGTCAGCCTCACATCTTCACTGTCATTGTCGGCAGATTTGGTGAGACAATGGGGAATTCTTAAAGGGAGGAATTAGTTCAAAGAGAAAATTGTTCCCATATTAAAAAATGGGAAACATTATTACAATGGAGCAAGTTAGGTCTCTGTAGGACAATACTCTGGATGGTTTGAAAAATGGAGCAATTAAATGAGAGGATAATTAATTTAGATGGGATTTGTGTAATGTCAATGATAAATATCATCTGTTTGATCATATTTGTTTTATTATTAAAAAAAGTTAGTTAATATGAGTGCCAAGATACAAGTTTTAGAAAAACTTATTAAAACAGATCATAGAGATATTCAGACCCAGGCAGAGGAATTTAAAGGAGAACCAGTCTCAGCATTGCATGATAAGGTTAGAGAGGAACAGCCTAAGGTTTCCAAACAGCCAACCTTAATTTATCCAGGAACCTTACAGGGACTGCCAAATGACAGATATCCCCAAGGCTGTGTAAGAGCTGAATGGACTCCTGTGCATATGCTAGATCTGAGGAGATTTGTGAACCAGTGAACCATGACCATGCCTAACAGTGACCTTTGAAGTCTCCAAAAGGATGATGGGGCCCAACAACGATGATTCCACCAGGACTGTGATTAACGAATTCTCCACAGGTGCCTGCCCTGAGGAGATTTCTACCAGGGTCCAGAACAGACCCTGCAAGTGGCTAGGATGCTAATCTGAGGGATATGAAATGAATCTGAGCACACAGAGCTCTTTAGACCATTCACTTTATTCCTCTAAATCAATTCTATCTATACATCTTTTCTGTTCTCATCCTTAGCTCCTCTCTGTCCCTTCTCTGTTCTCTCATGATTCTATGGAGTTCTTTCCACCTTTGTCCCTCCCTTCACCCCCCCCCCCCCCAGCCATTAAATAAACACAAAAGTCAAGCAGTGGTAGCACACGCCCTTAATCCGATCACTTGGCAGGCAGGGTCTCTGTGTGTGTTCAAGGTCACACTGGGAACAGAGCCAATCGAGGTGACACACACCTTTAAAGGTTTATTTATTATGTATACAGTGTTCTGCCTGCATGTGTCCTTGCAGGCCAGAAGAGGGCACCAGATCTAATTGCAAGTGGTTGTGAGCCACCATGGACACACACCTTTAATCCCAGCACCAACCATAGAGACCTGGAGGTCTGTACAGACAGGCAGTAACAAGGAAGTGAGGCAGCTGGGCTAAGAGACAATGAGAGGGCAGAACAGCAAGGCAATAAAGGTGCGGGTAGACAGAAAGTAACTCACTTTTGGTAGCTGCAGAGTTGGAGAGGTAAGGTTGGTGGCTATCACTATTTCCCTGATCTCTAAGCCCCTATATTTGGCTCCATGTTTTTTTATTTAATAAGACGTTTTAGAAATTCATCTACACTAAGATATACTAAGGCTAGACACCTGCACTATATTTCAAGTTCACTATAATTCTTCTGAAGGGTTTTGATCCAACAAAGCCAGGCATCTGAAGTTATGTTCTGTGAAATTTCTACGAGGACACTTTGTCTGGCCAATTTTGCCTTAAGGATGGAGAACAAGACCGCTAAGTGTCTACAGTCCACATGGAACAACAGACCTAGTATGAAGCATAATTTAGTATGTTTCTATTCATCAAAATTGTTCAGTTAAATAAGAAACCATCTTCTTGACTATCCACAATTACGTGCGCCCATAAGATTGAGATGTAATCATGACATTACACATACACATAACATGGAAATGCATGGCAAAGGGGGAGATATCATAGCTGTTATTGCACAAGAAGTTTACAACAAGAAACAGCCAATTCATTCAAAAGGCAGTAATTCCATAACGCCTTGCGTGATGGTTTCCTCCAACAGAACCCTTGGTGCTGATAGGTTGACCTTCTGAACACTAGTTGTCACCTGCTGTATACTCCCATGGTCTTTTGCTACCAGCAGCTCTCAATATATGATAACACCACTAAGCTGACAAACACCACCTAAAGATCAGCTACAGACTGCCCAGGACAATCTCAATGTGGCTAGCTGAGATGATCCAGCCTCACAGACTACTCTAGCCAGGACTTGAGACAAGCCCTGCACTTTCCCATTACACAGAGACTGGACAACAAATGATACAGCTACCTCTCCCATGACTTGACAATTAACCCCAAATTTTCTTTTCAGGATCCCCTAAAGATGCTGTTGTCTCCAGACAGCAGGAAGTAAACTTAAGAACACAATATCCACATTCCCAAGAGGTGAGGTGGGTGGCTTTTGGTCTTTCAATAGGTTATGGATATTTGTCATTGTTTAGGATGGTTGGTTACAAGTTGTTATTGGTAATGGTCAAGAAAAAAGCTGAACAAAGGAGATTAGATTTAGGATCCTTGTTTTGAAAAAAAAGGGAATCTAGATATGATAAAGGGTAGATTATTGAATCTACTCTGAAAAGAAAAAATGGGCATATAAATATGACAGGATAAAAGTGTAGATTATTGAATCTACTTTTAAAAAGCAACTACTTGTTTTAAATCTTTTACATTGATATGGATCTTTGTATAGTGATAGAAAATTAAGATTATTTTTGTTAGAGCATGCTGTACATATGTTTCTAATCTTGTTCAAGGTATTGAACCTATACAACTCATTTAACAATGAGTAAACTTCTAGTCCATGAAAGTTATTACAAACTAATTAGGATATAAAGAAATGCAAGTCAGTAATTAGTCATTACAATAAAATTTGTAGTCATATTAGGTATGTTTTCAAGGTCAAACAGATATATTTTAGATAGACAGATCATCTTCAAACACTTCAGAGATCTACAGAATATGGCATTTAAGATGTTTTAATAACATAGGTTCTTTTTAAATGACAATGAGACATGTCTGCTCCTGGCAGTACCAATCTACTTCAGAGAAGATGATGAGCAGCAAAGAAACTCCACATGGAGTTTACTTTCTTTGTGTCAAAAGTTAGCCACTGGGCAAGAAACTGCCCTTGCCTCTACTGCTGACAGTATGCCATCCAAATGGGACATGGAGGACATAAAAGAAAGGACTGTTGAACTTTGCCAAGACAAGGTAGAACATCCCTTCAGAAAATCTGCTTCACAGATAAGTCTGTCAGATATTCTAGGCCTGTAGGCCAAAGGTAGATGCCCCAACATTGCAAAGGAACCTTGGGGTGATTGTCCAGGCAGCCAGCCATTTCTGTCATTTCTCATATTTTTTGGAAGTCACTTGCTTGCCTTCCTGCTTACTCAGGTAATATTATTTTCTTCTCAGGTCTTTGATGGAGTTGAAGACTTTATAGTTATAGTTTTCCTTATTATCAGATTCAGAAAAGAAATTCCTTAAAGAGGTGTAAAGTGTATAAGTTTGAGAGACATTAAAAGATAGTTTTGGTAATGCAAGTTAGAATAGAAAGTGAATTAGGTACAACCTTTTGGACTCACCAAGATAGGATAAATAATGGAGTGTTTTCTCTGAATTTGTCAAATGTTAATAGACAAGACATTGTTGATGTATTTATTGCCTGAATATATTGTATATACTTATTTTATATAATTTCTCTTATATTCATTATAACCTTTTTTATTTTCAACAAAAAAAGGAAAATGTGATTTTTTTGTTTGTGCTTTAAGAAATAAATCTTGCCTGAAGATCAGAGTGCAAAGCTAGCCAATAGAGGCTGAGCAGTGGTGGTGCACACCTTTATTCCCAGCACTTGGGAGGAGGAAACTGGAAGTGATATGGCTGGGCCGAGAGCAGAAATGGTAAGGTGGGGTGAAGACTGTTTGTTTTAAATGCAGCACTTTTACCGTGTAGAAAGGTCATGAGGCACAACAAAACCCAGTATCAAAGCCTTATTATGAGGAGTGGGGGGACAGAAGAGAGTGACCAGGCCTGGGAAAAGACACATGCAGAGAGAGAGAGAGAGATAGAGATAGTAGTTGGGGGGAGAGAGCAGAAGAGAGAGGGGAGTCTGTGACCAGCTTTTTAAGTATTTCCCTGCACATGTGCGTGTGGGCTTACAGAGCTACACCATGCATGCATTGATTGCGTGACCATGCTTTGCACATTTGCACAATCACACAGTGCGCTGATGATGTAAGATGTAAGATCCCTTGCTTAGCTACTGAACTGCGCATGTGTGGTCATGCAGCTGGAAGAGTGGCAGAATCCTAACAAAGACAAAAGCTTGGCTGAGGATTTTGTAGAGGTAAGAAGTCTCTCTAGTGGCTGGCTCCTTTACTGATCTTTCAGCATTTACCCCAATATCTGGCTCTGGGTTTTTATTATTAAGACCAATTAGAATTTGTGATACAGTACTTTTGAAAGCTTTAAAAATAAGAGAGCATGAGAGAGAGAGAGAGAGAGAGAGAGAGAGAGAGAGAGAGAGAGAGAGAGAGAATGAGAAATAGCTACCATGTGAGTGGTCACGGAGGGAGCTTGAGGAGCCTCTTCTAAGAACACCCTCCATTACAGGGCAGCATCATTGATCCCCAGAACAAAGGGAGCATTGGATCTTTTATAACCTTTTAGCGACAATGGGGAGTTTCACACCATGTGCTGTAGTTCAGTGTAGTGTTAGTGACAAGGAGCATGGAGGGGTCAGGTGTTGTAAACTGACAGTAGTCAGGTCACAGCACAGACAGCTGCTGCATCTGTCCTAGAGTGAGCTGCAGGAGATGTGGCCTGATTAAGGCCATGGGAATCGAGCCTAACGCTGCAGACCTGTGTCCTGACACAAAGGTGAGGAGACCATGCATTGACAGTGGGTAAGAGGAACTTAGAGAATAGTGGGAATTTCCTAAGATAAGAGCTTGAGAGGGGACTCAGAGTTTGTGCTTGCAGAGTACTGAGAGAGGACAGAGGGGGACAGCAGTTCAGCAGCAGGAAGCTCTTGGTGACCAAGAAATGTTAGGAGGAGGGGGAAATGCCAGATTGTTCCCTACTCAAAGTTAATCACGATTGGCCATTGTATTTTGACTGCCCGACACTGCCTCTCCATGTTAGGTCCTTGATCATATTTAGCCTACCTTATTACTACCTTATTGCTATGGCAACACTCATTTGCCATATGTGATATCACTGGGATATTGAGACACAGAAAACGCAGTAGTCAAATTAGGCTCACACAGATCACGACTGGCAGATGTGAAGCACCAGCTGTCTGTCTACAGCCACGTATCCAGTGTCTCCACTCTAGAGACCTTCACTGGTGTCTGTGGAGGGGGAGGAGCTGTTTTTTAGAGATGTTAATCTTGGTCACCAGTAGCTTGAGGGGATGTCTGGTCCAGGAAATGAAAACAAATACACGGTTAGATCTGACTCTAGAACTAAGCCACCTGCCTCTGCAGAATTTCTGCAGAATTTCCGTTCCTCCAAGCCCATCTATGGACAGGAAATGTTATGTTTTCTTGTGTGTTGTAATCACTTCTCCTGGAAGGTAAAACACATGGCTTAAATTTGTCCCTTCCTGTAGATATTGTCTCTAGCACAGGGACTTTCTGCTGAAGCAGTTACTTATTTAAAATCATTTTAGCATCAGCCTTTTATCTTACCCTATTTTTTAAATTCATTTTACGTACCAACCATAGATCCCCTCTCATCCCTCCTCCCACTCACCCTGCCTTCCCCCTTAACCCCTCCTCCAACAGGGTAAGTTCTCCCATGGGGGGAGCCTGGTACATTCAGTTGAGGCAGGACCAAGCCCCTTCTCAGTTTATCAGAGGTGAGCAAGGTGTCCGACTAGAGGTAATGGGCTCCAGAAAGCCAGCTCATGCACCAGGGATAGATCCTGATTGCACTACCAGGGGCCCTTCAAACAGATCCAGCTACACAACTGTCTCCTGTATACAGAGGGTCTAGTCTGGTCCCATGCAGGTTCCACAGCTGTCAGTCTGAGGTTCATGAGTTCCTATGAGCTTGGTTCAGTTGTTCTGTAGGTTTCCCCATTGTGATCTTGACCCCCCCACTCCTTGCTCATATAATCCCTTTTCCCTCTCTTTGACTGGACTCCTGGAGCTCAGTCTGGTGCTTGATTGTGGATCTCTGCCTCTGCTTCCATCAGTTCCTGGATGAAGGCTCTATGATGACAGTTAAGGTATTTACCAATCTGATTACCAGGGTAGGCCAGTTCAGGCACCCTCACCACCTTTGCTAGTAGTCTAATCTGGGATCATTCTTGTGAATTCCTGGGAATTTCTCTAGCACCAGGTTTCTACCTTACACCACAATGTCTACTATCAAGTTATCTCTTTCATTGCTATCCCACTCCATCCCAGCCCCAGCTCAACCATCCTGTTCCCTCATGTTCTCATTCCCCACCCCCTAACCTCTATTGCCCCTCCATTCCCAGTTTACTCATCAGGATCTCCTCTGTTTCCCCTTCCCAAGGTGATTCGTATATCGCTATTAGGGTCCTTCTTGTCTCCTAGATTCTCTGGAGCTGTGGGTTGTAGTCTGATTATCTTTTGATTTACATCTAGCATCCACTTATGAGTGAGTAAATACCATGTTTGTCTCTCTGAGTCTAGGTTACCTCACTCAGGATGATATTTTCTAGTTCAATCCATTTGCCTGCAAATTTCATGATGTCATTGTTTTTTACAGCGGAGTAATAAAATACTCTTTTGTGTATATGTACCACATTTTCTTTATCCATTTTTTGGTTGAGGGGCATCTAGGTTGTTTCCAGGTTCTGGCTATTATGAATAATGCTGCTATGAACATAGTTGAGCAAGTGTCCTAGTGGTATGATTGAACATTCCTTGGGGATATGCCCAAGAATGGTATCATTGGGTCTTGAGGTAGATTGATTCCCAATTTTCTGAGAAACCACCACACTGATTTCCAAAGTGGCTGTACAAGTTTGCACTTACACCAACAGTGGAAGAGTGTTCCCCTTGCTCCACATCCTCTCCAACATAAGCTGTCCTCAGTATTTTTGAACTTAGCCATTCTGACAGGTATAAGATGGTATCTCAGAGTTGTTTTGATTTGCATTTCCCTGGTGACTAAGGATGTTGAGCAATTTCTTAAATGTCTTTTGGCATTTGAGATTCTTCTGTTGAGAATTTTCTGTTTAGATCTGTAGCCCATTTTTAAATTAGATTGTTTGGTATTTTGTTGTCTAGTTTCTTGAATTCTTTATATATGTTGAAGATCAGGCCCCTGTCAGATGTGGGATGTGGGGTTGGTGAAGATCTTTTCCCATTCTGTAGGCTGTCATTTTGTCTTATTTACTGTGTCCTTTGCTTTACAGAAGTTTCACATTTTCAGGAGGTCCCATTTATTAATTGTTGTTCTCAGTGTCTGTGCTACTGGTGTTATATTTAGGAAGTGGTCTCCTGTGCCAAAGCATTCAAGGTTACTTCCTACTTTCTCTTCTGTCAGGTTCAGTGTAGCTGGATTTATGTTGAGGTCTTTGATCCACTTGGATTTGAGTTTTGTGCATGGTGACAGATATGGATCTATTTGCAATCGTCTACATGTTGACATCCGGTTATGCCAGCACCATTTGTTCAAGATGCTTCTTTTTTTTCCATTGTACAGTTTTGCCTTCTTTGTCAAAAATCAGGTGTTCATACATGTGTAGATTAATATTAGGATCTTCAATTCGATTTATTGTTCCACATGTCTGTTTTTATGCCAATACCAAGCTGTTTTTATTACTATAGCTCTATAGCAGAGCTTGAAGTCAGGGGCAGTGATGCCTCCAGGAGTTGCCTTATTTCAAAGGATTCTTTTAGCAATCCTAGCTTTTTGGTTTTTCCATATGAAGTTGAGTATTGTTCTTTCCAGGTCTGTGAAGAATTGTGCTGGGATTTTGATGGGGATTGCACTGAATCTGTACATTACTTTTGGTAAAATTGTCATTTTTATTGTGTTGATCCTACCTATCCATGAGCATAGGAGATCTTTCCATTTTCTGATATCTTCTTTAATTTCTCTCTTTAGAGACTTAAAGTTTTTGTCATACAGGTCCTTCACCTTTTGGTTAGAGCTACCCCAAGGTATTTTATATCATTTGTGGCTATTGTAAAGGGTGATGTTTCTCTGATTTCTTTCTCAGCCCTTTTATCATTTGTATATAGAAGGGCTACTGATTTTTTTGATTATTCTTGTATCCTGCCACATAGTGATGATGTTTATCAGCTGTAAGAGTTCCCTGGTAGAATTTTTGGGGTCACTTATGTAGACTATCATATTATCAGCAAATAGCAAAAGTTTGACTTCTTCCTTTCCAATTTGTATCCCCTTGTTCTCCTTTTGTTGTCTTATTGCTCCATCTAGAACTTCAAGTACTATATTGAATAAGTATGGGGAGAGTGCACAGCCTTGTCTTGTTCCTGATTTTAGTGGCATCGCTTTGAGTTTCTCTCCATTTAATTTGATGTTGACTGTTGGCTTGCTGTAAATTGCCTTTATTGTGTTTAGGTATGTTCCTTGTATTCTTGATCTCTCTAGGACTTTATCATGAAGGGGTGTTGGATTTTGTCAAAGGCCAGGGTACAACTGAAGGACATCTACCCTGAATGTCTCTTTCCTCACTCCCCAGAATCTAAGCCGAGGGACACTGTGATGTTCACAACAGACATCTTGAAGAGTCAAGGAAACAGCACCATCAAAATGTAAGTTTCATCCTGACTCAGGACAGGCCTCCCAGGCACATTCATCACCTTCCTCCTGGAATCAGAGCAGAAGCCAATCACCAGCTGAAACAATACAGGAATCGGGAGCATGTGGAGTAAAGTAGCATGAGCATCATTCAGAGCTTTGGGCAATTCTTCTGGGTCATGACAATCATTAAAAGAAGTGGAGGGGACAGGAAGATTTGAGCGGACTATAGGAAAATCCACTTGACTATAAATAAAGTCTCTCTGCCTTGGAAGGACCATCCTTCTGCTGCATACAAGAAGCACACCTCAACTTCAAAGACAGGCATTACCTCAGAGAAAAGAGCTGTGAAAAGATTTTCCAATCAAATGGACCTAAGAAGCAAGCTGATGTAGCTCTTGAAGTATAACAAAACAGACTTCAAACTAAAATTAATCAAAAGAGATGGAGAAGGACTTTTTGTGGGAGCCCATAGTGACTCAGTTTCCCACAGTGACTCATCTTGAAGCTGAAGTCCATTCTGACTCAAAAGAGTTCAAAGCTTGCTTGCTCTGGTCTCTTCAGAGGCTGTGAGAAAGCTCTGATACGGCTCCTAGGAAAAGTAAAGGGACTGTGAGGAAGTCCTGATTACCTTGTAGGAAGAACTAATTATTTAGCAAATGCCCAATTCTAGGCAGGCTGCTGATGTTAGCAGGTGGCACATGTTTGATTCAAGGACAGGCTAGACCGCCTGTGCTGTGCTTTGTTCCACTTTAGCCTGTCAGTTTCTATATAAGCTGGCTGTGAAATAAACTCAGGGCTTGCTTGGTATCGAGCAGAAGCCCTCCCGGCACTGATTTTCTGTCTCCGTCTATTCTTCTGTTTCTGTTTTTTCCTCAGCCTCATGCCCTACTCAGCAACCCTAGTCAACTCATCAGCTGGCTCCAACAACTTCTCATATTTGTCACCAGAAAAATCCATCACGATGAAGTCTCAATTTTAACATCTATGCCCCAAATACAAGGACTCCCACATTTGTAAAAGAAACAGTACTAAAGTTTAAACCACACATCAAACCTCACAGATTAATAGTGGGAAACTTCAACACCCTATTCTCACCAATGGACAGGTCTGCCAGAAAGAAACTTAACCAAGAAATAAATGAACTAACAGATGTCATGTATGACTCAGATGAACTTCATAGACATCTATAGAACGTTTTACCCAAACACAAAAGAATATGCCTTCTTCTCAGCACCCCATGAAACCTTCTCTAAAATTGACCACATACTCAGCCATAAAGCAAATCTCAACAGATACAAAAAAATTGGAATAACCCTTTGTGTCTTACCAGATCACCATGGGTTAAGGTTAGAGTTCAGCAACAACATAAACTACAGAAAGCCTACAAACTCATGGAAACTGAATCACCACTGGGTCAAGGAAGAAATAAAAAAATAAATTAAGTGCTTCCTAGAATTCAATGAAAATGATTGCACTCCTTACCCAACTCACAGGACACTGTGAAAGCAGTGCTGAGAGGAAATTTCATAGCACTACGTGCCTACGTAAAGACTATGGGGAAATCTCACACTAGCGACTTAACAGAATACCTGATACTCTCTAACAAAATGAAACAAACTTTCCCAGGAAGAGTAGAAAGCAGCAAATAATCAAACTCCAGGCTGAAATCAATAAAATAGAAACAAAGAGAACAGTACAAAGAATCAATGAAACAAAGAGTTGGTTCTTTGAGAAAGTCAGCAAGTTAGACAAACCCTCATCCAAACTAACCAAGAGGCAGAGAGAGAATATCCAAATTAACAAAATCAGAAAGGAAAAGGAGGACATTAACACCAGACCATGAGGAAATCCAGAGAATCCTCAGGTCACACTTCAAAAACTTGTACTCCACAAAATTGGAAAATCTAAAAGAAATGGCCAATTTTCTTGCTCCAAGCTTTAATTAGATACTGGCCAGGATGATGGGCTCTGGCCCAGGACATATTGTGGATTCCTAGAAAATATGTGATGAGTCATATTTTACAGAGGCTTAAAAAGGCAAAACCACAAGGCTACTGTGTTTCCCATTGCAAGGGTCAAGCATATAACCTGACATTCTTGCTGCCTGCATTATCTCCTGCTTATGTGTGATCAAGCACATCCAGTGCAGTTGAGTCGACACAATTTGTTTAGGGGAGCTAAAACATGTGATTTGTTGTCTCTCATAAACAGCAACCTCCAACAGTCCTGGAAGTTATCTGTCCTTGGGCAACTGGGGCTTACAGTTAACTGTGACCCTTACATTCTCCAGTTGAGTTGTATCCCGAGACAAATCCTTGACTCTGTGATAGGTACCTCTTTATATTGGGATCTGATAACCATCCGCTTCAGGGTACCCAGACAAGAGTCATCTTCAGGATAAGGCATTAATGATGCAAGAGCCCACAGTAAACTAGCAGAATAGAAGGATGAAAGTCCCTGCCATGATTGACATTAGAGTTACTATGTAGGAGGAGCCTGGAATGGAAATGGAATGGAAATGGTTATTTATATCACCTCAGGTCTCCTTTTTTTGCAGTGTTTCTTTGAGTATAGGCAGATGATAATCCCAAATTGTTGTATAAAAACAACAATTTTCTCTTAAGGCTATAACAGTAGTCTCTGTTTTATGTAGAGCAGTTGCCCAGGTTCAACTCTCCAAGGTTCTCAGTAGTCAAAAGACCCACAGACATCAACACAGACCCTGCCTAAGGTAGGGCCGAGAACACAGACATGGCCCTCAGCTGCAGCTTGGGCCCAGATGTCACCATGCCCCTGAGTAGCAGCACAGGTCACTAAGATCAGTATAGTCTCAGTGACACTGTGACCTTCAGACAACAACATGGCTTCAGGTGGTAGCTCAGATCCCAAGCATTTGCATAGCCTTCGGTGGTAACATGGGCCATGGAGATAATCACAGATCCTGTGTGAGATAGGGCCATGGACCCATAGATGTCCCTCTGCACCAGCACAGGTCCAGACATCACATGGACATCATGGGTGGCAGCATAGGCCACCCACATCAGCCTGTTCCTCACCACCTTTGTGTCTTCAGGTCCCCTTCTCTCCACAGTGCACGATCCACTCTGCTTCTCCTCTCCCATTTCTCCATCACATACCTGCCCATTGTGTGGCATCCACTTGTCTGGGGTACAGGTTGCTATGCAGGCCTGCCTGTGGTTGTCTTCTGCCCACTGGGGGCATCAGGTGGGCCTGACTCCATTAAACATATATATGTATATATACATATGTTATATGCATGTATGTGTGTGTGTGTGTTTTAAAGTGCAACTCCCATTTTTTTCCCAAGGTGTTTTTTTCTTCTGTTCTTATGAACCCACCTCTTCCCACAGGCTTTGGTGGAGGTCGTGGTGCAGCAACAGTAGCTATAAACAGTGGTGGGGGTGTTCGGTCTTTCCCGGCTTCAGGAGATTGATTCCTGACCACCTTTGCTGTGAATGGCACAGCTCATACAGTAATACAGCTAGACATGGAGTTTGGTAAACACATGAGTGTGGAAGACACTTGCTGTGGATATGTACCTATAGTAGTGGCCTCTATAATGTTTCCAGTGATAAACTTTTATTTATTTATTTGTTTATTAAAAATTTTCATTTGTTTTACATACCAACCAATTTCCCCTCCTTCCTCTCTTCCCATTCCCTCCACCCACCTCCCATCTATCCCCCAATTCGCTCCTCCTCCATTCAGAAAGGGGCAGTGTCAGGAGTGACGTCACAAGCTATTGTGGGCCATGATGCAGTTACAGCAGATAGCAATGGATAATTCAGATGTCAATCCACCAGACGAATGATTCTCTGATGGAGGAACCCTGTCAGACAAGGCTTGCAAAGCCACTGACTCTGAAAACTGTTGCTCCTGTCTGTAATTTCAATTGTGCAGAAACAGCTGTGGTATCTCCCCAGTACCTGCACTAATTTTATATGACATATATGTATAATCTCTTGATTGCATCTCAATTTTATGGGCACATATATCTGTGGGTGGTCAGGAAGATGACTTCCCATTAAGATGTATAATTTTGATGAATAGAAATATACTAAGATATGCTTCATAACTAGATCTATTGTCCCATGTGAACTGTAATATATATATGGGAATTTGTAATAGGCAGAAGAATAAAGAGCAGAATAATAAAGAGTATGACCCTCAGATTATGTATGAGGCTATCTTTCCATCTCTGCTTCTGAGAAGCGTTTCTCTGAGTACCCTGGGTAGTGGCACTCAGGGCTGGACCCCCAGGCTGCTAAACGGCAGGCCTCCCATCAGAGTCAACAAACCATGTCATGTCACCTTGAGGCAGGACCAAGCTCCTCCCCTTGCATCAAGGCTGGGCAAGGCATTCTTGCTTGGGGAATAGGTTCCATAACGCCAGCTCATGTGCAAGGGACAGGTCCTGATTTTACTGATAGCAGCCCTACAAACAGAACAAGCTATACAACTGTCACCCATGTGCAGAAGGCCTAGGTCAGTCCCGTGTAAGGCTCCTTAGCTGTCAGTCCATAGTCTATGAGCTCCCATTAGATCAGGTCAGCTGTCTCTATTGGTCTCCCCTGAGAAAGAAATCAGAGACACATCACCCTTTACAATAGCCACAAATAATATAAAATACTTTGGGGTAACTCTAACTAAGCAAGCGAAAGACCTGTATGACAAGAACTTTAAGTCCCTGAAGAAAGAAATTGAAGAAGATGTCAGAAAATGGAAGGATCTCCCATGCTCATGGATAGGTAAGAGTAACATAGTAAAAATGGCAATCTTACCAAAAGCAATCTACAGATTCAATGCAATCCCCATCAAAATCCCAACACAATTCTTCACAGACCTGGAAAGAACAATATTTGACTTCATATGGAATAACAAAAAACCCAGGATAGCTAAAAGAATCCTGTACAATAAAACAACCTCCGGAGGCATCACAATCCCTGACCTCAAGCTCTACTATAGAGCTACAGTAATAAAAATATCTTGGGACTAGCATAAAAACTGACATGTGGAACAATGGAATTGAATTAAAGACCCTAACATGAACCCACACACCTATGAACACCTGCTTTTTGACAAAGAAGCCAAAACTGTACAATGGAAAAAAAGAAAGCATCTTCAACAAATGGTGCTGGCATAACTGGACATCAACATGTAGAAGATTGCAAATAGATTTATATCCATTACCATTCACAAAATTGAAGTCCAAGTGGATCAAAGACCTCAACATAAATCTAGTTACTCTGAATCTGATAGAAGAGAAAGCAGGAAGTAGTCTTTAATGCATTGGCACAGCAGATCACTTCCTAAATGTAACACCAGTAGCACAGACACTGAGAGCAACAATTAATAAACGAGACCTCCTGAAACTGAGAAGCTTTTGTAGGGCAAAGGAGATGTCAATAAGACAAAATGACAGCCTACAGAATGGGAAAAGATCTTCACCAACCCCACATCTGACAGAAGGCTGATCTCCAAAATATATAAAGAATTCAGGACATCAAAATACCTAACAATCCAATTTAAAAAATGAGCTTCAGAGTTCAACAGAGAATTCTCAACAGATGAATCTCAAATGGCCAAAAGACATTTAAGAAATTGCTCAACATCCTTGGTCACCAGGGAAATGCAAATCAAAATGACTCTGAGATACCATCTTACACCTGTCCGAATGGCTAAGATCAAAAACACTGAAGATAGCTTATGTTGGAGAGGATGTGGAGCAAGGGGAACACTCCTCCACTGTTGGTAGTAGTGCAAACTTGTACAGCCACTTTGGAAATCAGTATGGCAGTTCCTCAGAAAACCGGAAATCACTCTTCCTCAAGACCCAGCTATACCACTCTTGGGCTTATACCCAAGGAATGCTCAATCATATCACAGGGACACATGCTCAGCTATGTTCATAGTAGAATTATTCAAAATAGCCAGAACCTAGAAACAATCTAGATGCCCCTCAACTGAAGAATGGATTAAGAAAATGTGGTGCATATACACAATGGAGTACTACCCAGCAAAGAAAAACAATGACATCATGAAATTTGCAATCAAATAGATCAAACTAGAAAATACCATCCTGAGTGAGGTAACTCAGACTCAGAAGGACAAACATGGTATGTACTCACACATAAGTGAATACTAGATGTAAAGCAAAGGATAACCAGACTTCAACCCACAGCTCCACAGAGGCTAGCTAGCAGGGAGGACCCTAGGAAGGATGCATGTATCACCCAGCAAAGGAGAAATAGATGAGATCTACATGAGCAAACTAGGGGTTTAGAGAGGGGTAATGGAGGGTAAGGAATGGGGGATGAGAACATAGGGGAATGGAAGGTTCGAGCTGGAACATGGACAGAGTGGGAGAGCAAGGAAAGAGATACCCTGATAAATGAAGACTTCATGGGAATAGGGAGAAACAGAGTGCTAGGAAAGTTCCCAGGAATCTACAAGGATGACTGTAAGGATTTGGTCCTTAATTATGTCACCATCCTGTGACAGCATCCCAGCCTAAAAAGCAGATGGGCCCTCTGTGTGCCCCCTTCTTCTCTTTCTGCTCTCTCCTTCATCTGTCCTCTCTCTCTCCCAATAGAGCTCTAAAAAGGTAACCATGGCCTATGATTCTTCCGATCAGCACTCTGTTTATTTAGCATATCCTTTAGAGTTCTGTTTGGTCTTTCTATAATTGCTTGGCCTGTAGGATTATGTGGTATACCTCTAATATGCTTTCTATTGTAATAAGCAAAAAATGGTTACATTTTACCAGAGACATATGCTGGAGTATTGTCAGTTTTAATTTGTGTAGGTATACCCATGATGGCCATAACTTCCAGCAAATATGTGATTATAGAATCAGCTTTTTCAGAACTCAAAGCAGTTGCCCATTGAAATTCTGAATAAGTATCAATGGTATGGTGTACATATTTCAATTTTTCCAAATTCTGCCAAGTGAAACACATCCATCTGCCAGATTTCATTCCTCTGAGTACCCTTTGGGTTACATCCTGCTGGTAATAGAGTCTGAGTATAAAAGGAACAAGTAGGACATTTCCTTACAATTTTTTTGGCTTGTTGCCAGGTTATGGAAAAATCCCTTTTTAAACCTTTACTATTGACATGATGTTTATTTTATGAAATTCTGAGGCCTCCAGCACATTTCCTATCAATAATTTATCAATCTCATCATTACCTTGTGCTAGAGGGCCTGGCAGACCTATATGGATTCAGATGTGAGTTATATATAAGGGGTGATTCCTGTTCATGATTATATCCTGTGACTGAATACATAATGAAGTTAATTCTGACTCATCAGGGATAAATTCTGCAGTCTCAATATGTAATACTACTCTTTCATCATTCTGAGAGTCAGTAACTATGTCGAGAGGTTCTGAAAAATCTATTAATACCAACAGAATAGCATATAATTCCGATTTTTGAAGTAAATTATAAGGGCTTTTGTAGATGTATCCAACCTTCTTATTATAATAATAAACACAGAACCAATGCAAAGAAGAAAGCCAAGAGGTCAGAGCTAAGAGCTAAAACCTTACCCTTCCTCCTGCGGTGGTCCTACCTCTCCGAACCAGAGCTAACCCTGTGTTAAAGTCTTTATATAGAGTTCCTGTCCTGCCTTCTCATTGGTTGTAAACCCAACCACATGACCGCCTCCTCACAGCCTGTCTGTATAGGCCTCCAGGTTTTCCATGATTGGTATTAAGATTAAAGGCATGTGTATCCAATAATGGCTGTATCCCTGAACACACAGAGACTTACCCAGCTCTGCCTACCAAGTGCTGGAATTACAAGCGTACGCTACCACTGCCCTGCTTTCCTATGGCTTGCTAATAGCTCTGACCCCCGGGCAACTTTATTTATTAACATACAAATAATATTTTAATACAAATAAAATATCACCATAGGCTTTGAACCACTTTACTTAAGTTTTCTGACTTGTAACCTGCCTTTCCTTGTTTGTTGACATCTGTATAAAATGTACGAGTTGCAGATATGGGCGTTTCCTGTACAATGTGAGGCAAAATTCAATTAGATCTCTTTATAAGTTCAATTCTATCCCTTTTGGGATACTTGCTGTTAATCTCTCCCAAAAAATTACTGCTAGCTCTTTGCCAAGGTTCACTTTCTGCCTATGATTTGTCAATGTCCTCCTTAGTTAAAGGTATGACAATTTCTGCTGGGTCTATTCCTGATAATTGACAAACTCTCAATTTTCCTTTTAAAATCAAGTCAGAGATTTTTTTCCACATATGTTTTTAATCTTTTACTCTGTTTATTTGGTAGAAGTATTCATTCAAATATAATATCTTCCCTCTGCATTAAAATTCCTGAAGGAGAATGCATAGAGGGTAAAATAACTAAAATGCAATCCAGCTTTGGATCAACATGATCTATGTGTCCTCCATGTACTCTCTTTTCTACCAAGGCCATTTCTTTCTCAGCTTCAGGTCATAATTCTCTTGGACTATTTAAGTCCTTGTCACCTTCTAAGGTTTTGAACAAATTACTCAGTTCATTATATTTTACCCCAGCAATAGTTCATAGATGAGAAATGTCTCTGAATAATCTTGGAAGTCAATAAGAGTCCTTAATCCATCTCTCCTAATTTGTACCTTTTGGGGTCTAATTTTTTTTTTTTTTTGGTTTTTCGAGACAGGGTTTCTCTGTGTAGTTTTGCGCCTTTCCTGGGACTCACTTGGTAGCCCAGGCTGGCCTCGAACTCACAGAGATCCACCTGGCTCTGCCTCCCGAGTGCTGGGATTAAAGGAGTGCGCCACCACCGCCCGGCTTGGGGTCTAATTTTTGGTACACCTATTTTATATCCTAAATAATTAATAGAATCTCCTCTTTGTATCTTTTCAGGAGCAATTTGCAATCCTCCAAGGGAAAATTTTCTTTACTTCTTCAAACATTCTTTCTAAAGTATCTGCATTTGAGTCAGCTAGTAAAATATCATCCATATAATGATAAATTACAGATTTAGGAATTTTTTTATGTATCACTTCCACTGACTGTTGTATAAAATATTGGCACAGAGTTGGGTTATTCAACATTCTCCATGGGAGAACCCTCCATTGATATCTCTTAACTGGCTGAGAATTATTATATGTAGGCACCATGAAGGCAAATCTTTGTTTTTTTCTTGTAAGGGTATTGAAAAGAAAGTCTTTTAAATCAATAACTATAAGAGGCCATCCTTTAGGTAACAGAGTAGGCAAAGGAATTCCATATTGTAGAGAGCCCTTTGGCTGAATTACTTTGTTAATTGCTCTATGGTCTGTTACCATTCTCCATTTACCAGATTTCTTTTTAATTACAAATACAGGAGAATTCCAAGGGCTGGTTGATTCTTCAATATGCTGAGCATTGAACTGCTCTTGTATCAGCTCTTTTAAAGCCTGGAGTTTCTCTGTTGTTAAAGGCCATTGCTGAACCCATACAGGCTTGTCTGTTAACCATTTTAAAGGTAGAGCTGTTGGTGTCTTTGAAAGATCATCAGTTGTTGTGCCCTGTTCTTGTACAATCTGGATAGCTGGTGACCACTCATTAGAATAATACCTTCTAATATTTCTCTCAGAAACATGTGTTAGTTTATGATTTGTTTCTGAGGTTGGAGGAATGTTAATCTGAGTATTCCATTGTTGTAATAGATCACAGCCCCATAAATTCATAGCTATGTTAGCCACATATGGCTTTAATTTTCCTCTCTGTCCTTCTGGACCTATACATTCGAGCCATCTTGCACTCTATTTCACTTGAGATAATGTTCTGATCCTTTACCTCCTGAAGAGGCCATGTTGGATGCCAAAATTCTGGTGCAATTATTGTCACATCTGCACCTGTGTCTATTAAACCTTCCAACAAAACATCATTTATTTGTATTTTTAATTTTGGTCTTTGTTAATTTATAGAAATTTGTCAAAAAATTTGCTTTATAGCTTCTTTTGATTTTTCTATTCTCTCTGCCTCAGCTATTCTATCACTCTGAGCAGTCTGGTTTATTCCAATAGGCATTTGGTTATTTAATTGCTCTGAATATGAGTTTCTTCTATGATGGCAGGAAAGGTTTGAAATGGATTTGCTGTGGGGGCCTGAATGAGGCCCCTCTGAGAGTTTCCTGAGGACAGAGGCAAAGGATTACCTTGTCTGTCTCTTGTTGACCTATATTCAAGTAGTTTTTACCATTTACCAAGAGTGTTTACCATTACCACACCTTCTGCATACTCCAGAAGGAAGGGGCATTCTGTTGTTCTTCCTAGAATAAACATTCTTTCCAGGAATGTCCTGTTTAAATCTCCTTTTCAAATGACCTTGCTTTCCACACCCAAAACATCTGACATTCCTTAAACCTTTTGAAATTGTTTTTCCTATCCACATATCATCATGGTCATGAGACTCAACATTAATTGTGTCCCTGATCCAATCCTCCAAGAGTGCAGATTTTGCTTTTAATGGCCTGATTATTCTTTTGCATGCTGCATTCGCATTCTCAAAAGCCAAAGATTCGATTATTATCTGTCTAACTTCTGAATTTGGGACCATTCTATTTAATGCTGAAGACAATTTTTGTAAGAAATCTGTGAAGGATTCTTTCAGGCCCTGTATAACTTTTGTGAATGACTCAATTTTCTTTTCCTTTTTAAAATTTTATATAAGAGATTTTTCTAGTCATTTTACATATCAGCCACTGATTCCCCTGTCCTCCCTCCTCCCACCCCCAGGCTTCTCCCCCAATCTACCCCCACTCCCACCTCCTCCAAGGCAAGGTCTCCCCTGGGGAGTCAGCCCGGTCTGGTACATTCAGTTGAGGCAGGGCCATTCCCCTCCTCCCTGCACCAAGGCTGAGCTAAGTGTCTCAGCATAGACCCTAGGTTCCAAAAAGCCAGCTCAAGCACCCAGGACAGGTCCTGGACCCACTGCCTGGGGGCCTCCCAAATAGTTCAAGCTAATCAACTGTCTCACTTATTCAGAGGGCCTAGTCCAGTTCCATGGGGGCTCCTCAGCTATTGGTTCACAGTTCATATGTTTCCGCTAGCTTGGCTATTTGTCCCTGTGCTTTTTCCAATCATGGTCTCATTATCTCTTGCTCATATAATCCCTCCTCTCTCTCATTGATTAGACTCCTGGAGCTCCACCTGGGGTTTGGCCATGGATCTCTGCATCTGCTTCCGTCAGTCACTGGATGAGAGTTCTATCATGATAGTTAGGGTGTTCGGCCATCCGATTACCAGCGTAGGTCAGTTCAGGCACTCTCTTGACCATTGACATTAGTCTATAGTGGAGTCATCTTTGTGGATTTCTGGGGACCTCTCTAGCACTCTACTTCTTCCTATTCCTGTGGAGTCTTCATTTATCATGGTATCTCTTTCCTTGTTCTCCCACTCTGTTCCTGATCCAGCTGGGAACTCCTGCTCCCCTAAGCTCTCTTTCTCCTGATCTTGCTCTCCATTATCTCCCCACCCCCAGTTGCTCATGCAAATCTCATCCATTTCTCTGTTGTTGGGTGATCCCTGTGTCTCTCTTAGGGTTCTATTTACTAGGTAGCTTCCCTGGAGTTGTGAGTTGCAGTCTGGTTATCCTTTGCTTTACATCTAGTATCCACTTATGAGTGAGTACATACCATGTTTTTCTTTCTGAGTCTGGGTTACCTCACTCAGGATGATATTTTCTAGTTCTATCCATTTACCTGCAAATTTCATGCTGTCATTGTTTTTCTCTGCTGAGTAGTACTCCATTGTGTATATGTACCACATTTTATCCTTTCTTCAGTTGAAGGGCATCTAGGTTGTTTCCAGGTTCTGGCTATTACAAATAATTCTACTATGAACATAATTGAGCATGTGTCCTTGTGGTATGATTGAGCATTCCTTGCGTATATGCCCAAGAGTGGTATAGCTGGGTCTTGAGGGAGATTGATTCCCAATTTTATAAGAAAGTGTCATATTGATTTCCAAAGTGGCTGTACAAGTTCAATTTGCTTTCCTGCTCCCTCAGTTCTGTCCCATGCATTCATGGCTGTCATGTGGCATAGAATTAAGGTTTGGTTATCATATAAACATTGTCTTTGTATTTGGTCAGCATATTGGCCTTTTCCAAGAAGCTGATCCTGGGAAATTCCCACACCTCTACCTCTCCATTGACTTTCTATGGTCTTAGCCTCATCTCTGTACCACATGTGCCACTGGAGCTGTGCTCTGGGTTCCAGGACAGCAGTTACTAATTCTTTCCAATCTTGAGGAATAATCCTATTACAAGTTGACCAGGAGTTTAACATTTGCTTTACAAATGGAAAATGTGTGCCATAAGATACTATAGCCTCCTCAAACTTCCTTAAATCTAACATTTCAACTGGAGTCCAATTAGTTCATGCACATCCTTGATCAGGTAGTTGCTGTATGGTTACCAGCTAAATTAAGGTTGATTGTTTGAAAACAGTCTGTCTTTCTGTAACCTTATAATCCAATCCTGAAATAATTTCACTCTTAAATTCTTCTGTCTGAGTCTGAATTTCTCTATAATTTATTTTAACAAGTTTTTCTAAAACTTTTATCTTGGCAGTTAAATGGATTATCTTTTTAACTTGTAAAACATTGATAAGTAAACAAATAATATGCATAATTGATGTTACATACATGTCATCAACATTAATCCTCTCATGTAATTGTTCCATTTTCAGACTGACTAATGTTTTATCAAACAAAGACACATTCCTTCCATTGTAAAGATATTTCCCATTTTTTTAATGTGGGAAAAATTTTTCTCTTTTAAGTAGTTTCTCCCTTTAAGATACCTCATATCTAAATTCACTTTCCAAGTCTGCATAGAACAGTTGAAGTCTGAGGGAATTTCAAAACAGCTACCTGGGGGGAGAGAGAGAGAGAGAGAGAGAGAGAGAGAGAGAGAGAGAGAGAGAGAGATCCTACTACCTACCAGGAGAAGACAAAAAAGCTAAAAGCTATAGTCCAGCCAGTGCTCTGGCTTGAGCCAATTCAGGCCTGAGCTCTGGCTCCCTTAAGCTCCAACCACTGTGAGTTGGCAATCTGGCCACAAGCAGCTCCAGCTGCATGTAACTGCTTGTAGCTATGGTCGAGTGCAGCTCTGACCACGTGCAGCCAGATCACTTATTGTTCCGGCTGGGCCTGGGGCCTGTAAACTCTGGCCGAGCCGAGGCTGTAACCCCTGGCCTGTGAGGACACCTACGTTTTTTTAAATGAATTCTTGCCATGTGGGCACCAAATGTAGATGAAATTCTAAACAGTCTTAGTAAATAAGAAACACAGAGCCAAATACAGGGGTAATAGCTGAAGAGATGAGAGAATTAGCGAAGAGCCACTGACTACCCTTTAGCTTACCACCAAGCCATAGTTTCCCACATGAGAGAGCTTATTCCTGTCTAACCTGTGCTTTTATTGCTTTCCTGTTCTGCCGTCTCATAGGCTCTAAGCCCAGCCACATGACTTCCTCGTCACTGCCTGTCTATACAGACCTCCAGGTCTCTATGGTTGGTACTGGGATTAAAGGCTCATGTCACCAGGCTTGGCTGTGTCCTTGACCATACAGAGACTCTGCCTGTCATGTGATCAAATTAAGAGCATAGACTACCACCACCTGACTTCTGTTTCTGGCTCGATATGACCTCTGATCTCCAGGCAAACTTTATTTATTAACAAACAAATAAAATCACATTTCAGCACAATTAAAATATCACCACATACCCCGTGCCCATTGACCGCTCATAGAAGTTCCTAGGAATAAAGCCAAAGCATACCAGCTCATTCTTTCACAGGTTAATAATTATCAGAACATCTGAGGTTATCACCCCCAGAGGCCATCTACTTGCAGTTTCTCAGAAAGCACAGAAATACAAGCAATGGTTTAAGGTACCAGACTACCAGCTTCCTCTCAGCTTAAGTCCGTCTTCATCTCTCTGTAAATCATCAAGTTGTCTTCTAAGTAGTTCTGGAAAACTCTTGTCTTTTATCCCATCTATATGTCACTCCATCTACAGTTTTCTGCCACCAGCCTTCTGGGTTTTTCCCATGACCTGCAGAACAACTTTAACTCCTGCCATTGTCACAACCTCAATATCATTTCTAATTTCATGGAAACCACTGCAGGAGAGAGAAAGAAGATCATAAAGAACAAATAGAGTAGGAGGATTACAAGAACCGGTAACTGTTGGATGAATGAGAACATGACATGCATACGCCATAAAGTCGGCCCTCAGAACACAAGGGTTGTTTTCTCCTTGACCCACAGAAGGCAGGCTTAGTAGAATATGAGGTGGGGCAGCCCTGGAGGGATCTCGGGTACCAGCACAGATTCCATTGGCAACACCTCAGGGTTTTCAGATGCCGTCTCCGGCAATTAAATTGGTTCTTTCATGGTTTCACACAGGTATATAATGAATTCTTGCTATGTCCTTCCCCGATTCTCCCTAATCTTCCACCTACCACCATAAACACCTCCTCCCCCCTACTTGTCCCTTTCCTGGGTTCATGGTTTAGGGCTTTCTTGTATGACCTGCTCAGTTTAATCTGGTGCATCTGTGTGACCATTGCATTGGGACTATTCACTGTAGCCTGAGAGGCCACCAATGGCACAGAGCTGAAGTCACTGACTCTGCCTTCCCCCAAATTTATCCAAAGGAACAATTTAGAAATGAGAGACAGAACCCCCCTAAATTCCTCTCCATCCTTTCCTGGCATTGATGGGCCCATTCTTGTGCAGACCCAGCACAGTTATCCAGAGTTGTAAGCTCCTGCCTGCAGTGACTGTCCTGCACAGAAGATGGCATTTTGCAGTGCTTCTCCCCATCTTCCAGCTCTGACAATCTTTATATCCCCTCTTTGGCAATGTTCCCTGAACCCAGGAGAAGACACAGAAGTGTCAAATCTAGTGCTGAGCACTAAACAATTGCTGTTCTCAGCACCTTGTGCTGCTCCTTCTTCTCTGCCTTCAGTGTGGTTCAACTGAAGAGAAGACTCTGTGATTAAAGCCAAGAAGAGTGTTTACTGTCTGTGAGTATAAACATTCTTATTTAGAAAGTAGTCCAATGCTTTGTGGATTTGAATAACGACAGAAGTTAGCATTCGCACACACACACACACACACACACACACACACACACACACACACACCACACCCCCAGGCCCTATGACCTTCCATGCCATGGGATTTGGAGTGGGTTTATGGTACCACATATGGAATCCCTCCTGTGGAGTGGACCTCCAATCCAACAATCCAATCAGAGAGCATGTTGGTTACCGAATACCATCTGTGCCACTGTTGAACATCTTTCTTGGCAGGTTGGTATCATAGTTGGATTCACAGCTGGGTAAGACTTTGTTCCCCAACAGCCTGCATGGCATCTTCTGGCACTATGAAAGCTACCAGGCAGGAAGGAGGCTTCAGACACAGCTCCATCTCCATGGCTCTGTATAATGTGACTATGATGTGTGATGCCTTTGGCAATCAAGTGTTATCACCTAGTTCTTTGGGCAACCAAGAGCAAGGACAAGAGCCTGTGTTGTTTCTTGAGTCCATAGGGGCTCCCTGATCAACCAATCATGAGCAATCCTCCTCCTGGCCCTGGAGTTTTTGTTCTATAACCCATCACTTCCAGGAGAGCTTTTTCCAGCCATGTAGGGTACCTCCCTTCCAACTTTTAAGTTTGTTTACAAGATTGTAGGTTTATATGGAGCTTTTTCTTCTTTTCTCTTTCTGTCTCATTTTTATCATTTTTAATTATAAAAATGTATGATAGTCATATAATTTACTCACCTCACTCCTCCTAGATCCATCACTCCTTTCTCATTTACCCAAATTATGGACTAAGGGATGAAAGATCCCAGAGCCAGTGGATGACTATAAGGGAACAGTCTTTTTTTGGACACAGCAGGGCACTTGCACATATGGGAGGGAGGGAAGGCTGGAGGGGCAGGAGGAGGGAAGAGGGGGGGGTCTGTGATTGGTATGTAAAATGAATAAAAAATTTCTTAAGAAAAAAAGAAATGGTTTAATTTAAGATGAAAGAGCTAGCTAGCAAGAAGCTGAAGCCATAGGCCATATAGTTTGTAATTAATATAAGCCTCTGAATAATTATTTTATAGGTGGCTGTGGGACCTCAGGTGTGAGAGATTCTTCCGGACTGCTGGGCATGGAAGGACCGGAGAAAGTCCAGCTACACTGATCTGCTGTCAATTCTCCTATCCTGCTCAACCTTGTCAGCCTCCTCTGAATTTATATGGTTCTGTTTTGTTCTTGAGTTTGTGTAGGAGCAGATACCAACCTCCAAGGCACAGAGAAGACTCTCAAGTGTGATCAACTAAGGTTATTTCCTTGAAAGCAGGGGGTCGTACATTCAGGACTTCTTCAGGAAGATACAGAAATAATTTCCCCAGAAAAGACATGGGTGAAGCATTACAGTAATAGCCTGCTAAGAGTGTAACAGACAGAGATTCCAATCAAAAGTAAAGGGCCTCAGGTCAACTATCAGTCATAGTGTGTGGCTCAGCTTTGCTGGAGCTTTGTCAAGCAGCTGTGCTGGCTTCACAACTTTCTCTGTTCCCCTAGGAGATAGGTGTGCCAGGGAAGTAAAATAAATGACACATAAATACATAATAAATAAATAAATAAATTCATTTATTTAAAAAAAATCTGGGATTAAAGGTGTGCAGCACCACCCTTACTCCCTGAGTTTCTAAACTAGTGAGAAATTATATGAGCTGCCTTGTGTCTCTCCTAATGTGTGTGAGTGTGTGTGTGTGTGTATGTGTGTGCGCGCGTGTGCGCGCGCGTGCGTATAAAATATATTTTTAATTTTACTGTTCTGCTTTAAAAATACTTAAGTCCGGGCTGGAGAGATGGCTCAGAGGTTAAGAGCACTGCTTGCTCTTCCAAAGGTCCTGAGTTCAATTCCCAGCAACCACATGGTGGCTGAAAACCATCTGTAATGAGATCTGGCGCCCTCTTCTGGCCTGCAGGGATATGTGGAGACAGAACACTGTATAATAAATAAACCTTTTAAAAAAAAAAAAAAAAAAAAAAAAAAAAAAAAAAAAAAAAAAAAATACTTAAGTCCAGGCTGGGCAGGATCTGCTCAGCAGCAGTGGGTGGTGAGCTCAGCCCCAGGGGCTAAACCCAATCCAGACAGCAGCATAACTAAACCCAAAGGTCAAACAATAGTTACCTAAATTGTTTCAAAATTTCTCATCATGGCTTTATTCTCAATAAGTTATTAATAAGGAGCTTACATCATTTGTTTTTGTGGTTGCAGAAGGGGAATTCCTAGCAGAAATTTTCTGAGTCCTGAGTGGGCATGTGTATGTATTTACATTTGAGTGGTCTATGGAATCTTGATATGGGGAGTGGATAATGAAACAAGGCTTCTGGTTGATGAGGGGTTTATATGTATTCCAGACTCCTGATTAAAACATCAAGAAGAGCGTGAGGTGGTGGCACACGCCTTTAGTCCCTGCATTCGGGAGACAAAGACAGGCAGATCTCTGTGAGTTCGAGGCTAGCCTGGTCTACAGACTGAGTTCCAGGACAGGCTCCAAAGCTACACAGAGAAACCCTGTCTCAACAAACAAACAAACAAACAAACAAACAAACAAACAAACAGTCAAGAAGAAGAAACCTTCCTGTAGATGCAGTGGAGATAGCTGTAAAGGAAAGCTTTAATGCTTTCAGGGAGAGGAAGTAGAGGATTTGAATCAGGGCTGCCTGACCCCACAGCATTCTCACTCTATCAGCGACTCTCACCTTCCACCGAGCCCCACACCAGCTGTTCTCCCACCAGCCAGCTGTTCACCTGCTGCCAGATCTGCTCCGCCCTCTGTGACACACTTCAGTTGTTGGCATCCGGGGCTGGGTGGACCCAGAAGAGAAGCGTGTCTGGCTTTGAATCTGCAGAGAACTCAGATGATTCATGAAGGCAGATGAAGACGATGTTGTCCTTGGAACCCAGAGCCCTAGTCCTAGTCCAGCTGTCACTAAAGTACCTGCTCCTGGAGGAGCTGTTGGGCACCTGTGCGGGTGAGTGATGGGCAGGGAGAGGGACCTCCTATGTCCCTGTGCTGTGGAGGGCAGCATGAGGGAATTTGGGGCGTGTAAATATGTGTCTATGTGTCTGTTGGTATGTGAGTGTGTGTGTCTCTGTGTGTATGTGTCTCTGTGTGTCTATGTGTGCCTGTGTCTGTGTGCTGTGTGTTTGTCTGTGTCTGTGGTGTGTGTGGGTGTGTGTGTATGTGTCTGTGTGGTGTGTGAGTGTGTCTATGTCTGTGTATGGGACTGTGTGTGTCTGTGTGTGCGCGCTTGTGTGTCTGTGTCATGTGTGTGTGTCTGAGTATGTGTGTTGTGTGTCTGCATGGTGTGTGTTTCTGTGTCTGTGTGGTGTGTGTGTGCTTGTATGTTTCTGTGTTAAATATGTATTTGTGTGTTTATGTGAGAGTGTATGTCTTTGTGTGTGCCTGTGTGTTTCTGTGTGTTGAGTGTGTGTGTTTGTGTGTCTGTGTATATGCGTCTTGTGTGTATCTGCATGGTGTGTGTGCTTCTGTGTCTGTGTAATGTGTGTGTGTTTCTGGGCATGTATTTCTGTGTGAATGTGTGTCTTTGTATGTGTGTCTGTAACAGGGACTATGGGAGTCCAGACCCTTGAAAGCCCTTTCAGGGTCCAGAAAGAATCTGTGACCAGCTGATAATCTAATCCTTGATGACATTAAATGAATCTATGTACATGTAACCCTTTAGTTCATATGCTTTATTCTTTTTTGAGTCAGTTTTCTCTCTACACGTTTTCTTTTCTGTTCTTGTACTCAGCTCCTCTCTGTCCCTTCTCCTCCTGTCCTCTCACAACTCTAACTCTTTTCCATTTCCATCCTCTTCTTCATCCTCGTTCTTCTCCATCTTGGTTCCTTCCCCTCCATCTCACCGGCAGCCTGACTCTTCCAATACCAAGCAAAGCTTCCAAGCTCCCTACCAGAGCCGTGATAGCCAGCTTTATCCGAAACAGGGATGTGAATAGAGGAGGTGGGGTTGATAAGTCCTGGAGTAAATCAGAAAGGGAATTTATGTGCTCAAAATATATTCTTATAAGTGGTTAGGTGAAATGTTACAAGTCTGTCATAAATGTGCTCAAACTACAATCCCACACGTGGTTAGGTAAAAGAGTCTCTAAGTCACTAAAACAAAACTTCTCCTCTTTTCCTATGCCGCCATACACTGGCAGGGCGGGGTCACTGCCAGAGCTGGGAAGTCTGCCTCACAGCTACATTGCGCCCCGTTTGCTGTTACGGCCGAGGATGCTTGAGAAGAATATGAGATAAATACACTGTTAGGAGTTCTTGGAAGCATACACAGCATATAAGAAAATCATTGCAGGAATTGGCTAATATGTCTATACAAAAGCTAAAATATCACCAAGACTTCTTAAGCCATGGATTGCCCTTTGGAAAAGTCCTTGATCTTTCCAAGTAATAGCTTTTGTGATAGAAGCTGGATTCCATTACATTTTCCTGCGACTTGCAGCATGTCTGTGTGTTTCTCTGTGTGTGTGCTTGTGTGCTTCTGTGTTTGTATCTGTGTTTCTGTGTGTTGTGTGTGTGTCCATGTGTTGTGCATGTGTTTGTGTCTCTGTGTCTCTTTGTGTATATGTCTTTGTATGTGTCTGTGTGTATATGTCTGTGTGTCTGTGTTTCTCTCTGTGTATATGTGTGTTATCTAGTTGAGTCCCTGGAAAGATGAACATCTGGTAGCCATTTGGAGGAACTTTCATGTCTAAAGGACACTGACTTTGGGAGGAAATGTCCTTGGCTGTCCTAGCATAGTGTATAATCACAGACTCCTGGGAACTTGGTGGGGCAGGATGGCCAATGGTTTCCCAGAGCTGGAAAGCTCCGCCCCCAAGAAACAATATAAGCTCTGTATCCTGTCCAGTTTGTCACTGCTTTTCACCCTAGCAGAGGCAAACACTCTGCTGGATTTTTCCCTCCCAATAAATCTATTGAGTGAGGTTTCTTGTAATGACTCTTTTTCTGGAGCAGAGCAGAGCTGTAAACCCCTCCCCTGCTGGAGCAGAGTTCTTACACTTGCATTAGGGAAACCATTCCCAGAGCGAGGGCTGTTAACACTTTGCTGGGGAAACCCTGGACAGACTCTGAGCCAAGCTCAGGGATTTGTGGGATTTCAAGTCCTGAACTTGGTTAGGGGCAGGATGTGTTTTTAGCTCTGGTCTTAGGGACAGGGTGTTCTTTCACTGGCCCTTTTACCCTACAGTGATAACCACAGCCCAGGGAGGCATTGGGTCCCCAGTGTTGTTTACAGGGCACAGGAGAACACGAGGTACAACAGAACCCACTATAAGAGAATTTAATAGGGAAAGGAAGGGATAGACATGAGTAGGCCTCCCAGAGAGAAATGTGCAGAGAGGGCAGGGTGGAGTCTGCTTTTATAGGTCACCTCATGGATGCACATATGGGCTTATATAGCTATGCCACACATGCACATGGCTTACGTGACCACACTTTGTGCAGATTACTTGACCATGCTGTGCACAGATTACATAGGATGTAAGGCCCTGGAGTGACTAAGCATTTTGCCTGACTGCTGACACCACATGTGTGGTCATGTGACTCCAGAAGTGGCTAGGAATAGTAACATTCCACCCTGTTTGTTATTATAAAAAGTAAGGGATTAGGGGAGGTGGGTGAATGAGAATTGGGGCACAGTGTCTCTTGGAACTGCTCCCAGCTGACTTGGTGGGCATCAGTTAATTTTTGGTGAGCAGGGGACTTTTTCCAAGGTAGCTGGTTGTCCTGAGGTAGCTGATTGTCTTCACTGCTGTTTTGAGTCCTGGGCAATCATCCATTGTTGCTTGAATCTTACAAGATGCCGGTGAGGCAGAAGTTGAAGTTTAGAAAATATTTTTTCTTAGATCCTGGTACTTGGTGGGGGAGGAGATGAGGCAGGACCCTAAGGGTGAGGGAGGGGGTCACAAGACCAGGAAAGTTTGAATGATACTTGTCTGAAGTGGATCTGACCTGTCTAGGTGGGTCCAAGTCAACTCCCTGGAGCTCAGAAGAATTTTTAAGTTTACGAAGGAGACAAATTTAGACATATTAAGAAGTGACCAAAGGGAATTTAAGATCCTGAGCTTGTAGCTATGATATTATAGTGTTGAGTACTCTGATATCAGAATTTTATTGGTTAGTGTTAAAATTATGGAGTCATGTAGCAAAGAGAGAGAGGAATCTGGAACTGCTTTATTTGTTTCTGTTATTATCAATTAGGCTTCCTGTCTTCACCTGAGACAAACCTTAAGGCGTCTGTTTCCTTTCATTATCACCCTATCCCTTCAGCATCCAGGAGACACAGGTGATGGATTGGTGAGGGCAGCTAACAATAACAAACTTTGATGTATTAAAGTCTGTTTTGCAGAGTCCAGAACCTTTGGAGTCTGGGGGTATGAATAATTCTGGAGTGTTACTGTTTCTTACCACCGGGGTATATTTGATGGTCCTTGCATCTCCAGCTCTGTGGCTGATGGTGGTCCTGTAATAGTGAGCTGAGTAGTTAATTCGAAATTTGAATATGTTATTAGAGATGGGGGACGGGGTGGGAACTGATGAAGCAGAATGTGATCAGTAGAGACAGGAGAAAGCAGAGGGGGAATCAAGAAGAGAAACATACGGGGTCCCCAATCCAGTGGAGTTGAGTACAGTTGTGGGATGAAGCCTTATTCTTCTGGAATTGGAAACAGGCAGTTGATCTCTGTGTCCTCTAGAACTTACGAGAGCAGGGCCCTGTTTGCATCACTGAGTATGAGGAGGAATGACCCTGGGGTGGGGGTGAGGTAAAAGGTTTTAGGTGAAATAAGTGAATCCAGTGAGGAAAGATCTTGAGCTTAGCAGCTATGGAGGTCACAAGAATTACCTTGAAGGGTCCATGCCATTTAGGGGGAAGTAGGGAGGGGTGCTGGCCTTGGGTGGAAGAAGGACATGATCCCTGCTGTTGATTGGGGATGGCCTGGGTAGGGAATGGTCAGTCCAATTCCATAGGAGAGAACAGAGTGATAGAGTAAGGGGGTGAGCGGGTGGTCAGGGTGCGGCAAAGGTTTGAATAGGAGGCCAGGGGTTAGGACTGGCCTCCCAGACACGAGTTCAGACAGTATAATTTAAAGGGGTTGTGTGGAAAGAGCCCAGAGCCTGAAAAGAGCCAGAGGCAATAGTTATACCCAGTAAAGGTGAAGTTCCTGTGACGTCTTAGTAAGTATATTTTTAAAGGAGTGGTTGGTCCATTCTACCTTCCCTGAGGATTGAAGATTGTAAGGGATATAGAAATGCTTAGGGATGTTAAAAGCTTCAGATAAGGTTTGAGAAATCTGGGAGGTAAACTCTGGGCCATTACAGACTGGAGAGAGGCAGGGATCCAAATCGGGGCATAATCTCCTGGAGAAGGAGGTCAGAGACGGTCTGAGCCCATTAACAAACAAACAAACAAACAAACAAACAAACAAACAAACAAACAGGAAAGCCTCCACCCAGCTCAAGAATGAATCCGCTAGGACAAGGAGGTATTTGACTCATCTGGCAGTAGGCTTATGGGTAAAATCGAGTTGCCAGTCAGTCCCTGAAAGGGAGCTCCTAGCCGGGAGAGTGAGAAAAGGTTGACTCTGATATTTGGAACTGGGATCTAACTTTTGACAGATTTTACAAGAGGCAGTAATAGTTCTTAAGAAATGCAAGTCTTTAGGGGTGGGATGCAGGTGGGCCTTGATAAAATGAGACAGAGCATGACAATTAGGATGAAAGAGCTGGTGTACATAGGACAGAATTTGCCGAGTGACAGGGGGTGGCTGTGAGGATGTGGGTTGTTATGTGTTGGTGTAAGAAGCTCACGCTCTTTCTAGACAGCAGTGTGGGACAGGAGGATATGAAATGCATATTTAGAGTCTGTGTAAACATTTAGGGATTGTCCCTGTGACAACTGGAAGGCACAGGTGAGAGCTATTAGTTCAGCCTGTTGGTTAGCAGTGTGAGCGGATAGTGCCTTGGCTCTAACCACCCCAGTATCTGACACTATGGCACAGCCTGCTTTGCAGGTCCCCTCATGTAAAAAAGAACTGCCATCTGTGTACTGATTTAAGTGGCCTGAGGCAGTGTGCCCTCCTGCACGTGGGAAGGATGGGGCAGTAGTTCCTCTAGGGTTTCAGTGCAGAAATGAGATGAGTAGTCACTACCAGGCTGAGGGGAAAGACTTGTGACATTAAGGGGTGGACAAGTTTGGAACGCAGGTGTGGCATCTTCCACTAGTACCACTTGGAGAGAAAGAACTCGGGAAGGAGGTAAAGCTTGTAAGCCTTTATAAGTTAAGAGATGGAACAGGTTGTGGTGGGAGAAGATAGTGGTGGGTGACCCAAAGGAGCTCAGCAGCTGCTAAAGCACACATGCAAGGTGCCCATCCCTGAGTGGTGAGGTCTAAATTTTTTTGGGAGGCATGCTACAGGCACAAAGGAGGGTCCCAGCTGGTGTCCTAGGGCTCCAAGGGTGTATCCCTCCCTGTCTGTTACACAGAGGGAGAAGGGATGACTTAGGTCTGGGGTGTGAAGTCCTGGGACCTGGAGGAGAGCCTGTTGGAACTCCCAAAAGGGTTTAGTAATGGGGTGAAGGAGGGGTTTATGCAGGGAGCCAAAAGCTGCCTCGTATAAGGGGCAAACAAGGAGGGAAAAAGAGGGGACCCAGGACCATAGGAAGTCAGCTATTCCCAGAAATGATAGAATCTCCTGTTTAGTAGAGGGGACTGCAAGAGACTAGACTAGGTGATTTCTTTCTAAAGTTTCTAAATAGCCTTGGGGTTGGGGTAATGCTTAGACACAAATAGGTGACCTGAGGAGTGGACAGCTGGACCTTGAAGGCAAGACTCTATAACCCCAGCTGGACAAGAAATTTAGGAGACCAGAGATGTTAGTTTGGCTAATTTGTAATGATGGGCTGCAGAGTAGAATGTCATCTACCTACTGCATTAACTTAGAGCCAGGGAGGGACAGAGAGGGTAAGTGAGAGGCTAGGCCTGACCAAATAGATGTGGGCTGTCTCTGGATCCCTATAGCAAGACAGTCTAGGTCAGATGCATGGACAGGTGAGTGTCAGTCCAGGTGAAAGGGAAGGTATGTTGAGACTGAGGGATGAGAGGAATAGAGAAGAAAGCATCCTTGAGATCCAGAACTGAGAAATGGGAGGTTCCTGAGGGGATAGAGGAGAGGTGTAGTGGGAAGTTTTTCTGTGTCTCACCTGGTCTGCTGCCATTCAGACCCAAGTAAACACACAGAGGCTTATATTACTTAAAACTGCTCAGCCATTAGCTCAGTCCTACCACTAACTAGCTCTTACATTTAAACCCAGTCCATTTCTGTTAATCTATATGTTGCCACATGTTCCATGGCTTTACCTGTGTGTCATTACATGCTGCTTCCTGGTCGGTGGGCTGGCATCTCCTGCATCAGCCTTTCTCTTCCCAGAATTCTCCTTGTCTGCTTATCCCACCTATACTTCTTGCCTGGCTACTGGCTAATCAGTGTTTTATTAAACCAGTGTACAAGGGCATTATCCCACAGCAGAGAGGAGTGTATGAGGATTGGGTATCACAGGATAGAGTGGGACCACTGCAGAATTAATGAGCTGGAGGTCTTGAACCAGGTAGTAGGTTCCATTAGACATCTTAACTGCAAATACAGGGTTGTTAAAAGGAGAAGAGGTTGGGCAAAGTAGCTTTTTTCTTAGAAGGTCAGAGATGATAGGTCTAAGCCTCTTAAGGCTCTGGAATGAGAGAGGCTACTAAGCTTGAGTGATATACTGGGTAGGGTCCTGTAACTGGATAATAATGGGGGAATGGTGCCTAGCAATAGAAGGGTTTGGGGTGCCCCAGACTTGGGGGTCTACCTGAGAGGCTGGCAAGGGAAATGAAACATTAGAGCTTATGGGGTGGGTGGCTAGGAGGAGAGGAGCTGCTGGTGAGTCTGGTGTCAGGCAAATGGGGGAGCAAATGAAATAGAAACTCCTACCTTGGCTAAAAAAATCTCTTCCCATTAGTGGCACAGGGCTAATTGGCACAACCACAAAGGTGTGGGTAATAGGGATACCCCTGAAAATGCAATTAAGTGGTAGGGAGTGATGACATATATAAGGCTATCCCCCTACCCTGACAATAGGGAGACAAGAAGAAGAGGTGGGTCCCCAAAACTCCCTCAGGATCTAGTAAGTTGTCCAGGTGCCCACAAAGAAGGAAATGGATCACCCTGATACTGGAATGGTACCCAAGGCCCCCTGTGGGAGATGACAGGTGTCAGGTCCGAACCTGGGCACCTTCAATTGTCCATGGCCAAGCCTAGAAGGTCACCTGGAGGGTGCTCTGTGTTTGATGTTCCCATGCCATGAAGTGCACAGGGGAAGTCAACTGACCTATATCCCTCTTGGTGCTACTTTGGACACGGACCAGGCAGCCCACACAGAGCAGGACAACTACGAGCCCAATGGTCTTCTGGACCACATTTAAAACAAACAAGGACTGGGGGTACTTAGGCAGTCGCTGCAGGTGGTTGGATGGCCTTGGCAGCATTTGGTATTTCTGTTTAGGGGCTTCTCATCTCTCCCATGGTACATCTTAAAAGTCAGCACTAAGACTTTTGCCTGTGGGGTCTGGGATCTTCTCTCCAGACATTTAAGCTTAGCCTTAATGCTGGGGAAGCTCTGTGAAAAAAAAAATGGGTCATAAGGAGCTGACTGCCCTATGGGCTCTCAGGATCTAGATTAGAATATTGTAAGAGGGGCTTTGTAAGTCATTCTAGAAATTGAGGTGGATTTTCCTGTCTGTCCTGAACTATGTCTTGAAGCTATTCATAGTTTACTGGTTTGTGGGCAGCCTTTCTAAGACCTGCTAGGAGGCAGGTCATAAACTGATCCCTAGCTAGAGAGCCACCCGGGGTATTATAATCCCATCATGGATCCCAATAGGGGACCACCTCACCCCTGGGAAGATATGCTGCATTAGTCTGGTGGACCTTGTCTGCATGTATCCTAGCCTGTTCCTGTAGACGAATTTCTATATGGTCTTCTTAAATAAAAAAAATATGGAACCGAAAAAACCTTAGATCAGGGAAATAGGGAAAGCCACCAACCAACCTTACCTCACCAACTCTGCAGTTTCCAAATGCGAGTTACTTCCTGTCTACCCATGCCTTTATTGCCTTGCTGTTCTGCCCTCTCATTGGCTCTCTTAGCCCAGCTACTTCACTTCCTCTTCCTACACAGATCTGTCACTTTCTGTCTTTCTGTACAGACCTCCAGGTCTCTATGGTTGATACTGGGATTAAAGGTGTGTGTCACCACGCTTGGCTCTGTTCCCGAGTGTGGCCTTGAAAAACACAAAGACCCTACCTGCTAAGTGATAGGATTAAGGGTGTGTGCTGCTTGACATTTGTGTTTACTATGGTGGCTGGCTTTCCTCTGATCTCCAGGCAAGCTTTATTAAAGCACAAATAAAATATCATCACATGTTCCTAAACTCGTATGCACTCCTCAGGAAGTAGGTTGTTAGTTAGGATCATGTGTATATCATGAAAGGTGAGATTATAAGATTGAGTCATATAGGAATTCTTTAATAAAAGAAGTAGAATTAGATGCATAAGAACCCAATTTTTTTTTATCTGAGAGAGTTCTGCCAGTGAGAAAGGGACATGGACCTTAACCAGTCCATCCACTCTGGCTTCCTCTCACAAAGGGAGGATGGCTGCCAGGTCGGCCTGACTGGGGTGGGGCTCCTTAGCAGCTCAAGAAAGCATGACAGGAGGAATAAAGGTGAGAGCCGGAGTCGGGCAGTTGACTCGGCCCAGGACCAGAGAGGAAGAAGGGGCTGGGGGAGTCAAAGGAACAGTCCCTGGAGGAGAGGAAGGAGCAGGGGGTCAGAAAGGCTGGGGTTCATTAGCAGGGTCTAGAGTAGTAGTGCGGGGTTCCTCTGGTTCAGGTTACACAGCTAGAAGCACACGGGCAGGTGAACAGGAATCAAGGAGAGAGGGTTTGGAACTGAGATGGAAACAGGCTGGGATGTAAGATAACTCTTTCCATTTGCCCATTCGCTGACCGAAGTTAGATAACTCCCATAAAATGCCAGGGTCCAAGGAGGAATTATGTAGCCATTTTTTATTGTTATCTAAGGGATATTGAGGCCATTTTTTAGTGCAGAGGTGGATAAGCTTAGAAGTCTGTAAGTAGGACATTAAGCTGAGAGGTTTGAGGGTTTCTAAAAGGCATCCCAGAGGAGATGTGGGGCTTATGGGATTGCAGTCCTTATTTCCCACGGCTGTGGCAGAGAGAAGAAAAAAATAAATGATATCCCATAGTTTTAATATCTCAGGTGTCCCGGCGATTAATCAAGGATCAATTAAGAATGGCACAAGTTGCTCAGTGTTCCTGAAGGACAAGGAAACAAGACAAGAATGAAAAATGAGGCCTCAGACCACAGTCATGGAGAATGGCCAGGGGTAATAGTCAGCGATAAAGCCTGATGTGTGGAAATTATGAAGTTGTCTGCGTTAGCGTAAGATTGCAGGGCAATGCGGGGCGCTGCTCTGGGAGTCTGGAGTCTGTGCAGCGGCCTCTGTGTTTCACTGCACCTCTCTTTCTCCATGCTGTCACATCCCCTGCTGTGGTAGAGGGAAATCCAGAAAAAAAACAAGTAGGCTTTTCATGTATAATATTAGAGGCACCAGCCTTAATATTATACATCCCAGAGGCTCAGGAGAGAGAATTACAAGCAGCGAGGACTATTTTTGGGAAATAGAATCTCAGCACACCAAGTTCTTTAGTCCATTCACTTTAATTCTCTGGAATAACATCCTATTTACACAGCTTCAGTTCTGCTCTCATGCCTAGCTCCTTTCTTGCCTGATTTCTCTCTATATTTATCTATATTATTCTATCTTAATTCTCTCGTCTTAACTCTGCCTCATCTAGGTCCTTTTCATCTCATTCTTACCCAGCTAGTACTTCCCCATCTGACTCTTCCTCATCTTCCATCTCATCCACACATTCTCTCTGGTCAAATCCTCCTTATCTTTTTCCGTTCTCCATCTCTCCATCCTCCCCAGGTCTCTCAAGTGTCCAGTTATAAACCCAAGCCATAGCAATCCGCTGGTCGAGCAAGGTCACCAGGCTTGAATTCTACGGGGTCATAAAGGTAGGTAAGTATGGTGATATTTTATTTGTATTAAAATGTTATTTGTATGTTAATAAATAAAGTTGCCCGGGGGTCAGAGCTATTAGCAAGCCATAGGAAAGCAGGGCAGTGGTGGCGTACGCTTGTAATTCCAGCACTTGGTAGGCAGAGCTGGGTAAGTCTCTGTGTGTTCAGGGATACAGCCATTATTGGATACACATGCCTTTAATCTTAATACCAATCATGGAAAACCTGGAGGCCTATACAGACAGGCCGTGAGGAGGCGGTCATGTGGTTGGGTTTACAACCAATGAGAAGGCAGGACAGGAACTCTATATAAAGACTTTAACACAGGGGTAGCTCTGGTTCGGAGAGGTAGGACCACCGCAGGAGGAAGGGTAAGGTTTTAGCTCTTAGCGCTGACCTATGGCTTTCTTCTTTGCACTGGTTCTGTGTTTCTTATTTAATAAGAAGGTTGGATACATCTACATTTGGTGCCCAACGTGACAAGAATTCATTAAAGACCGCTTGGCTTGGCTTGGCGGCAGGTCCGGTTTCTGGCCTGGGCGGCCAGGCTGCCTAGCTTGGGCCCAGGCCTGACTGACCCGCAGCTGGAGCTACTTGCAACTGCTACAAACAACTCAGGCCTGCCCTGCTGAACAGGGCCCCTGCCTGTAAAGCCAAGGCTTGACTCGGCTCAAGCGGCTACCCTTTCTCTCTCTCTCTCTCTCTTTCTCTCTCTCTCTCTCTCTCTCTCTCTCTCTCTCTCTCTCTCTCTCTCGCTGGATTCACACCTCGAACACCAGGTGGCTGTGAAATTCCCTGGGATTCTACTGTTCTACCCAGACTTGGTAAGTCAATTAACATATCTATTTAAAAGAGAATTTTTTTCTACATTAAAAAAAATGGGCTTTATGTGTACATTGGAAGAAAATTGGGCTTTGTTTGAAATTTTAGGCACTCTGACAATGGAACAACTATATGAGAAGATTAATATTGAACGAATTATTCAGTTTATTACTTTTCTTATCCTCATTTTACTATTTAAAAAGATCAACTTAAGTGCCAGGATAACAGTCTTAGAAAAACTTGTTAAACCTGTAAAAATGAATTATAGAGAAATTCAAATTCAGACAGAAGAAATAAATAGTGAAGTTGTTTCAAAATTGGATCATAAGGTTACAGAAAGAAAGCCAGTTTTCACACAATCACCCTTAATTTATCCAGTAGCCGTACAGCAGCTACCTGATGAAGAGAATGAACAAAATACTTGGGTTCCAGTTGAAATGTTAGACTTACGAAGATTTAAGGAGGCAATAGCATCTTATGGCATGCACTCCCCATATGTAAAGCAAATGTTAAACACCTGGTCAACTTGTAATAGGATTCTACCAAAGGACTGGTGGGAATTGGCACAGGCTGTTCTTGAACCCGGACAAAATCTCCAGTGGAAAATGTGGTTCAATAATGAGGCTAAAAATATAGAAAGACAATGGAGGGATAGTGGAATACAAGTCTGCCAGGATCAGCTTATTGGAGAAGGCCAATATGCTTCAGTACAAACACAATGTTCATATGATGTCCAAATCCTAGTTCTATGTCGAACGGCAGCTTTGAATGCATGGGACAGAGTTGAAGAACCAGGAAAAAAAACTGAGTCATTTACAAAGGTTATACAGGGCCCCAAAGAATCTTTCACAAATTTCTTACAAAGATTGACTTCAGCAGTACAAAAAATGGTCCCGAATTCAGAGGCTAGTCAGATAATAATTGAATCTTTAGCCTTTGAGAATGCAAATGCAGCGTGCAAAAGAATAATCAGGCCGTTAAAGGCAAGATCTGCACCTTTGGAAGATTGGATTAGAGATACAGTTAATGTAGAGGCTTATGACCATGATGATATGTGGGTAGGAAAAGCAATTTCAAAAGGTTTGAGCAATGTTAGATGTTTTGGATGTGGAAAGCAAGGACATTTGAAAAGGGATTGTAAACAGGTCATTCCTAGAAATAATGTTTCTTCAAGGAACACTGGCAACAGAATGTCCCTTCCTTCTGGAGTATGCAGAAGGTGTGGTAAGGGAAAACACTGGACCAATGAATGTAGATCAACAAGGGACAGACAGGGTAACCCTCTGCCTCGAGCTTCGGGGAAACTCCCAGAGGGGCCTCAGGCAGGCGCCCACAGTAAATCCAGTTCAAACCTTTCCTGCAGTTGTAGAGGAAACCCCTACTCAAAGCAACTAAATAACCAAATGTCTATTGGAATAAATCATGTTAGTCGAGATGATGAAACAGAGAAAATAGGAAATACAGGAAAAAACATAAAGAAAAAATTTTGGCAAACTTCTATTAATGAACAAAGACCAAAACTAACAATAAAAATAAATGGTGTTTTGTTGTCTGGTCTGGTAGACACAGGTGCTGACATTACCATAATTGCACCAGAATTTTGGCATCCAACTTGGCCTCTTCAGGAGGTAAACATTCAACTCTTAGAAATTGGGACATTATCTAGAGTGAAACAAAGTGCAAGATGGCTTGAATGTATAGGTCCAGAAGGACAGAAAGGAAAATTAAAACCATATATGGCTAACATAGCTATGAACCTGTGGGGTCGAGACTTGTTACAACAATGGAATACTCAGATTAACATCCCTCCAATCTCAGAAACAAATCATAAATTAGTACATATTTCTGAGAGAAATATTAAAAGATATTCTAATGAGTGCTCACCAGCCATCCATGTCATACAAGAACAGGGCACAACAACTGATAATCTTCCAAAAACACCAACAGCTCTACCTTTAAAATGGTCAACAGACAAGCCTGTATGGGTCCAGCAATGGCCTTTAACAACAGAGAAACTCCAGGCTTTACAAGAGCTGGTGGAAGAACAGTTAAATGCTCATCATATTGAAGAATCAACCAGCCCTTGGAATTCTCCTGTATTTGTTATAAAAAAAAATCTGGTAAATGGAGAATGGTAACAGACCTTAGAGCAATTAACAAAGTAATTCAGCCAATGGGCTCTTTACAATCTGGAATTCCTTTGCCTACTCTGTTACCAAAAGGATGGCCTCTCATAGTTATTGATTTAAAAGACTGTTTCTTTTCAATACCCTTACAAGAAAAAGACAGAGAAAGATTTGCTTTCACAGTGCCTACTTATAATAATTCTCAACCGATTAAAAGATTTCAATGGAGGGTTCTCCCACAGGGAATGTTGAATAGCCCAACTTTGTGCCAATATTTTGTAAAACAGCCATTAGAAGTGGTACATAAAAAATTTCCTAAATCTATAATTTATCATTATATGGATGACATTTTATTAGCTGATTCAAATGCAGATACTTTAGAAATAATGTTTGAAAAAGTAAAGAAAATATTGCCTTGCTGGGGATTACAAATTGCTTCAGAAAAGGTACAAAGAGGAGATTCTATTAATTATTTAGGATATAAAATAGAACTTCAAAAAATTAGACCTCAAAAGGTGCAAATTAGGAGAGATCAACTACAGACTCTTAATGACTTTCAAAGATTATTTGGAGACATTTCTCATCTAAGAACTATTGTTGGGGTAAAAAATGATGAACTGAATAATTTGTTTAAAACCTTAGAAGGTGATAAGGACTTAAATAGTCCAAGAGAATTATCACCTGAAGCTGAGAAAGAATTGGCCTTGGTAGAAAAGAAAGTACATGAAGGGCACGTAGATCGTATTGATCCAAAGCTGGATTGCATTTTGGTTATTTTACCTTCTAGGCATTCACCAACAGGAATATTAATGCAAAGGGAAGATATTATATTGGAATGGATATTTTTACCAAATAAACCAAATAAAAAATTAAAAACTTATGTGGAAAAAATATCTGACTTGATTTGGAAAGGAAAATTGAGACTTCATCAATTAGCAGGAATAGACCCAGCAGAAATTGTCGTACCTTTAACTAAGGAGGACATTGAAAAATTATGGATAGAAAATGAAGCTTGGCAAAAAGCTTGTAGCAATTTTTTGGGAGAAATTAACAGCAAATATTCCAAAAGCAATAGAATTGATCTTATAAAGAGAGCTGATTGGATCTTGCCTCGAATTGTGAGGAAAAAACCCATATCTGGAGTTTGTACATTTTATACAGATGCCAACAAACAAGGAAAGGCAGGTTACAAATCAGAAAATTTAAGTAAAGTGGTTCAAAGTCCTTATAATTCAGTTCAAAAATCAGAATTGTATGCTATTCTGTTGGTATTAATGGATTTTTCAGAACCTCTCAATATAGTAACTGACTCTCAGTATGCTGAAAGAGTAGTATTACATATTGAGACTGCAGAATTTATCCACGATGCTTCAGAATTAACTTCATTATTTATTCAATTACAAGATACAATCAGAAAAAGGAGTCATCCTTTATATATAACTCACATCCGATCCCATACTGGTCTGCCAGGCCCTCTAGCACAAGGCAATGATGAGATTGATAAATTATTGATAGGAAATGTGCTGGAGGCCTCAGAATTTCATAAAAAACATCATGTCAATAGTAAAGGTTTAAAAAAGGATTTTTCCATAACCTGGCAACAAGCCAAAGAAATAGTAAAGAAATGTCCTACTTGTTCCTTCTACAATCAAACACCATTACCAGCAGGATGTAACCCAAAGGGTACTCAGAGGAATGAAATCTGGCAGATGGACGTGTTTCACTTTGCAGAATTTGGAAAACTGAAATATGTACACCACACTATCGATACTTATTCAGGATTTCAATGGGCAACTGCTTTGAGTTCTGAAAAAGCTGATTCTGTAATCACTCATTTGCTAGAAGCTATGGCCATTATGGGTATACCTGCACAAATCAAAACTGATAATGCTCCATCATATGTCTCTGTTAAAATGAAACAGTTTTTTGCTTATTATAATATAAACCATGTTACAGGTATACCACATAATCCTACAGGTCAAGCGGTTATAGAAAGATCAAACAGAACCCTAAAGGATATGCTAAATAAACAAAAAGGAGTAACAAAAACCCCCAGAAATAGACTACATAATGCTCTATTAACTTTGAATTTTCTCAATGCCAATGAGAAAGGAACAACAGCTGCAGAGAGACATTGGATAATAGAAAAAACTACAGAATTAAATCAACCTATATACTTTAAGGATGTGCTGACCTCAGAATGGAAACCAGGATATGTGTTACATTGGGGATGAGGTTTTGCTTTTATTTCTACAGGAGAAGATAAGCTGTGGGTACCATCAAAATTGATAAAGGTTCGATTTGAACAAGAGAGACCTCTTAATTAGAGGAGGTGATAGTTCATCAACTATCGTAAACATCCAATTTAAACTAACTTACACCAGTAACACATGCCTTTTCATTTAATCAGATAATAACTTGTCAAAAAGGAACATCCCCAAAAAACCTTGGGGAAGGTTTTTGTTTTTGTTTTTTAGGAGAATGAAGGTTAAGGAATCTGAAGAACACTGGACAAATGAGACAACTGAAGGAAAGGGACAAATCATCTATCCTAAGAAACAGAGTGAAATGGCGTATGGGTATGTTATCTAAAAAAATTTTATGTCTTCCTAAATGTTTGTTTCTGCTTTTCTTTAAAGATTTAACACTATTTAACTTCTAATAGTCCCAGTTCAATTAAAATTTAAAGCTGACTTTGGAGTTGGAGAATGGCTCTCTCCTTCTTTAAACTCAAGCATGTTGTTAAAAGGAAAATGCAAACTCCCTGTATCATGAAGAGCCATCTTCTGCTATCGGACAGGAGAAAAGCCAAATTAATTAAGGGACTATTCTATTACTAATCTCAACTCTTTGATTCTATTCTGATTCTTTAAACTTTTCTTAAAGTATGAATTTTATATCAAAATTTACAAGATTAATATATATATATATACATTTTAAACTTTGTTAAGATATAAATGGTCATATAGAGTACTAACTAATTCTAAAAAGTCGCATATATAGTCTTTGTGTTCGAGTCTCTTATCAGTTTTTTGCAGGAAATCACGGTCAGGCCTAACATCAACTGAAGTCTCCAGGAAGAAGATGGGGCCCCACAACAACAACAATTCCACGTGGACAATAATAACATCACTAAGCTGACAAACATCATCTACAGATCAGCTTTGAACTACAAAGTGCTCAGAGCAATTTTGAGAGAGCTAGCTGAGATGATCCAGTCTCAAAGACTACTTGAATAAGGATTTGAGATAAACCCTGAATTTTGGCATTATACACAGACTGGATAATGAAGGATATATTTACCTTTCCTAGAATTTGACAATTAACCTAAAATTTTTCTTTCAGGATAAAGATACCTTCGCCCATACCCAGCAGGAAGCAATTTCAAGAATACGACGTCCACATTCCCAAAGAGGTGGTGTGGGGCGGTTGTTTTTTTTGGTCTTTTAATGGGTTTTGGGTCTGGGATAATTTTCATTGATTAGGGGGGTTGGTTACAAGTTGTTGTCAAGGGTTAGGAAAAAGGCTAAGCAAAGGAGATTAGATTTAAAGTTCTTATTAAAAAAAAAGAAAGAAAAGAAAAATGTAAATACTTTACATTGGATTGGATTGTTTTATATTGTATACAAATTATATATATTGAAATTGATATTGTTAGAAAATGTTATATATATTTTTCTAATTGTACTGTTCATCTAACAATGTAATGCAATTTTCTGATCCTTGAATGTTATTACCAAGTATTAGGATATAAAGAAATGAAAGTTAGTAGTTAGACATTATAATAGAACTTGTAGTTATATTAGGTATGTTTTCAAGATTGAGTAGATATATTTTAGATAGACAGGTTATCTTCAAACCCTTCAGAGATCTACAGAATATGGCATTTAAAATGTTTTAATAACTTAGAAAATTTTTCTTTTTTGTTATGACTATGAGACATATCAGCTCCTGGCAGTACCAATCTACTTCAGAGAAAATATGGGCATTGAAGAAACTGCATATGGAGTTAACTTTCATTGTGGCAAAAGTTAGCCACTGGACAACAAAGTATCCTCGAATCAACAGGACAAAATGGACAGACAGGACATAAAACAAAGGACTATTGATTCTTGCCAAAACAAGTGTGGTTATGGCTTTATCAAAAGGCATCTTCAGAGGCCAGGACAATATGGCACCATCCCTGAAGTGGCCTTCGCAATTCGGAAAAGGTACAGTGCTCTTTTCTTCGAAGGCAGCTGAACAGGCAGTGGGCCGATGGCCTCTGATGTGCAATGGAACAGCAGCTGAAACAGTTATTCTTGAAGAGTAACTAAGCTCACGCCTCTCAATAGTAGACTGGCATTTGATAGAGGGATGTGGAGAAGAATGGGATGCTGAGATGAAGCCATATATACACAGCCAAGAAGAATGGACAGCTGAATTAAAAAACCATCAACAATTTCCAGAATTTAAAATCCTGAATCATGACATGACACTAGTGGAATTCAGGTGTTTCTGGTACATGGACTACTCTCACTCAATGTGAGGTTGAACTGTTGACCTTGTGTACATCCTACTTCACAAATGAGTCTGTCAGATATGCTAAGCCTATAGGCTGAAGATGATGCCCCAGCACTGCGAAGAAACCTCAGGTGACTGTCCAGACAGCTGGCTGTTTCTGTCAACTCACAAATTTTCTGGAAGTTGCTTGCATGCACTTCCTGTTTTTATTTTTGTTAGCTAATATTATTTCCTTCTTGGGTCTCTGAGGGAGTTGAAGATTAGTTAGTTATAGTTGAAGGTTAGTTAGTTATAGTTGAAGATTAATTAGGATACATTTTGGACTTACCAAAATAGGATAGATAATGAAATTATTTTCTCTGAATTTGTCAAATACAAATGGACTAGACATTATTTAGGTATTTATTACTTGTATATATTGTATATAGTTATTGTACTTTTGTATATAGTTTTTCTTATATTAGTTATAAGCTTCTTCTTTTTTTTCCTTTTTATTAAAATAGAAAAGGGGAAATATGGTGATGTTTTATTTGTATTAAAATGTTATTTGTATGTTAATAAATAAAGTTGCCCAGGGGTCAGAGCTATTAGCAAGCCATAGGAAAGCAGGGCAGTGGTGGCGTACGCTTGTAATTCCAGCACTTGGTAGGCAGAGCTGGGTAAGTCTCTGTGTGTTCAGGGATACAGCCATTATTGGATACACATGCCTTTAATCTTAATACCAATCATGGAAAACCTGGAGGCCTATACAGACAGGCCGTGAGGAGGCGGTCATGTGGTTGGGTTTACAACCAATGAGAAGGCAGGACAGGAACTCTATATAAAGACTTTAACACAGGGGTAGCTCTGGTTCGGAGAGGTAGGACCACCGCAGGAGGAAGGGAAAGGTTTTAGCTCTTAGCGCTGACCTCTTGACTTTCTTCTTTGCACTGGTTCTGTGTTTCTTATTTAATAAGAAGGTTGGATACATCTACAGGTAAGAATTTTCCTCAGGCAGTGACCACCAGGCTTCCAGGGTCAAGCGGAGGGGTGATAAGAATCACATAGAGGGGCAGTAATTATTTATTATCATTTGCGACCCAAAAGAGAAGTGACTAATGGGGAAATGAATTAACTAAAGGCTAAATTTGGGAAATATCTAAGAAGAGGGATCTTATGTGCTCCACTATAGTCTTAAACATGATTGGTAGAAAATGTTAAGAATCTATAAGTTGCTAGGTCAATGGGAAAAAAAAAAAAACTGTCTTCTTTTTTCCTGTGGCTCCTATCTGTCCAAGCTATCTGCCATTTTTCTGCAGGGTGGGGGAAAGTGTGCTCAGTCGCTAGGCAACTTGTGTACAGCTAGATGCCTCTGGTGATAGTTAAAGGGAGATCTGGAACTACAGGTAAGATTTGGCAAAAGAGGAAGTTAAGCTTAATTGGCACATCCACCCGGCCTTCTCAAACATGTAGTCTGGATGCTTAAGTCTGCTCTTAGAGAGTACAGAGGTATCTCTGATAAGGTACTTTCATCCATCTGGGGATGGTCCTGGCTGGATGCTGCTAATGACGATAATTACAGGGAGGCTTAAACTGGGGTTCTGGCTGTGCATAGCTGTCGGCACACAAGGTTATCTAAATATTTCTTTAGCAGAGGAGAAATGGTGCCCAATAAATGATGTAAAAGCTACAATAGCACACAAGAAACTCATAGCAGGAAACAGCTGATAATCAAAAGCCAAATATCAACAAGACTCCTTGAGCCTCAGCTTGACCTCTGGAAGGCCTTTGGCTTCTTCTAGGTATTAGCTTAGTCATAATCAACTGAAATCCTACTTTGTATATTTTTGTGGCTTGCAGAAGGCTTTTTTTGTTCAAAATACTTTATCCTGGGTCTCAAGCCCCTCCAGCTTCCCAGAAATGAAGTGCAGAAAGCTTTAACAGGGGCCTTAATGATCCTGTGTGTGATGAACTAGAAGGGGCACTTGGCTCCCCTAGAGGAGTAGGAGCCATTTCAGGGGATTTTAAAACCATATCATTAAAAAGGAAACGTCCTCCTCATCCTATGAGGCATCAGGAAGTAAAAATAATTCAATAATTGACGCTGCTTCTTTGTTCTCAGGACTTTTATTGCTATTTTTTGATTTTTAATTTTTATATTTTGTTTCCATGTTTTGGAGTAAGCCAACCATATTTGTGTGGGTGTTGAACTACACTTTAACGTTGTTAACCAACTTTATGACGTGGGTCTAAGCAATCTCCTATCAAATTCCACAGTGCAAACACATTAATATGAAACTCACATCACTCTTGTAGGTGATATTCTGTCTTTAAACTTTCACCTAAGCCGGGCAGGTTGTGGCACATGACTTTAATGTTGAGTTGAGGACCAGGCATGGGAAACAGAGAAAATGGGAGCTAAATAAGAAAAAAGAAATGGTTGATGCCTTATGCCAAACAAGTTTATTAAGAAGTGTAACATCTAGCCGGGCGGTAGTGGCGCACACCTTTAATCCCAGCACTCGGGAGGCAGAGCCAGGTGGATCTCTGTGAGTTCAGGGCCAGCCTGGGCTACAGAGCGAGATCCAGGAAAGGTGCAAAGCTACACAGAGAAACCCTGTCTCGAAAAACCAAAAAAAAAAAAAAAAAAAAAAAAAAAGAAGTGTAACATCTTATACACTATTTGGAGGATAAAAATGGCGAAGTTCAGCGGAGAATTAAGTCAATGTTGGAAGAAGAACACAGGATACTACAGACACAGCTCCCTTAGGACTGATAACCATTGCCCAGAGGGAAGAGTTGGGTCCCTGGAAACTGCAACCTTGACTCCAAGGCACTGGCTCCAGTATAGTTCCAGCCTTGCCAAGCCCACTCCTGGACAAGGTCACAACCCCAAAGTTCCCTTTGTCTTTCATCAGGGCCTCTGAGGAAGTCTTGGATTGATCTGGCTCCTCACAGTATTGTAGTGGCCCTGTCTGTCTCCCACCATGGAGATGAAGGGGACTTATGGCAAGTGAAGGGACCAAGCGAATGGGGCAGGGTGGGGAGGATGTGCACAGGAGAATCCAGGCAGGTGTAGGCAGGGCAGCAGATGGAAGTTAAGGGGGCAGCTGAATCATTCTGATGGGCCTTCCATGGTCCATGTTCTGCTAGAGTTTACATAAGATTGTTTAGATAAATGGAAGATTAAACCAGTCGATCCCAGAACCCAGGAAAGCCCAGTTTAGTTTCCTCAGTGGTAAATTTTTGAGGTTTTACTTGATTGTCAATGTCTCACTCTGTGGAAACCCTAGAGCCTGTCATCCTCCTGCTTCAGCCACTCAAGTGCATGTGCAAGTTCACTTCTTTTTAAATTTGTTAATGTATTTTTATGTGCATGGATGCATTGTCTACATGTTTGTATGTCCAACACATGCATGCAGTGCCTTCAGAGGCCAGAAAATGGTGTTGGATCCCCTGAAACTGGAATTACAGAGGGTTGTTAGCCACCATGTGGGTTCTGGGAACCAAATACCATTTCTTTTCTAGAGCAGTCAGTGTTCTTAACCACTGAGCTGTCTCTCCAGCCCTTAGGTTAATTTCTTAAATATTTTAGAGAGCTTGACAGGTTTTTCGTAATTCTTTTTTTAGTTCAATGATTTTCTATTTTCTTTTTTGTTTTGTTTACCTTCTTAAATTTTTTATTATTTTTTCATTTATTTATTTGGGAGCACAGCTCATGCTGTTCATATCTACCTATGAGACATTGAGGCATGGTATAGTCTGGTTTCAGTCTCTCAAGGCAGAGCTGACTGTGGGAACCCATGAACTTATCTCCCCAGGACCCCACACACTGTGCTATGAACTCAAGACTTGGTCTCTGGAGGGCTTTGGGCAGACCCAGTTCTTGGCCCTGGGATACTTTGATGATGAGCTCTTCCTGTACTACAAGGTAGAGAGCAGGAGAACAGAGCCCTTGGGGCCCAGCATCAAGGGACATGTAGGTGTAGATGAATTTCTAAAGGTCTTATTAATAAAAAGAAACCCAGGAGCCAGATATTGGGATGAATGCTGAAAGATCAGCAAAAAGAGCAAGCCACAGCTAAGCTCACCTTGCCAATTCCTCAGCTGATCTTGTTTCCTCAAACTGGAAGCCTCTGTGTCCTCATCTGAATGGATCTCAGCTGAACTGCTGCTAAAAGCCTAAAAGCGTAACAAACTTAGTTCCTGGTCCTCACGCCTTATATACCTTTCTGCTTCCTGCCATCACCTCCTGAGATTAAAGGTGTATATCACCATGCCTGGTGGTTTCCAGTGTGGCCTTGAACTCACAGAGATGTGGATAGATCTCTGCCTCCCAAGTGATAGGATTAAAGGCATGTGTGCCACCATTTTCTGGCCTCTATGTCTGTCTAGTGGCTGTTCTGTTCTCTGACCCCAGATAAGTTTATTAGGGTACACAATATATGGGGGACACAATATCACCACATGTGGGAGCTGATATCTGGGCAAGAGAAACTGAGGACCTTTGGAAGAAGGAGGAGCAATTCAGGAGGATGCTGGCTGAGGTCACAGGATAGAAAGGCCAAGACGGGGGTAAGTGCACAGAGTTCAGTGCATACAGATCCAGCCCTGGTTCCTGAAGTCAGGGTGTGGGCAGGGTGTGTCTAAGTTCATTGAACAAATCACTGGTCCTTCCCTATGAGGCACAAGTGCCCCATACTTTGGTGGATCACAGGATGCACCCTACCTACTCTGAACCCCACTGGGAGATGAGATCCAGAGACAAGAAGATGACTGGTCCCTATCTGATGTGGACCAGGCCATCACACCCTCCAGGCAACTCTGGGCTGTGAGCTTTAGAGAAACCTGAGCACTGGGGGCTTCTGGCTCCTTGGCTACAATGGGCAGGATTCCCTCACCTTTGACTAGAAGACTCTCACATGGAGAGTGGCTGTGCTCTCCACCCAGCAGACCAAGCCCTTCTGGGAGATGTGTGCACCCAGAGCTGATCAAGTTAAGACTTTCTTGAAGGATGTATGTCCTGCTCAGCTCCAGAGATACCTAGTGTCCTTGAGGAACTTCCTGCTAGATATAGGTACTAACTGTCACCAGGATTGGTTCATAGCACCCAGGGGAATATTCCTGTGGCCAAGAGGCTCCTTCTCATGGTACTTGTGAGAGTCTATGGGGTTGTGTCAATATAACTTTTTGTGAAGTGAATATTTGGTGCAGTGTGTGTGTGTGTGTGTGTGTGTGTGTGTGTGTGTGTGTGTCTGATACTCTCTGAGAAGGTGTCAGGCAAGCTCTTGAGGTGGTAACAATGGGAGAGGTATGTATGAAAACAAGCAATGAGAAAGGGAAGCAGAAGTAGTATCCCTTATACCAGGGAGGTAGAGAGGAGCCATGATAGGTGTGGGGACCAAGTGAAGGGGAAGTGGGTGAGGCATTGCAGAAGGGAAGTGTCTGGACAAGTGTGGACAGGGAATCAGTAGACTCAAGGACATTGTTTCAAATTTACTCTGGGTTTACGAACCTTATTGTGGTATGCTCACACTCCATTGTCCAAATTCTACTACAGTTGGAATAAGAATGTTGGGTTTTGTTTGTTTTTTTCCCAATTTAATTTCTTATTGATTTTTTTTGGGATTTCATATTATGATCTTGATATCACTCATCTCTCTTCTATCCCTTCCCTTCTGCCCTCAACCCTTCAACCTCCTCACCTAGATAAAACAAAATAGAATTCAAAAGGAAAGAACAATCTCATCATGGAATCTAGTGTGACACAGTGACTCACATTAGTCTACATATCTTACTTGAAAGTGTTCATTGCAATGAGTTACTGATCTGGTTTTGAGATTTCTGGGTTTGCCATACCACTGACACCGGGTGCTCACTAGGGCTCCTTTTGGATATCCCGTTGTTGTCCTGTGTCATGGAGATCATGCAACTTCAGGTCTTTAGGGCTGGCCCCTTCACACGCTCCCACAGATCATAGAAGGGGTGGATGATGAGATGGGCCAACTCATAGCCCTGGGTCTGGGCCTGGGTGATTGCTGGTTTGCTCAGCCTGCCAGATCTTTCTCATCCTGGACACCAGGGTAGCCTCTCCAGCTCCAACCTGGCTAGCTCACCCTATGTAGTAGTAAGCAGAAAGGAGCCAGGCCTGTTGTCCATCTCATGTCTTCCAAGCTGGCTTGCCAACACCACCACCACCAGGGCCAGCTCTACTATGTTGCCTAGGAGAGGTGTAGGGACCACTCTTTCAAGTGCTGCAGCCACGGAGGGGCAGGGCCAGCCATTGTATTCTCATGACCCAGGAGCCAGCCCTCTCGCCTGCCGCAGGCAGCAAGGGTTGAGGAGTAAGGGAAGGCATGTCTTCTCTGCCCAGATTGCACTATGACAGGCTAGTACTGGGGCCATCTCTCCAACACTCATGCCCCCAGAGCTGGCACACCAGACCCCCACCAAGAGGGGAGCTCTACTGTGTTGACCAGGCAGGGTGCAGGGCCTACTCTCCTGAGTACTGCAGCCAGAGAGAAGTGTCACGCCAGTGCACTGGTCCTCATGACCTCAGGGACAGCTCTTCAACTTGCCACAGGCTGCAGGAGGTATGCGGGGGGGGGTTTTCTGCCTTGCCCACACCATCATATTGCAGATGAGAGGTGGGGCCAGATTTATCATGCTTACCTTCTTAAGGTGTCTCATCCACACCCCCATCAACAGGGTCAGCTCTATTGTCTTGCCCAGATAAGCTGCAGGGCCTGCTCCCCCTCGTTGGAGAGGGCCTGGGTCAGCTCTCTCACTGGCCCCAGTGGTGAGGGGTGAATGTGGGAGGGCATCTTTTCCTTGCCCATGCCACCACATGGCAGTTGAGAGAGGCAGAACCATGTCTCCCACTCTCATGCCCTCAGGGCCAGCTGACCTGCTCCCCGACGAACAGTCATCTCTGTCGTGATGCCCAGGTGAGGTGCAGGGACCTGCTCTCTCCAGTGCTACAGCTGGTTGGGGATAGGACCAGTTCTCCTACTGTTGCAGCCAGTGAGGGGTGGGTCACACTCTGCACAACCCTATCCTCTCTGCTTTGGTGGTAACAGGAACCACAGACATGACCATGACTGCAGCTGGGCCATGGGCACAGACGTGGCCCTTGCAGGCAGCTCAGGTCCAGATATCACCATGGCCCTGGGTGGTAAGCAGGCCACTGACCTCGGCACACTCCTCATTGCCTTCTCCTCTCTGGATCTGCCTCGATCCATACAACATGAACCATTCTGTCTCTATCGTTCATACCCCACCATATATTTGGCCACTATAATAGAGCCTATCCACTCAGGTCGGCTCCAAATCCCATGATGAGTCCTAACTTTCAGATGCTACAGGTTTCTTCAGTGGCATTCCCATCTTATATACTCTTTAGATTTTTCACTGTGGTTGTAGGGACTGGATGCACAGCCCCATGCATGCTCTCACTCTTAGCTCCAGCTCCTTATTTCTTCGGATCAATACTCCAGTAAAATTCTTTGTCCTTTCATGTATTTCATATGTTTTTTGCTACTTTCTTTATATACACACTTGATCTTTTCAAAGGATTTTTCTGGAACTATGGAAATGATCCTGTAATGTTGTTATCTGCTTTTTACTCTTTTTTTTAGTGGCCTACCACCCAGCTCCCAAATAAATTCACACATGCAGGTTTATTATTACTTATGAATGCCCGGCCTTAGCTTGGCTTAGTTTCTAGTCAGCTTTCCTTATCTTAAATTATCCCATCTACCTTTTGCCCCAGGGCTTTTCCCGTTCTCTTACTTCTGTAAATCTTACTCTCACATCCTGGATTGTTGGCTGTGTAGCTGGGTGGCTGGCCCTTCATGTCCTCCCCTTTTCTGGCTTGCTCTCCATCCCCCTTTCCAGATTTCTCCCTCTATATGTTCTCTCTGCCTGCCAGTTCCGCCTATCCTTTCTCCTGCTCTCTATTGACCATTCAGTTCCTTATTAGACCATCAGGTGTTTTAGACAGGCACAGTAACACAGCTTCACAGAGTTAAACAAATGCAACATAAACAAAAGTAACACACCTTAAAACATTCTAGTACAATCCTGTGATTTTTTTTCTGTTTGCAAGCCCGTGACTAGGCTTTATAATATTTGTTAACTTACATATGCTAAACCATTCCTGTGTCTCTGTAATAAAGTCAATTTGATCATTGTGGAGGATGTTCTTAATATGTACCTGTATTTGGTTTTCAAGTATTTTTTATTCAGGATTTTACATGTGATTTCATTAGGGATACTGGTCTGTGATTTGGGGATTTTGCTGTGTCTTTACTTGATTTGTGTATGAGACTGATACTGGCATAGATCAAGTTTGAGAATGCTCTTTATGTGTCTTTTTTTTAATTTAAGAAGAATTGGCTCTAGATGTTCTTTAAAAATACAGTAGAATTATGCTGTGAATCCATATGGGCCTGGGCTGTTTTATTGTGTGTGTGTTTGTTTGTTCATTTGCTTTTTTTCAGAAGGATTATCATTACTTTTTAAAAATCTCCCCTTTATTATGGTTATATTTAGGCTATTGATCACTTCATGGTTTAGCTTTGGTGGTTTGACTCAATCTAGAAATGTGTCCCATTTTTTAGATTTTCCAACATCATGGAGTAGAGATTTTTTGAAGTAGTCCCTTATAATATTTTGAACCACATACTATACTCCTTTGTCCAATCAGCTTTACTAGCAAATGTTGATTGCAATGAGTCATGGATCTGCTTCAAAGCCTCTGGTTTCTGGTACACCTTCATCACTGCAACCTCACTGAAACTCCCCTGGGATATCCTGCAGCAGCCCTGAGTTATGGAGATCCCACGAGTAGCTTTCCACAGGATCAGTCACTTCAGGAGCTCCAGCAGGTCCTAGAATAGGCAGATGTTAGGGTGGGCCAACCCAAGGGCCAGCTGTGGGGCTGGGTTCTACCTGAACTGGGCAGTCTGGGCCACAGAGGCCACCCACCTCAGGTGAGGGAGAGGAGCCAGGTCTCCTATTTAAGTATTTACAGCTCTGAAGGGAAAGGCATCCCGGCTTTCAGAAGCCAGGCTATACCTATGGCTGTGGTCTGATGGTGGATGGTTTACCCACAGGAATGTAGCAATCCTGGTCCTCTCCCAGAAATTCTTTACAGCTCATCTCTACTCCACTCTACTAAGAGAGTTTCCCTGTAGAGATGTCCCTTGCTTCTCTGCTCCAGTGAAAATTGCTACTTCTCTGCCCCACTCTGCTGGGGGAACCCCTCCCCTCAAGAAATATAGCAGTTCGCTTCTGCTCCTTCTAAAGTTGTTACTTCTCTGAGCTTCTCCATTCCAGCGAAAGATCTTCACCCAAAACTCATTTAAGAGATTTATTGGGAGGGAGGAATCCAGACGAGTGGCTGCCTCTGCCAAGGTGGAAAAAGGCAAACTCCCAAGGAACAGGCACTGGGCCTATACAGGGCTTCTTGGCGGCAGAGTTTATGCACAGTGAAGATTTTCAGGGTGGGAATTGATCAGATTTCAATCGTGCATCTTGGACAAGCTCAGAGATTGGCTGATTTCATGCTCAGGGGTTGGTTGGTTTCATGCTCAGCTGATCAGGGGCGGAGAATGTTTCTTTGGCTCTGGTTTCAGGGACAAAGTGTGTTTCTTTCACTGGCTCTTCTTAACCTTCTGGCTCTGTTTTTAGGGCCAAGGTGTGTTTCTTTCACTGGCTCTGGTTCCAGGGCCACAGTGGGTTTTTGGCTCTGGTTTCAGGGTTAGGGTGTGTTTCTTTGTCTGGCCCTTTTACCCTATAGCCTATGCCCATTACATTAAAGTCATTTCTCCCTCAGCTGCGGTGAGCGGTGAGGCCATCTCTCCCAGGTGTGGAGCCAGTTCTCCCGTGAGGGTTGGGACCGGCTCTCTTGCTCAGTGTCCAGTGAGGGGCAGGGCCAGTTTTCCCAGGCCCACCAATGGCAGGGACAGCTCAGCCTGACCTGATTTCATCACCCATAGATTCCTATGGCTCACTGAGATCCCACAGGCCACAGACATCAACACAGACTCCAGGTGCAGCTGGACTATGGACCCAGACATGATCCTCAGCAGCAGCCATGTCTGGATGTCACCATTGCCCCAGGTGGCAGGGCAGTCCACTCAGATTGACATGGCCCCAGCAACACTGTGGCCCTCAGACACAAACATGTCCCCAGAACTCAGGTATCTGCAAGGCTGTCCATGGTAACAGGAGTCTTGAACACAACACAGACCCTTGCTGCAGTGGGGCCACACTCATGACATGGCCTTCAGAAGCAGCTCTGGCTGGGTTGTCACCATTACACTGGCAGCAGTACAGGCCACTCAGATCTGCATGGTGCCAGCTGCAGCATGGATGGTCCTTGGGCACCAACATGGTCCAGGTTGGCTGATCAGACTCAGGAAACCACACAGACTTCGGTTGCAACAGGAACCACAAATATTGAATCAGGCCCTGGCTGCTGTAGGGCCACAGACACACACATACCCTCAGGAGCAGCCCAGGCCCAGACAACACCAGGGCCCTGGGTAGCAGCACACTACACACAGACCACCATAGATCTGTAGTGCCAAGGCCGTCAGACACCAGAAGGCCATTTTACATCTCTCTACTACAGTCTTTCTGACTCTCACTCTCCTACTCCTTTTCTCTTTCATGCTCTAACGAAACACTCCACTTGGCTTCTCACACTCACACAGGAACACAGTACAGTCTGAGCTCAATTCCTTAAGGCAGAGCTGACTGTGAAAACCATCAACTTGTTAATTGTGTCATCTTTCTCTTCCTCTCTCAGGAACCCATACTCTGCACTATGACCTCATGGCCTTGTCTCTGGAGGTGTCAAGGAAGTCCCAATTCAGGGCCCAGGGATACATTGACAATGAGCTCTTCCTGCTCTATGATGGCTACAGGAGAAGAGCAGAGCTTTGGGGGCCTAGGATCAAGGGACAAGGAGGAGCTGAGATTTGGGCAAGAGAGACTGAGGGCATGCAGGAGAAGGAGGAGCAACTCAGGAGGATGCTGACTGAGGTCATGACCCAGAAGGGCCAGCATGGAGGTGAGTAGGCAGAGACAGAAGCACATAATTCAATTCTGGTCTCTAAAGTCAGGGTTGGGGCTGGACATAGCTAGGATGATTGAATAAACTAGTGATGCTTCTGTGAGGGATGCAGGACCTGAATCCTGAGAGGTCACAGGATGTGCCCAACTCACCTTAAGACCAGAGGGAAATAAGGTCCTTAAAAAATAAGGTGACAAGTCTCTGCCTGGTATGGCCAGGCATTCACACCCTTCAGGCAACTTTCGGCTGTGAAACCCAAGGAAACAACACTGGAAGCTTCTGGCGCTTGGGCTATGATGGGCAAGACTTCCTCACCTTTTTTTTTTTTTTTTTGGTTTTTCGAGACAGGGTTTCTCTGTGTAGCTTTGCGCCTTTCCTGGAACTCACTTGGTAGTCCAGGCTGGCCTCGAACTCACAGAGATCCGCCTGGCTCTGCCTCCCGAGTGCTGGGATTAAAGGCGTGCGCCACCACCGCCGGGCGACTTCCTCACCTTTGACCAGAAGAGCCAAACGTGGAAAGTGTCCATGCCTTCAGCACACTCATCCAAGACCTTCTGGGAGAGGCATGGCCCCAGTGTGGAACAAGTTAAGACTTTTCTGAATGGCATATGTCCTGACCGTCTCCAGAGATATTCGATTTATTTGGGGAACCAATTGATGGATACAGGTACTGACTATGGGTGCATGGGTCCATTCACTGTGTCTGTCTGCATCTTGCCACAGTGCTTATGAGGTGCTGGGTTCTCACTAAATTAGACAAGCATCACATAGCCTAAGGGACACTCAAATAGAGTGTGAGTAATCTCCTCCAGAGCCTCTGTTGTACACATTAAGTGGGGAGGCTTTTGTGTCTCTGACATGAGTCCATAGCTAAAAGTCCCCAAGTATCAGTAACCATAGATTTCACTCCATTGCCCTACATTCTGGGATGCTTACTTTGAAGAACTGAGACAACTGGGTGTGTGGAGTCCTGTCCCTTAGATGGGGTCATCATGATGGAGAGCTGAGATGGGAGACTTCTGCACCTGGAGCTGGTTCACAACCTATTCTGTGTCATGGGTCAAAGTCATTTTGCTCTTGTTCTGGTCTTGATTAAGGAAGATCAAGTTCAGTGCTTCTTCTTCAATTTAATCTTGTGACAAAAACACAGAGCAGTAGTGGGCCTTTGGGTCCTTGTGCTCACTGATAAGCATCTGGGAATCAGGAGAATGTTGAACACAAAGGGTTGTCTCTCCAAAGGGAGAGATGTTTTTCACCCAGGAATTTGGGAGCAGAGAGACAAGGGTAAGAGCCTTCTGATCTTTGAGCAATCTGTATGATCAGGGCACACAGGCTCCCCAAGTCCCTTATCTTAATCTTGTTTGACTCATTCAATCTACAACACTATCCTCCTCTAGACCTTCATCATGAACTTGTTTATCATGAGCCTATTTCTTCAGTTAACCTATAGAATCTATTTTGATGGATGATGTCACTGGTACCTTACAAGACTTTTGATGTAGTCATGTCCTAAGCTTTGTGCACACACAGGATTAAGTTAATCATCACCAGGAATCTTCTTTGCCAATTGTACTGAACTTAAATATACTTAAATCAAACTACCCAGGATCAGACTCTCAAAGTTTAAACTAACACTGGCTACTGCTCAGTGTTGAACCAGACTTCCTTCTTGCCTATTATGGATCGACATTCTCTGCTGGGCATCATGTTCACAGAGACTCCCACAAAGAGTGTCCACAGAACCCAGGGTGGTGAGAGGGCAGTCAGGATGAAGAAACCACTGATCATCTAGGGATCTTCAAGGGGAAATCTTAAAGCCTTAGGCAAACCATCAGGTCCCCGGTCAGTTCCCTGTCCTAGGAAGGCTGGTCCCTCACTGTGCCTTAGAGCATTTAGAACAGGCTTTCTTTTCTTCTGTGGCATAAGGAGCTACAGTCCACTGAGGTCAGGTGTCCAGTCCCTGTGGAACAGGGAAGCTCATGTCCCATCAGTGTCTACAAAGTCTTCTGCATCACAGGCCAGATCAGCTGGCCTCTGACAGCGAGATTTTCATGTGCTCTCAAGTTCTCCAGGTAGGTGGGGGCTGACACCCATAGACTGTCAGGGCCAATGGAGCTGTGTGTGAATCTCATATACTCATCTGACCACAGGTGGCCTGTCTCCCAGGGAAAGGAGGCTGGAGAAAACATCTACAGGGTGACACTATATAATAACTGGTTGTTCCTGCCCTCAGGTTCTCACTAGGAAAGGCCTTTGGGGTCCTCAGCCCCACTGAGCTCTGCCTCGTCTTTCAGCAGTGTGCAGGAGATGACTGTGACCCACCACAGTTCTGCAGTGGGGTGGCACACTCTGACATGCTTTGTTTCTAACCTGTGTCTTTGCCATCCCCACACCCCAAGTTGGGGTTTGGCAGATGGCTCAGTGGGTAAGAGCACTGGTTGCTCTTGCAGAGGACCCAGGGTAAATGCCCAGTATCCATTAGGGGGCTTAATATCATTTGTCACTCCAGTTCTAGGGGATCCAAAACCTTTTGATGACTTTTGTAAGCACTAGGTTACACATGGTACATGTACATTCTTGCAGGCAAAACATTTATATACATAAAATAAAGTAAACAATTCTAAAATATTTAAAAGATCAACTTTTTATTTTTTATTTGGCTTGTCTTTTTCAGAAAACAGAGTTTCATAATTCACCTACCACCTGCCTCTACCTTTCTAGTGTTATGATAATGGACCTGTCTGGGATCTGAAATGTGATGTTTAAAGCTTTAGATAAATCTTGTAACAGAAAATAGAGGTTGTCCTGGGATATTAGTGGAGGAAGAAAGATACTGGTCATCAGTTTTTGGATAAATCCAGGAACAAAGAATCATGGCCACAGTCAGCTGACTGTACTTAGAGAGTCCCTCCCCTGTCCCCTAGAGACTGCGGAGCTGGCTTTGTCCTAGAGAAGAGGCACAGCCCACCACGGTCTGATCTGTGGCCCCTATAAACACTGAGCCTCTGTCCTCTCAGTGCCTGTTGTTCATCTGTGACCTGTGCTGGAAAGAGGGACTGCTGGCCCGTGACAGCAGGGACACCATGTCCTCTCATCATCAGCATGTAAAGAAGGGACTGACTCTCAAGAGCATCAGGGGCCAGTGGAGCCGAGCCCCAGCCTCCCACAGTCCTATAACCACTGAGAGCTGTGCCGTCCAGTGGGCGCCGGGCAGTGAATGTGAACAAGACGATTCTTCTGGGCGACACTCCATTCAGAGATTGAAAGGTCCTCATCTTAACTGACCCGCTTTATCATCTCTCAGGTTCCCCAAACATGACAGTGACCAGCAAAGTGCACAAACTGGGCAGGATCACCCTGACATGCTGGGCTTTTAATCTGAATCCTGCTGTGGCCATCCTGGCCTGGCTTCAGCATGGGAAGCCGGCACAGCAGCATACCTTTGGGCCTGGGACCATCCTGCCCAGCGGAGATGGGACCTACCAGACCTGGGTGTCTGTTTGGGTTCTTCCTGGACAGGAACCACACTTCACCTGCCGCCTGAGACACCGCAGCAAGAACATTGAGGTCCCTACACTCCTTGGTGAGAAAATAGGGCAAGCATCCCTCCTAAGAGAGTGGGAGGCGTGGTCGGGAAGCCCCTGTGGAGTACAATCACTCAGCTTTTGTTGTGACTTCCAGAACCTCAAGCCAGGAAAACTGGTGGAGCCACCAGCTCTGCTTCTGCTCTTGTGGCTTCTGTTTTTCCTGCCGTGTTGGTATTTCTAGGCCAGGCCTAGAGCAGCAAGAACACACAGGACAGCAAGAGACCAGGTGAGCATCCCTGCAGGGTGTGAAAGAGGGTGACAGCTCTCTCTCTCTCTCTCACTCTCTCTCTCTCTCTCTCTCTCTCTCTCTCTCTCTCTCTCTCTCTCTCTCTCTCTCTCTCTCTCTCTCTCTCTCTCTCTCTCTCTCTCTGACTCTCTGTTTTTTTCGAGACAGGGTTTCTCTATGTTGTTTTTGTAGCTGTCCTGGAACTCGCTCTCTAGACCAGATTGGCTTCGAACTCACAGAGATCCGCCTGGCTCTGCCTCCCGAGTGCTGGGATTAAAGGCATGCACTACCACCGCCTGGTCTTTCCTTCTCTTTGTAAATTGTACAGGTAGAAAGGTACCTTTCTTTTTGCTCCACTGGTGAATAGAAGAACCCAAGGAGCCACCATTAACCTATTAACCTCCCCCGCTGTTGGGAGACAGCGCCCCCTGGTGGATGTACGGTGCTGCTTCCCATGTATTCTTAGATACATTAGGAAACACAGGGACAGGAAAGCAGGCAGGACACCCACAGCAAAGGCCAGATTGTGGCAAACCACAAATGTTCCCATCTTTCTACCAAATACACAGGATGCATAGAGCCAAACTATACAGAGGGAGACCTGGTAGCCCAAAAGATGATTGAGAGGCAGGCAATTCACCAGATGATGATGAGGTCTATTCCAATTAGCATCTTGATTCAAACATGGAAACTTCTCCTCAAAAGATATTTATGAAACATCTGGTTGAGACAGTGTATGTATACATAAATACAGACAGTTAAAGATTTTGAGGATATTTTAATCTCTGTGGTGTCTTTAAGTCCGTATTAATAATCAAATGGATCTTTGAAGATCCAATACAGGACTTCTGGTCTATCTTCTAGGTTGAACTACTCTCTTTCTACCTTCAGCCATGGCAGCCTAAAATGATCACAACAAAATTTGTTGAATGTTAATACTCCTTCACAATAAAAGGAAGTAAGCCGGGCTGCCGTGGCACATGTCTTTAATCCCAGCACTTGGGAGGCAAAGCCAGGCAGATCTCTGTGAGTTCGAGGCCAGCCTGGTCTACAGAGCGAGATCCAGGACAGGAACCAAAACTACACAGAGAAACCTTGTCTCCAAGAACAACCCCCCCCCCAAAAAAGGAGGTGAATTGGCCCTCCCAATTCATTTTATTTTAAAAATAATAAAGGGAAATCTATGTATACTACTATAGTGTTTTTAAAAATAAAATTGCTGTAAAGATAAGGAGATAAGGTATAAAAATATAAAAATTATTTAATGCATAAAGATTGATGTATAAAGATTATATGGATAAATGGCTTTAGAATGGGAAACTAAATGGCTTTTATAAGTTACAAAAGTCTGAGTAAGTTTTCTAATGTGTTTAAGGATCAGACTTGAAAACAATATATATGATATTAGTTTCTAAGGTCTGAGATTAACAATTACAGAAAACTGGCTGTAAAGTATGTCCAATCAAGGTGGGGGTGGGGTCGGGAATCAGGTGGGGTGGTTTGGGGGAGAGTACGGAAAGAACCAATGGGGAAGGGGGTATTTCAGGGTCAGTAGAAACCTGGTGCAAAGGAATCTCCCAGGAATCTACAAGGATGACCCCAGCTAACACTCCCGGCAATAGTGGAATCCTACACAGAACTGGCAACTTCCTGTGCCTAGGCAAGACTTCTAATGGAGGTGTCTGGACCCCAACTGAGCTATATCACCTTAGACCTACATTGTGTTCTGACTATGGGATGTGCTGAGGTAAGGGTGACATAGAGATTGTGGGAGTGGCCAACCAATGACTGGTCCAGCCTCAGACCCATGCCAAGAGATTAGCCCACCCCTGACACTGCCTAGAATGCCAGGACCCAGAGGCTAGATGGCCCAGAGACCTAGGACGGAACCAACGAGGACTGTAGAGAAAAATCAAAGTAATGATGCCTAGCGATATCCTGCTATACTCAGAGATTGGTGCCTAGCCCAATTGTCATCAGAGAGGCTTCATGCAGCAACTGGTGGAAACAGATGCAGACCCACGATCAAACATGAGGCAGAGCTCAGGAAATCCTGCTGAAGAGAGGGAGGAAGGATTGTGGGATTCAGAGAGGTCAAGGACATCACAAGAAAACCCACAGAATTAAGTAACCTGGGCTCATAGGATTTCACAGAAACTGAACAAACAACGTGGTTGCAGAGAGGGGGGGGGAGCACATCTACTATCTACCAGAAGAGGAGAAAAAAGCTAAAGTCCGGTCACGTGCTCCGGCTTGAGCCGTTTCGGGCCTGAGCTGCTTGTAGTTCTGGCCCCTCTAAGCTCCGGCCACGTGAGCTGGTGATCTGGCCGCAAGTAGCTCCAGCTGTGTGTAGCAGCTGGTAGCTCCGGTCACGTGCTGCTCTGACTGGATGTGGCCAGACCGCTTGTAGCTCCGGCCAGGCCTGGGGCCTGTAACCTCTGTCCTGTAAGGCCACCAACGGTGTTTTAATGAATTCTTGCCATGTGGGCGCCACATGTAGACGAATTTCTAAACAGCCTTATTAAATAAGACACACAGAGCCACATGCAGAGGTAACAGCCAAAGAGATCAGAGCACTAGCGAAGAGCCACGACTACCTTACCTTACCACCTCGTCGCTTCCCCAGGGAGAGCTTCTTCCTGTGTAACCTGTGTTTTTATTCCCTTTCTCTTCTGCTTTCTCATTGGCTCTAGGCCCAGCCACATGACTTCCTCATCACTGTCTGGTCTATACGGACCTCCAGGTCTCTATGGTTGGTACTGGGATTAAAGGCTCGTGTCACCAGGCTTGGCTGTGTCCTTGACCACACAGAGACCCTGCCTGTCATGTGATTGGATTCAGGGCGTGTGCTACCACCACGGGACTTCTGCTTATGGCTCGCTATGTGACCTCACTATGTGACCTCTGACCTCCAGGCAAACTTTGTTTATTAACATACAAATAAAATCACATTTCAGCACAATTAAAATGTCCCGACTGTGGCTTTGTCCTGTGTACCCTGTGTTATATCGATGTATTCCCCTCCCATCATTTACTCTCACCAGGACTTGTTCCATGAAGACATGCTAGATGTTGTCAAAGAATGTTTCTGCATCTACTGGGACGATTATGCAGTTTATGTTAAAATGGGATGCATAGACCCAGTGAAAGTATTCAGCTGTAAGGAAAAAGAAAGCATAAAACTTGCAGGTAGATGAGTGGAGCTGGAAAATATAACGACTGAGTAACTGAGACCAAGGAAGACAGTGATATAGTCTCTGGAATACCTAGAGAAGTAGGAAAGTTAAAAGAGACATTGGGGGTAGGATCAGCATTGTTCAGATGCTATGAAAGGGGAGTGGAAAAAGGGAGGGGGGTCCTTAACCGGTGGATGTGAATGAGTGCGATGCAGAGGAGGAAGGATAGAAGAGGGATATATAGCATTAAGGATATTTGAAAAATTACAAGGACTCACATTATTATATTACGTTTACCTAAAATTACATCATATACACATATTTTTAAATGAAGTTGGCATGAGAATGATCCACACCAAGAGCCATTGATTTATAGAAATCCAGAACCAGGGATGAGAAACCTCCTTTCAAATTCTTGGTCAGGTTAGTCCAAGAGATTCCTCAAACAATATAGGCTATTAGTGTTGTATGTGAAGAGGAATCACAATCTTACTTCACTCCAACTCCAGGAGATTCCACAAAATGCTTGGGCACCAAATAGTCACCTGGGCATCTCCTTCTGAGTCTCAGCATAGACACTCAAGCAGCATTGGTGCCCAGGACATTAGCCAATGGTTCTGATGGGCTTATGAGTCTTCACAAGACAATCAGGGCCACCAAGGGGTGGGACAGAGGGTGTAAATTTTCCTGATGACTGCACATCCTCAGGGATTAAGTCTAGGCAATTCTCTCTTGCAGGCACGTAGTAACAGATAGTGCTGATTCATACTGCTGTCCTGTCCCAGTGTCAGGGCCTTGTTCACATTTTAGGTTACCTTATCACCATGGCAACATTCACTTACCGAGTGTGCTATCATTGGGAAACTGAGACACAGAAACCTCAATGTGTAGATCTGCCTCACACAGGCCATGGGTGACAGACAAGCTGTCTGTGTACAACCTTGTATACAGTGTCTTCACCTAAGAGACTTTCTCAGGTTTCTGTGGATGGAGAGGAGCTGTTTTCCAGAGATGTTAATCTTGGTCATCAGCAACTTCAGGGGATGTCTGTCCCAGGAAGTGAAAACAAATGGATAGTTAGATTTGGCTCTAGAACTAAACTACCTGCCACAGGAGAATTTGTGCAAAATTCCAGGACTCTGCAACCAGGCTTCTGGACAGGAAATCATGTGTTATCTGGAATTCTGCTGCCACTACTCCATAAAGGCAAAGGACAGGGCTTTTCTTTCTTCCTTCCAATGGACCCTGCATCTAACTCAGGACTCTCTCTGCCCAGGAAGTCACTATTTCAAACAACTTTACATCTGTCTCTCATCATACCTCATTGTGCTTCTTAGAGAAGTAATCCTTTCAGAGATTGGCCTTAGGTCTTGGTATGAGTAACAATCGTCTCATATAGAAAATGTTAAAGTCCAAAATCCCTAACCTAGTTCTGCCAAACACACCTCTGCCATCTACAGTAATATTTGCCTCTGCAAATATCCACCTGGGAGTGCTGGAGAGATGGCTCAGTGGGTAAGAGCAATGATTGCTCTTGTAGAGGACTGAGGTTGTGCTCCCAGGACACCCACGGCAGCTCACAAGCAATCTGTGATTTCATTTCCCAGGGATCCAATGGTACCTTCTGGTTTCTGTGTGCACCAGGCATACTTGTGGTTCACAGATATACATGCGGTAAAAATAACCATACACATGTAAAGAAAGACAGAAATGAGGAAAGAAAGAAAAATGAAGGGAGGGAGGGAGGAAGGAAGAAAGAAGAAAGAGAGAGAAAGAAAGAAAATAGCAACTAATATTTCAGGAAATATCTCTTTATGGTCCTTACCTGTAAAATACAGAGCATTACAGGACAAGACAATGATTTTGCCTCAAGCTTACCTGTACCCCTTGTTCTTCACTTTCCTAGATCATTCTGAGACTCATTTGTTTTTGGGGACCTTGCCTCATCTCCATCACCATCATACTCCTGAGAATATTGGCCCATGTTATGATCCAGGCTGCTCATTTAGCTGATTGACAGGCACTCTCCTGGTCTTGTGTTTGAGATTTCTGTACATAGAGTTCCAGATTACATACAGTCTGTGGGTACTTCTCAGGGAAGCTCAATGGGAAGCCTTATTCTGTCCTATCTGTAGGATTTACTTGAAAATCATTGCCTTTGAGGGCACTGGAACAGGTTTATCAGAGGATATCAGTACAGCATCATTCCAAGGTAGATGGTCCTTGATTGTATAAGAAAGCTAGCTAAGCATGAGCCAGAGTGTGAGCCTGCAAATGAACCAGCAAATAGCACGTTTTATGCCTTGATTCCTTCAGTGCTATAATACAACACAGGCCAGAAGGGAAATGGACTCTACTCTCTCTTCTAAATTGCTCTTTTTTCAGGGTGCTTTTTTTTTTTTTTTTTTTTTTTTTTATCACAGTAAGAGTAAGAAACAGAGAACAATGTATAGGGAAGTCACGCCTATTTGAATTAATGTGATTTGTACTCAAGAGCAACCCCCCTCAGAACACCCGGGCAAAGAGAAGTTAGGATATAGACAGCAGTGATTGGCCAGAAAGTGCACGTGCAACCCCTACATTAGTGTCCTCTCCTTTTTTTTTTTTTTTTCACCAGACAGGATTTCTCTGTAGCCCCAGCTGTTCTGGAACTTGCTCCACAGACCAATCTGGTCTAGATCTAAGAGATCCCCCTGCCTCTGCTTTCATTACTAAGTTCATCTGTGTCCTGTCTTTTTAATCTCAAGAGAAATGTCCTAGTGTTTTCTTCTGAAATTTCCTGAGCACAAGGCTCCTCCCGAGAATGCTCTTCCTCTGTGTTCACACCACTTCCAACTTTAGTCCAGGGCTTCCCAGGACAAATCTTGAACCCTGTCTAGACCCATCCTGCAGTAGATGGAATTAGGAGTCCTGAAGAGCACAGTGGTCAGGATGACAGGGCCTGCATCCCACCTGTGCTGAACATATCAGGGAAGTTCACATTTGGCTTCTAGACCATGCTTGCTGTAGCCCTAGACATGACATTGCAGTTCTCCCAGTGATCTCCAGGGGGCGATAGCAGGGTACACGCTCAATGCTATGAAAATTGTTTCTTGAGTCATGATCTAGCAGACTGCTTTCCATCTCTGTCCCTACTAACCTTGAGCTCTCTCCCTAGGCCCTGCTCTGACCTACTGGCTCCTTTCTTTGTCTGAGAACACCTTTTTGCATGGGGACCATGACGTTGTCCTCTCTCCTGGCATCTCTCATAGGGGAAGACCAGATTACCACCGGGGAATCACCTGTAAAAGGGCAAACGTGACCCAGGAAGGCCAGAAAGGACATGGGTTCAGCCAACACATAATGCTAGAATATTACCTTGAAACCATCCATAGGGAGATGGAGTCCACAGCCCTTTCAAGGACACACAGGTCACCTCTTTCCCAACACTGAGCACATGAAACTCCTCACACAACTGCTCCTGAACCTCTCTCTTGTATCTTTAATTTGACTGGTGTCATTAGTGATAAAGGACTGATCATCATACCTAGTCATCACTCAGCTTGTCTCTTTTCAGCCCTCAGAGACGTTTCTGTCACCTTATTACTGGGGGTAAATTCCACTTTCCAAGAGCACTGAGAATGCAGGGTAGAGTCTGGGCTCAGCTGGGTCTCTGTGTGACAAGGACACATAGGCGTGATGAAGCTAGGACACATACACGTGATGAAGCTCACTCTTTGGTGCTGACAGACCTAAGGCAAGGACACAACAGGCGTCAGCCCTGGGATGAGCCGTTGTTCTCTGAGGGCATGGGGATGCTTATCAGCCTTGTTGCTCAATGTGTTGCTTGGAGGAGAAACAAAAAGGGAATTTGAGGGAGATGCAGGACAGCACGGAGAGTAGAAGGGATTGAGCAGTGTGTTGGACTCAAACCCCATCACTCACCACCCTTTGGATTCTGGGAAGTGCTCCTGTCTCAGAAAAATCTCAGCCCCAAAGGAAGAACAGCAGAGCCTGAGTTCTGTGTTGGAGCTGAATCTCTTCTCCTCAGAGGGAGGACAGCAAGTGAGAAGATTGATGGAGGAGTCCTCTGTGCTTCTCTGCAAAGGGTGTACCCTCTGGCAGGGGCTTCTGCTCACAGGTAAGGGTCCTCACTCTCTAACTGTGTGGGGAGGGGAACTCAGAAGCAAGTGGGAGTCTCCTAAAGAGTCAGGATCCTGAGAGGAGACTCAAGGTTTCTGTTTGCAGTCATGGGGCAGAAGGTACAGTGAGGGACAGAGGCTCAGCGGCCTGAAGTTCTCAGAGGACAGCAGGTGATGACGGTAAGGGAGAAGGGTCAAGCACTCCATGTTCACAGTGAGTTACATTGGCTGCAATGTTCTCAAGACAGCTGTTCCCAACCATGACAGCACGACCCTCCAAACAGAAATCAAACAGGGGAGGGCTAGTGCGATGTCTCAGTGTGTGAAGATATGACAACCTGAAACCAACCCTCAGCTCCCACACAGTAGATAGAGAACAGACTCCTGCAGGCTCTACTCTGCCCTCCACACAGATGCTGTGGCAGCACCCACACATGCACACCCTGACACGTGTGCCCCCACACATATTTGTGGAAAACATCTTCATATGTGCACAAGAAGGCAGCAGCTTTCGCAAATACACACATATATTCACATAAGTAAATCTCAAATCATTCATTTCACACTTGAGTATAATTATTGTCATAAGCTCCAATCCTAGCAATTATGAAGATAAATCCATGGAGACAAACTCCTTCTCCCTTTCTTCTTTTTTTCCTTTGTCCACTGGTGTCTGAGTCTTTTTCAGGAACTGAACCTTCCAAAAAGGTCAGACTAATCCTGCTCCTACAAATCCCTGGTTCTGCCCAGCAGTGGCCTTTAATCTCAGCACTTGGGAGGCAGAGTCAGGTGATCTCTGTGAGTTCAAGGCCAGTCTGGTCTACAGAGCAAGTTCCAAGGATACACAGAGAAACCCTGTCTCAAATAAACAAAACTAAAACCAAACCCCAAACCCCCAAACAAAAACAAACACACAAACAAAAAGCTCTGGTTCTAGCGGAACTGATGTCAGTATATCCAAAAGAGGACATCGTGGGTTGACTACAGTCATAGAGGGAACAGAGAAAAATGATCAGAAGTGAGGACTTTCCAGAGGAGGAGTTCAGAGAGGCATTGCTCCTCACTCCAAATACTCTCTGTAAGGAGGATATGGGACACCAAGTGGGGAACCAGGCAGACACCTGAGCAGATAATTACTAAGAGAGTTACTGACACACTCAGACACTTTGAGTCAATGGAAGTCATGTTGCACACCCCTATTCACACACCTAAGCGGAGTGATGATCACACCCATTTAATATTGGTGGTTTTTTTTCTCAATTCCTTTCTAGCCTCCCTTTTAACTTTCTGGCACCTGTCCACCACTGCCGATGTGACCATTGAATCACTGCCGCCCCTAGTGGCCGAAGGAGAAAATGTCCTTTTCCTTGTCCACCATCTGCCAGAAAATCTTACGGCCTTAGCCTGGTTCAAAGGACTAACAAATATGAAACAAGGAATTGCAATGTATACACTACACAACAATTTAAGTGTGACAGGGCCTGTGCACAGCGGTAGAGAGACAGTATATCACAATGGATCTCTGTTGCTGGAAAACGTCACCCAGAAGGACACAGGATACTATACTCTACGAACCTATAACAGACGTGCAAAAATCCTATCAACAACATCCATGTACCTCCAAGTGCACGGTAAGTGATTCATTGTGAACTCTGTGAGCTCTGTGAGTTCTTTTTCACTGGACATACACAGGAGAGTGGTTTGTGCCTACCTTGCCCATAAGACCGAGATGTAATCATGAGATTACATGAACACATTACATGTAAATGTGTGGTAAATGGGGAGATAGCATAGCTGTTCTTTTTTTTTTTTTTTTTTTGGTTTTTCGAGACAGGGTTTCTCTGTGTAGCTTTGCGCCTTTCCTGGAACTCACTTGGTAGTCCAGGCTGGCCTCGAACTCACAGAGATCCGCCTGGCTCTGCCTCCCGAGTGCTGGGATTAAAGGCGTGCGCCACCACCGCCCGGCTAGCATAGCTGTTCTTAAGGAAAGACTGCAGTTCCTAGTGAAGAAATGAAGTGGCACATGAGAGAAACAGAGACAGTTAGCAACTGGTCATTTATAGTCAGTAACCTCATGGCCTTGCCAGGTGGGGCTTCCCATCAAAGAGTCATTCACTTGGTGGGTTGACATATGAACACCAGTTATCACCTGCTGTATGCTCTCATGACCCTCGACACCTATGCATTGTGCCCCAGTTGGGTTTGAACAGGATGCATATGGTGTAGAATAATGGCATAGATCAGAATCTTTTGTTTGAGTTTACCTTGCACACGGGTGGATGTGTGGTGGGTAATTCAGCCAAGGATATCTGCCTCTGTCTAACTTTTGAGGTTCTTACCAGGAGTGTTTCCTTGAGACAGACCGTGACTGAGGAAAACATGAGATCCTCACAGAGATGCCCTGCCTGCAGACCTCTGTTTGAAAATCAACTCCAGGTGTCCATGAGAAGCATTTTATAAGTGTTGGATTTTGACTTCCTGATGGCAGGGAACAGAGCTCCCTAGTAATGAAGGTCTTGTGATGTGTGGAACCAGACTGCACTGTCCTGAAACCTTGGTTGGGCTCCATCCCCTGGACTATCTTCTTCAGAGAGTCATCAGGGGAGCATAGCTCAACAGGTGTCCGTCCAGGCCATTAACTAACTGTCCTCATTGGACATATGAGATTTCATATGAAGGTCATGGTCCCCAAGGAGAAGGACTGAGGACACAGATTCTCCTGCCAAGTGCTTGTCTTCTGGGTCCAGCTTGGGGAATTTTTTTTCTGCAGGCAAATGGCTATAGGCTGAGCTGATCTGACAGCTTCACAGACATGAGCCGTATTTCCCCTGGTGAACACCAGGGATGTTATCAGGACACATAATGAACTGGCAGAAAAGTACTTGCCTGAACCAGGATCTTACCTGGTAGCCTGGTTTTACCCATTTCCACAGACCTGGAAATCATGGTCCCAGCATTCTCAGACAGGCTGCTTAATGTGTCTGCTACAAGGCCAGGAGATCATGTTCTGTTTCCCACTTTATGTGTTTCCTTTGGGAAATATAGGCTATCCAAGGGGAATGAACTAAATAGAGGTTCCAGACATCTCAGAAAAACTACAGAGCACATGGGCAGACCCATTACACAGCTCATCAAGAAGGAAAAGTGGGAGCATGGTCCTGAAAATCTTGCACAGGCTGAAGGAGCTCACAGCCTTTTTCCAGGAATCAGGTCACCTCCTCCCACACACCTGAGATGTGAGACTCCTGTCACATCTTGGACCTTTGACCTCAGTCAGAACCGAGTCTGATGGAGACTCCATTGAGAATAGATCTGTTCTTTCCCCCACACATCACTCATCTGGTCCCTCTGGAGCCTCAAAGGCAGATTTGTCACCTTCCTGCTGGGAGCAAATTCCATGTTTCCGGAGCACTGAGAACACAGGGAAGATTGGGTGCCCAGCTGGGTTTCTTTGTCACACAGTTGTGCAGATTGTCCCTTTTTGGTGCTGACAAACCTAGGCCGGGACACAGCAGAGTGCAGTTCTCTCATGTCACAGGGATGGTCATTACCCTTGACTCTCACTCCGTGTTCTAGAGACAGAAACATAAGGAGAGAATGGGAAAGGAACTTGGGGCAGCACTGAAACTGGAGGGGCTGAACAATGTGTTGAACACTGACCCACCCTCAGCCTATGGGACTCTGGGAGGTGCTCCTTCCTGGGAAGAGACTCAGCTCAGATAGGGGAAGGACAGCAGAGCTTGGGAGCTGTGATGGAGCTGAAGAACCTCAGAGGGATGACAGATCAGCCTACTGAGGCAATGGAGGCCACTCTGTACTCCTGTCCAAAGGCTGCACCACATCTCAGGGGCTTCTGCTCACAGATGAGCAGACCAGGAGTTGACAGTGTGTGAGAGGAGAGGGCTGATGTACTGTCTGGAGTCTCCTGAGTGTCACAAGGACGTGAGTGGAATCTCAGTGTTTGCAGGGGAGAAGATACAGAATAGGAGAGAGGTTCAGCATTAGAATGCTCTCATTGAATATTTACCAGTAAGGGTTGGGAGACATTATTCTTGCATGAAGTGAGTCAGCATGACCACAATATCCTGAAGACTGATGCTCTCAGCTTGATGGCCCAAATAAAAATCAAGCTGGTGTGGATCACTGATGTGGTCCAATAGATAGAGGCATTTGCTTCATTGTCTGGCTAGCTGAGACCAATGAACAGAAGTCCTCTTACCTCCACTTAAGTACTATGTCCTATATGCACCCCACACACTAGACTAAACCTTACACTACTCACACACAAGTATAATATGTAAACAAGTGTAAAAAAAATCAAAGATAATAGAATGAGTGAATATTATATTCCCAAACCTATGAGTTTCTTAAATCTATGGGCATACAGGGTTCTGGGACATCATTCATTCATTCAGTCTCCACATGTTTCTGTGTTTTTTCTAGGCACTATTTAAAAAAAAATACAAGACAACTCAGGGTTCTTATGATGTCCCAGTTTGAGTGGACTTGAAGTAAAGAAAGCTAGAAGGTGAATTCAGGTGTTGGCTGCAACCCCAAGCAGAACAAATTCATAGAGTAAAGACACAGGGTGTGTAGGGGAAGAGGTCAGGCAGGCATCACCCCAACACTAACACTGTAAATATGATCAGGGATCAGATGGCAGTAAGACAGGGCTATGTTGACAACTGAAGAGAGAGAGCCACATAGTGGAAGTGACAAGTGTGGGGACACTGAACATGGGGATCATGTGCAGACCTCCACCAAGTAGGGCAGGGAGACACTTAACCCACAATCCTAGGCTGAGCAATGGACATAGCTGCCAGGACACAGGGCCTCATAAGTCAAATACAAAAGTCTCATTTAGATGGATCTCTCTCTTCCCTTCTAGCTTTCCTTTGGAAGTGTGGGCGCCTTGCTACCTCTGCCCAGACCAGTATTGAATTAGTGCCACCCAGCGTTGCTGAAGGGGGAAGTGTTCTTCTACGCATTCACAATCCCCCAGAGAACATTGTAGGCTTTGTCTGGTTCAAAGGAACGACTGACTTCAAGAACGTTGTGGCTACCCACTTTATATCAGACAGGAAGTCAGCTGTGTGGGGGCCTGCATACAGCGGCAGAGAGACATTGCACAGTGATGGATCCCTGCTGCTTCACAGTGTCACTCAGAGAGACCGTGGATTGTACACCCTACGAGTTCTGAGAACAGACATGGGAAAGGAAGAAACACAAGTGCAACTCCATGTGTACAGTAAGTGACTCTCTGTGACTGTTCAGTGCTGGGTGGGGCTTAGACACACAGGGCTGTCATGGCTGGTCTAGCCTCCCTTCCCTCTGCTCTGTGTCCCCACGGGGAGGTTTGAGCACTTAGTGCAGGACACACTGGTAGAGACAAATGGCCATAGATCATCATCCATCTTCTGACTCCACCTGCATCAAGGAAGACCTTGATGGAAAGTAACTCAGCCTAAGATGCCAGAGTCAGCTGAGGTTCTTGGGGCTCTAGACCAGGGAGCCCTGAATCCTGTCTTCCTTCCAAGGCTGGACTAAAGTGACCCAAGGGAGCATTTTCTAGTGCTCTATACTTACAGTCTCTCAAAGATGATAGGGAACAGTGATTTAAGAACATCCATATCAAACTGGGATATTTATTAGCTCCAAATTGAGAGTGTCATAAATAAAATCCAGGAACTGGTATAGAGCTCATATAGTGCTTTCTATTGGCTTGCTCTTCATACTTGCTCAACCTGCTTTCTTACATCACCCAGGACTCCTGGCCCATGGCTTGAACTGCCTGCATTGATCTGAATCCTTTTGCATGAGTCCCCAATTTAAAATAAATGTAAACTATTCTCTTGCTGACAGGCCAATCTGGTAGTAGTGTTTACAACTGAGGCCTTGTCTTGCAAAATGACTGTAGCTTGTGTCAAGTTGTCATAAAACCAGCCAGCCTAGTACCCAAGCCTTTTAAAGACCTGAGCCTGCCTTGAAGATCAGACTGCTCCCAGCCCCAACACAGCCCCAGACCTAAGGAGTACTTGACAGAGCAGCAAGTGCATCAATTAGGTCAAGTCAGAGATTGAGTGTTGCCTCAAAGGAAACTGAAGAAAAAACTTAGAAAGTGAAAGTTCCAGGCCTGTTGAGTTCTGGGGAGGCATCATCTCAAGTGTACATCCCAGTGTACATGAGTGTGTGCAGTGTCTGATTGAGGCCTGTGAGGGAGCAGCCATGTAGACACTCAAGGGGACAGTTCCATGAAGAGGACATGGCACTATCAGGGGCACTGTTGGAAAGGAGGAGGTCATGTTTCTGCTCTTCATTAAGTGGGGTAGACACACACAGACCTGCACCTCTAAGCTGAGTAATGAATCCATCTGCTCAGGATGGAGGTCATCATCTTTTCAACAAGCACAATGATCCCCATGTGATGGTTTTTTTTTTCCTGTTTTCCCTCCCAGCTTCTCTTTCTCTGTTCTGTAACCCTTTTACTTCTTCCCAACTCATGATCCAACCGGTGCCTCGGTATCCTGCTGAAGGGGAAGGCGTACTTCTCCAAGTTCATAATCTTCCAGAAGATCTACTCACCCTTGTCTGGTACAAATCAAAGTTTAGGACTCCGGTCCTTAAAATTGTAGAATATAACAGAACCATCAATTCCATCTCCTGGGCGCCTGCACACAGAAGAGGATGGATGTTGAACAATAATGGATCCTTGATGCTCCAGGATGTCAATGAGAAAGATGCAGGAATGTACACACTGGAAGTTTTAAACAAAGATTTCAATATTGAAAAAGCATACGTGGAATTTTATGTAAAGAGTAAGCGACTACAGTTTCCGATGGCTGGGGGTGGCTTATCCTACTTCATACACTAAACTGTCAGGACTGGGCTGTGTCTGCTCTCTCCCCCATTGCATTGTGTCCCACACTGGGGTTTCGGCTCTTACTGCAGGACACATATGGGGTAGACAAACTGTAATAAATCAGAACTCCTCACCTGTCTTTATGTGCAGAGAGGGGGATCTGTGCTGGGTAAACTCAATCCCAGGGTATCAGCTGCAGCCCAGACACATGGGGCTCTCACCATGCACATGTCCCCAGAAAGACTCTGTGGGAGTCAGGTAGTCCCTGGCTGAGGAAGCCATGAGGTCCTCACAGAGAGCACAAGGAAGCCCTGAATCCAAAGCTTTGCCCTTGGATGGACTCAAGGTGACACTGGGGAGATTTTTGTAACTCTTTGTTTAGATTTCCTGTGAGAGTTGATAGGGAGCTTGCTGTCAGCTTTACTGATTGTCCAAGTCATAGGACTGTCACATAGTGTGGAACCATCTGTGCACTGTCATGACAGCTGCAGTTAGGTAGGTCACCTGAGCATCTCCTCCTGAGGCTCAGTGGACAGGTGTCTGGACCATTAGCCTGTCATTCTGATGGGCTTATGAGACTTCACAGGAAGGTCAAGGCACCAAGGGAAGAAACAGAGGCAGCAGCTACTCCAGATTCCTCCTTCACCTCAGGGGCCCAGCCTAGGGAATTCTCTTCTGCAGGTGAATAGTAGCAGATGCTGCTGATGTGAGCAGCTCCCCATCCCAAGTTCACACCATTGCTCATAACTAAGCTTAACTCATGGGCACAGCCATGATCATTAGGGAGGGCTAGATGTGCCTGTTACAGGGAAACGGAGACACAGGAAACAGTGCCTGAATCAGTGTAGAACAGTCCCTGGGTGGGAGATCCAAAGTAGAAGATATGTTTATAGACACAGCTCCAAATTCTCCCCACTGGAAGCTTTAAAAAGTATAAAGAGGGCCTGATAGAACTCTTGGGACTTCTGTCATTTATTACCTTCCTCCGTTTCTTTACAGAGTATGTGACACAGCCCTTTGTTCGAATCACTGACACCACAGTCACAGGAGGTACATCTGTGATCTTCACCTGCATTTCACCCGACACTGATATCTCCATCCGTTGGATCTTCAATAACCAGAATCTGCAGCTCACAGAGAGGATGACTCTGTCCCCGACAAAGTGTGGACTCAGAATAGATCCTGTCAGGAATGAGGATTTTGGAGAGTATAAGTGTCAGATCTCCAACCGCTTCAGTTTGAAGACCAGTCTTCCAGTCTTCTGGCCAAGATGAGTTAGTGACCTCTCTCCTCTCATCCCATAGCACAGTGGTGTCATTTCTTTATCAATGGATTACAGAATGGAGAAAAATTATATGATGAAAATGATTAGTTACTACTCAGGTACAGTCATCATGGTGACTCATGGCTATAAACCTGAGATAAGTGTGTGTACAATGGAAGGCCAGGATTTAAAGTGAGATTGTCTTAAAAGGAAAATAAAGCCATCAATATGGTATATAAAAATTCAAAGGCCTCAAGAGCTTAGGTTGTGGCTGAAATACATAGCGATACCTCGGAATTCATGGGAAGCAATTTCAGGAGCCCTCAAACTTTTGAAGACTGCTGTCACAATGGTGCATTGTTTGCATAGAGAAAAACATCCTTTCATACGCTCAAATACATCCCTTGTTTAACTAATTCACCTAGGCCCAATGCTGCCTGTGCACCAGTCATCCATTTGAAGTGAGGAAGAGTGACAGGAGAAGGGTCTGCCCATGTTTCACAATGGACATAGCTGGTTTCTAAATAGCTTTGATCCACAGTTTGTTTAATGCACAGATGTAAAATCCTTCACGTAAGCACAGATCATACTGTGTTTCATCCCGAGAGTGGCATTCACAGTGGGGCCTTGCACATGAGTGTTTTCCTGTTAATATGTATTTCTTTCCTTTTTTTTAATCCTCTTATATATTACATCCTGACCACCGTTTCCCCTCCCCCCACTCCTCCCTAAACTCCACTTCTCCTCTACCCCAGATCCTCTCCTTTTCTGCTTCCCTTCAAAAAATAATCAGGCCTCCCTGCTATATCTACAGAACATGGCATAACAAGTTATATTAGACTTGCCACAATCCCTCACATCAGAGCTGGGAGAGGCAACCCAGTAGGAAGAAAAGGGTCCAAAGGGCAGGCAACAGAGTCAGAGATGCCCCCACTTCCACTGTTAGGAGTTCCAGGAAAATACCCATCTACATTACCATAACTTACATGCAGAGGCCCTAGTTTAAACCCATACAGGGTCTGTGATTATCTCTTTAGTCTCTGAGATACTCTCTAAGCCATGATTAATTGTTTCTGTGTTCCATGTTTTCATGGTGTCCTTGATTCCTCTGGTTCCTACAATCCATCCTCCCCCTATTCTGTGGGTTTTTCTTTCCACTCCCGAGTGTTTGGCTGTGTGTCTCTGCAGCTGCTCCCATCAGTTGCTTGATGATGCCTCTCTGATGACAATGAGGCTAGGCATTTACCTTTGAGTAGAAGAGACTATCATTAGTAATCATTTCGTTGACATGTTTTTCCGGTCATGTTTGGTTCTATCTTGAATTTCTGGGTTGTCCCGCCTCTGGTTCCTGGCCATCCAGGCAGTGTCAGGTCTGGGCTCCCTATCGTGGCCTGGACTTTAAGTTGGACCAGTCATTGGCTGGCCACTCCCACAAGTTCTGTTCCACCATTACCCCAGTACATCTTACAGGAAAGACAGATTGCAGGTCAAAGGTTTTGTTGTCCCAGTCCCACTGCTAAAAATCTTCTGTGGTTATAGAAGATGGCTGTTTCATGCTATCTATCCCTTGCTACTAGGTGTTTACTATGGTCACTCTTATGGATTCCAGGGAGTTTCCACTGTAGTAGGTTTCCACGTTGCTCCCCAAATGCCCCCACCATCCCAGTCATTACTCCAAGTCCTTTCTCCTTACATTCTACCTTCATCCACCTGTTTCCTTTTGTTCCCATCCCCACCTCCACCCAGTCCTTTCACAAAATCTATTCTATTCCTTGAGACTTCCCAGGGAGTTATGTGAGTCCCACTTGAGTCCTCCTTGTTACTTATCTTCTCTATGCATGGAATAAAACAGGACATCTGATTGTTTGTGCTCAATATTAGTTTATAGTAGTAGAGCTCAGATAGGTGCATTTGTTTGCCAGTTCCAGAAACTTCTGTGGAATCTTTTGAATTTTCCAAAAATATGTTCATGTCATCTGCAGATCTATTTTACAGACAATTAACTGACCACATTTTATTTATTTGCATTGCCTAATTGTTCTGTCTAGGACATCTAAGAGAATGCTGACAAAAAGATGCCACTGTAGCATCCTTGTGTCGATTCTGGTCTTAGAGGGAAAGCTGTCAGTGTCCCCACTGAGTACTGAGTTGGCTGTGGTTTTTCACATGTCTCCCTACTGCACTGGCCTCTTTCTACTCCTAGTTTGTCTGTTTTCAACATTAAAAATTGTTCACTTTTGTCAGACTTCTTTATTGATTCAGTCTTAAGAGTTATAAGTGGAATCAGTTTTGTGTTTCTTCACGGTTCCTCCTCTGTAAAGTTCTGGGTCTCTAGGTCTTTGATTCATGTAAGTCACTCTATAGTCATGAAAATTTTAGTAATCCAAAAAAACAGACAGCAAGTTCTCACATTTCACTTCTAGTGTTAATAATGCTACTCTTTAAAAAGTAAAGTTAATCTTTACTTTTTGTACTCACTCATAGCAGGATACTAGACATGAAACAAGGATGACTTGTCTGCTACTCACATCACCAGGGAGGCTACCTGGAAAACAGGACCCCAAGAAAGACACAGGGATTGCCCAATGACAGAGAAATGGAATGAGATCTACATGAACAGCCTGGTCATGAGTGGGGGTAATGAAAGGCGAGGGTTGAGGGAAAGAGAGCTTGGGGGAGCGGGAGATCCCAGCTGGATCAACAACAGAGAGGGAGAACAAGGAATAGGAGACCTTGGTAAATGAAGACCACATGAGAATAGGAAGAAGCAAAGTGCTAGAGAGGCCCACAGAAATCCACAAAGATACCCACACAACAGACTGCTGGCAATGGTCGAGAGACAGCCCGAACTGACCTACTCTGGTGATGTGATGGCCAAACACCCTAATTGTTGTGCTAGAAACCTCATCCAACTACTGAGGGATCTGGATGCAGAGATCCATGACTAGGCCCCGGGTGGATCTCTGGGAGTCCAATTGGCGAGAATGAGGAGGGTTTATATGAGCGAGAATTGTTGAGACCAAGGTTGGATAAAGCACAGGGACGAATGGCCGGATGGGTGGAAACACATGAACTATGAACCAATGGCTGAGGGGTCCCCACTGGATCAGGCCCTCTGAATGGGTGAGACAGTTGATTGGCTTGATCTGTTTGGGAGGCATCCAGGCAGTGGGACCAGATCTTGTGCTCATTGCATGAGTTGGTTGTTTGAAACCTGGGGCCTATGCAGGATTGTTTGGCTCGGCCTGGGAGGAGGGGACTAGACCTACCTGGACTGAGTCTACCAGGTTGACCTCAGTCTGTGGGGAAGGCTTTGCCCTGGAGGAGATGGGAATGGGGGGGGGGTTGGGGGGAGGGTGAGGGGGACGGGAGGGGGGAGAACAAGGGAATCCGTGGCTGATATGTAGAGCTGAATTGTATTGCAAAATAAATTAAAAAAAAAAAGTAAAGTTAATCTAATTAAAGGTTGTCAATGCCATTAGTCACTTTGAAGAAAGAACTTTTTTCCCCCTTTTATTGAAAATAGTTTTTTTTCCCCATACAATATATAATGCTTATAGTTTCCCCTCTCTCAACCCTTCCCAGTTCCTCCCCTCATTCCCTACCCTGGGGATCCACCCCATTTCTTTCCCTCATTAGAGGAGGATAGGCCTCTAAATGATAACAACAAAACATGACAAAATAAAACACAGTAATATGAAATAAAACCTAGCATATTGAGATTGGACCCTGCAACCCAACAGGAGCAAAAGAGTCCCAAGAGCAGACACAAGAGTCAGAGATCCACTTGTTCTCTGAGTGAAGATTCTCATAAAAAGACTAAGCTAATAGCTATAGTATACATGCAGAGGACCTGCTGCTGACTCTTGTAGCCCCTGTGCCTACTGATCTGATGTGGAAACCTCTTCTCTGAGGACTAGATCTTATAGTGCTTGAAGATTCTATGCAAGCTGGCAACAGAAGAAAACAATCTATTGTCCTACCCAGTTGTGATTCCTACAAACTACAGCAATGGCCAGCATGACAAGATATCCCTAAATGTGTGAGAGTAGCAGTTATCCCTTGGAGGTTGTGAAAAACTGTCTAATTGGACTTCAGGCTGCCCCAAATGAGGGGAATCCTGGCTGGTACTGGAATGCAATCAACTGAAAATGGATAGTGATTTTATTGATCCTAATGGGGAACCTATAATGGCCATTTTCCTAAACCCATTTAATTTCTAGGTTCATTCTAAATACACATTCTTATTCCCACAGACAAGTGTAGCTCTAACCCTACATTAAAGATGCTCTTTTTTTGCACAGAGAGAGCCCACCAAAGAAATCTAAAACTAATCCAAATGCAACAAACAATGAATGCCTGGTCGTATGTATAGGAATGTCCCCCACAGAGTCACATGTTATAATCCTTGGCCCCTAGGGAGTTGTACTACTAGGAACTGTGGCCTTGTTTGGGCAGGTGTGGTCTTGTTGGAGGAAGTTTGTCACTTGGAGGCAGGCTTTGAAGTCTCATATGTCAAGTTCTCCCACTGTGGCACACAGTATACTTTTGCTGCCTAAGGATCAAGATGTGGAACTCTCAGCTCCTTCTCCAGTACTATGCCTGTCTGCATGTCACCATGGTTTTTACCGTGATGATAATGGACTAAATCTTTGAAATTGTAAGCAAGCCTGATTAAATGTTTTTCTTAATAAGAGTTGCCACGGCCTTGGTGTCTCTTTACAGCAATAAAACCCTAACTAAGATACACATTGTGCGGTGTCCAGCCCTACCTGATCTATCTGTAACACAACCCCCTTGTTTGAGGTTCAGGGCACATCACAGAAGAGGACTGGAAATACTGTAAGAGGCAGAAGACCAGGATGTCTACTGTGAGATTGTGTCTTCTATGTATTACGGGAAAGGTACAGGCAAGAAAAGTCAACCATGTGACTGAATAAATAGATATTAAAAATGACAACACAAATTGACATGGCAGGATACATGGGGAAATCTCAAGAGACCCCCCTCCTACATAAAGAGCTCCAGGTGATTAATGAGTTCTGAGAGGGGGTAGTCAATGTTCTCCAGGGATGAGCCCTGGATAAGTAATCTAATCCCACACGGTCAACCATAAACACATATATATATGGACAACCCTAAATGGACCCATCAGATTGTATTATGTATTTATTGACTTATGCATACATATATGTAATAATAATAACAATTAAAGAAAAAAAACCATGAAGTTGAGAGGGAGTTGAACTCCTAACAGGTGGTAGAGTAGGAGAGTGGGGTGAAAAGGACATAATGTAAACAGAATATGTATGTAGAAAATTCTAAAAAAGTACTTTTAAAAGCTTTAAAAATAAGAATGAAAATAAGAGAGGGCTGGGGAGAGTGAGAGAATGAGAAACAGCTACCAAGAGAGTGATCAGGGAGGGAAATTGAGGAGCCTTTTCTAAGAACACCCTCTATTTCTGGGCAATATCATTAAGCAGTCTTCTCCTGATCCCCAGGAGAAAAAAAGTATGATCTTTTTCAATCTCCTAGCAATGGTGGGGGGTTTCACATCATGTGCTGTAGTTCAGTGTTGTGTAAGTGACAAGGAGCATGGAGGAGCCCGGTACTGTAGTGTGAGCAGTCAGGTCTCAGCACAGACAGCTCCTGCACTCTGTTCTAGAGTGATCTGTAGGAGATGTGGCCTGATTAAGGGTGTGGGAATCTGGCCAAAAGCTGCAGACCTGTGTCCTGACACAAAGGTAAGGTGACCATGCATTGACAGTGGATAAGAGAAGGGGATCTCAAAGAATAGATGAAATTTCCTAAGATAAGAGCTTGAGAGGGGCCTCAGAGTTTGTGCTTGCAGAGTACAGAGAGAGGACGGTGGGGGTGGAGGGGGGAGGACAGCAGTTCAGCAGCAGGAACAGGAAGCTCTTAGTGAGCAGGAAATGTTAAGAGATGGAGGGGAAAGCCAGAGTGTTCTCTACTCAAAATTAATCAGTGTTGGCCATTATATTTTGACGATTTAAGTCTCCAACTATGACAGGGTGATTCTCCAAATGAAAATCCTACCAGGTTGGGCTAAAGAGATGGCTCAGTGGGTAAAGGCACTTGCTGATAAGGCTGACATGCTGAGTCAATCCCCATGTCCCACGTGGTTCAGAGACAGACTCAACTCCCTCATGCCTTCTAACTTCCATAACTCTACAGTAGGATTTTCTCACGCACAGAGAAAGAAAATGACAAAGGAGGCCTGGGGAGATGGCTCAGTGGATAAGTGCACTTGTTGCTCTTCCAGAGGACCTGAGTTCAGTTCCCAGCATCAATATTTGGTGCCTTCACAACCAACCTTCTGTAACTCTAGCTCCAGAGAATTCCACAAAGTCCTCTGGCTTCAGAAGGGTCCTGCACAGAGGTTTGTACAGAACCATATGCATATATAAAATAAAATAAATCTCATAAAAATAAAATAAGAAAGAGATGGCCCAAGGATTCTAGTGGTTGAAAGAGAGAAGGCATCCCCAACCCACAAAATGCTCTTAATTGTGAGCACACCTAGAAGCAGTTGAGTTGAACCATTCACAAACCTGAGAATACAATGACATGCAGGGTGAATGTTCTGTTTTAGAGTGATCTGTAGGAGATGTTCAGGAGCACTAACTGAAAATGATCACGTCACATTGCTTCTTTCCACCAAATTCTGTAGAACCACCCAGTCACTCACACTGAAGCTCAGGGATGAACACATCTGCTTAGAACATAGGCACAGCATTCCATGAAATGCCCAGGGGCCAAGATTCCCCTCTTCTCTCTCTAGCCTCAGTTTTTATTTATTTTTTAAAGATTTTTTTTTACAAGATTTACTGATGTTTATGAGTGTTTTTTCTACCTGTGTGTCTGTGTACCACCTGCACGCAATGCATGCGGAGTCCAGTAGAGGCATTGGGTTCCCTAGAATTGTAGTTAGTTGTTATGGTGAGCTGCCCTGTATGTGTTGGGAATTGAACTCATGTTCTCTGAAAGAGCAGTCAGTGCTCTTAACTAAGAATCCTTCCTTCCCTCCAGCTTCTAGCCTTACTTTCAACCTGCTGGTACCCTCTCCATATTGCTTAAATTACCATAGTATCACAGTTGCGCGATGCAGCTGAAGGTGAGAATAGTCTATTAGTTCAGTTTTCCTTTTTTGGTTTTTCAAGTCGAGGTTTCTGTGTGTAGCCCTGGTTGTCCTGGACCTCATTCTATAGACCAGGCTGGCCTCAAATCCAGAGATCCATCTGCCTCTGTCTCCTGAGTGCTGGGATTAAAGGAATGTGCCACCAATGCCTGGCATTCTACTTGTTCTTAGTCTACCAGGGAATGACAGTAAAAACAAAAAAGGTAAAAACTTTTTAATTTTTATCAGTACAAAGTTTTACTGATGAAAAGGGGTAAATGTGGTTGAAATTTATGGGCATATGCAGCTATAATAGCTGTCAATCAAAGATTACCGAGACTTGCACACAGTGGCAGACACAATGTGCATCAATGGATCTTTGCTCTTTCCAACAACATCCTGATGGACACATGATATTTTTTAAAAATTTTATCTCATTTTATTTTATTTTTAGCCCATGTTAGGGTTTAAGCAGTTAGTGCACACCCAGTGTAGACCAATTGCAATGTCAATCTTTTATCTGAATTCACCCTGCTGAGAATAGTATATGTGGTGATGTAACTCATTCAAAGGATCAGAACAAGCTCAGATTTTGTGGATCTCACCATAAATGTAGCTAAATGAGGGAAATATGAAATCTTATTAGAGGGGTGACCCACGACCAGGATGTCCTGGCTCAAGATCATTGTCTCAGAATCCTGACTCCAAGTGAGCTGGAGAATGTGGTCAGGCTTATAGTCTGACCTGTTACAGCTAACAGAGAAGAATGATTTGTTAGCTGTCTGAATCTCCTAACTCATGGAACCAACCATTGTTACCAAGAGACCCACAGTTAAGCTAGGTCACCTGGGCAAGTCCTTTTGAATCTCAGCATAGAGAATACAGCTGCCCAGGTGCCGAGGCCCTAAGCCAACATTTCTGATGGGTTTATGTGACTTTACAGGAATATCAATGTCCCCAAGTGGAGGGACAGAGGATATAGGTCCTCCTGATGACTGAATGTCCTCAGCGATTAAGTCTAGTGAACTCTTTCTGTAGGTAAATAGTAACAATCATAAATAGGACAAGACTGATGTAAACAGCTGTCTTGTCCCAATGTCAGGTCCTTGGTCATATTTAGCCTACTCTATTGCTATGACAATATTCATTTACCATATGTGATATCACTGGGATATCAAGACACAGAAAACATTTTCATCCAATTAGGCTCACACAAGTCATGGATGGAAGATGGGAAGCATAAGCAATCTGTCTACAGGTACATATAGAGTGTCTCCACCCTGGAGGCCATCTCTGATGTCTGTGGATCATGAGGAGCTGTTTCTTAGAGAATTTAATCTTTGTCATCAGCAGCTTGAGGGGATGTCTGGTGCAGGAAATGAAAACAAATGGACAGTTAGATTTGACTCTAGAACAGCCATCTGCCTCTGGAGAATTTCTGCAGAATTTCAGGTCTCCCAAACCCACCTAGTAGACAGGAAACGATGTGTTTTCTTGTATGTGGATATCTCTACACCTGAAAGGTAAAGGACAGGGCTTAAATTTGTCCCTTCCAGTAGGAACCATATCTAGTACATGGACTTTCTGCTGAAGAAGTTAGTGAATAAATCCATTTTAGCACCTGCTTCTCATCTTACCATATTGTGCTCTTTATAGAAATAATCCTTGCAGTGACTGGCTTTAGATACTGGGTATTACTAACAATGGTCACATATGGAACAAGTTAGCATCCCAAATCCATAGCCAAGATATACCAAACACAACTGTCCCTTTCAGCCAGAGTCCTTGCAAGTTCTTGCTCTCTACCTTCTACCAGTTAGTTATGCCTCAGAAAACATCCACCTGAAATGGCTGGAGTGATGGCTCAGTGGTTAAGGCACTGATTCCTATCATAGAGGGCCAAAGTTAAGTTCCCACCACACATATGGCAGATCATAACCAACTATAACTCCAGTATCCAGGGGATCCAATGTCCTGTTCTGGCTTCTCTGGGCACCAGATTTGCTTGTGGTCATAGATGTACATGTAGCCAAAAATTCCATACACAAAAAGAAAAATAAAAGAAAACAACTACTGGTATTTCATGAAATATCTCTGCATGGTCCTTACCTGTGTGAGGCAGGGCATTGCTGGTTAGGGACCAAGCAATGGTTCTGTCTGAAGCCTTTATATCTCCCATGCTGTAAGTACACCTGCTTACTTACTGTGCTGAGGTGTGGTGGTTTGAATACCTATGCCTTACGTAGACTCATGTGTTTGAATGCCTGGATCATAGGATGTGGTGATATTAGGAGGTGTGGCCTTGATAGAGTAAGTGTGGGCTTGTTGTAGAAAGTGTGTCACTGTTAGGGCAGGCTTTATGGACTTACATGTTCAAGCTATGTCTATTGTGGTTCACAGTTTTCTTCTGCTGCCTACAGATCAAGATGTAGAACTCTCAGCTCCTTCTTCAGCACCATGTCCTGCTATAATTATAATGTACTAAACCTCTGAAACTGTAAGCCAGCCACAATGAAATGTTTTCCTTAAATTAAGTAAGAATTGACATGGGCAATGTTATGACTGGTCAAGGTATTAGTCAGGTTCAAGTTGGAGTGACCATGGCAAGACCGAGGCTGTGACCATTTTGTTGAGAGCAATCAGATTGGTAATACCATTATCAGAACCAGAATATAGAGGCAATTGCCAGCATCAATAGAGTTGTATTTGCCAGGATATAGCATTATGTAATCTATCTCTGGGGGTTTTATTACTTCTTTCTGTTTATTAAACATATCTTTCAGAGATCAATTTGATCTTTCTATAACTGCTTGTCCTGGAGGATTGTGTGGAATGCCTGTAATACCTTTTATGTTGTAATATGCAAAAACCAGTTTCATTTTACTAGTGACATATGCTGGAGCATTGTCAGTCTTGATTTTGACAGTTATTCCCATAATGGCTATAACTTTTAACAAATGAGTGGATACGGAATGAGCCTTTTCAGAACTCAAAGCAGTTGCCAATTAAAATGCTGAATATTTATCTATGGTGTGGTGTACAAACTTTAATTTTACAAACTCTGCAAAATGAAACATGTCCATTTGCCAAATTTTATTTTTTTGAATACCTTTTGGGTTGCTTCCTGCAGGTAGTGGAATTTAGTTATACCAGCAACATGTAGGACATTTTCTTATAATTTCCTTGGTTTGTTGCCAAGTGATGGAAAAATTGTTTTTCAAACCGTTGCTATTGACATGGTGTTTTTCAATGAAACTCTGAGGCTTCTAACACATTTCCTACCAATAGTTGACCAAATTCATCATTACCTTGTGCTAGAGGGCCTGGTAGCCCTCTAGACGCACATGGGATCTGATATGTGTTATATAGAAGGGATTATTTCTATTCCTGATTATTTCTTGTAACTGAACAAATAGCAAAGTCAATTCTGTATTATCTGGAATGAATTAACCAGTTTCAATATGTAAAACAACTTTCCATATTGAGAGTTAGTAACTATATTAAGAGGTTCTGGAAAATCTAATAATACCATGAGAATAGCATATAATTCTGACTTTTGAACAAAATCATAAGGGATTTGAGCCACTTTATTCAAATTTCCTGATTTATAACCTGCCTTTCCTGATTTTTTTGCATCATTATAGAATGTAGAGGCTCCAGAAATTAGTGTCCCTATACAATTTGAGGAAGGATCTCTTCACAAACTGTTAGTTCTCTTTATAAACTGAATTCTCTTGCTTTTGGGATATTTGTTGTTAATCTCTCCCAAAAATTACTGCAAGCTCTTTCCCAATGTTCACTTTCTATCCATAAAGAAGAAATTTCAGCATTAATGAAATGTTCTACAATTTCTGCTGGGTCTATTCCTGCTAATTGACTAAGTCTCAATTTTCATTTTAGAATCAACTCAGAAACCTTTTTTACATAGGTCTTTAATTCTTTACTCTATTTGTGTGACAAGAATATCCATTATAAGATGATATCTTCTCTGCATTAAAACTCCTGTAGGGGAATGCATAGAAGGTAAAATAACCAGAATGCAATCAAGTTCTGGATCCAAATGATTCACATGTGCATCCTCTAATTTCTTTTCTACCAAAGTCAATTCTCTCTTACATTCAGCTGATAATTTTCCTGGACAATTTAAGTCCTTGTCACCTTGGAAGGTTGAAACAAATTACTCAATTCTTGTGTTGTTAATCCAGTTGTGGACTGTAGCAAGTTAATGTCTCCCAGCAAATTTTGGAAAGTCATTAAGAGTCCACACTTGATCTCTCCTGATTTATACCTTTTGGAGTTGAATTCTTTGCAAACTTATTTTATATCTTAGGTAATTAATAGAATTTCTTCTTTGTATTTTTTCAGGAGCAATTTGTAATCCTCAACAAGGGAAATTTTTCTTTACTTGTTCAAACATTTTCTGTAAAGTATCTACAGGTGAATCAGCTAGTAAGATATTATCCATATAAAGGTAAATTACAGATTGAGGAAACTGTATACAAATCATTTTATATGGCTGTCCTACAAAATATTGACACAGAATGGGGCTGTTCAACATCCCTTGTGGAAGAACCTTTCATTGATATCTCTTAACAGGTTGAGAATCATTATAATTAGGCACATGAAAGCAATTTTTTCTCTATCCTTTTCTTGTAAAGGTATAATGAAGAAACAGTCTTTTAAATCAATGACTTTAATAGACCATCTTTTAGGTAATAGAGAAGGCAGGGTAATTCCAGGCTGCAGAGAGCCCATTGGCTGAATTACTTTATTTATGGCACTCAAATCTGTTAATATTCTCCATTTTCCCAGATACCTTTTTAATAACAAATACAGGAGAATTCAAGGGACTGGTAAGTTTGAAATATGTTGATCATTTAGCTTCTCCTGTACCAGTGTGCAATTTTTCTGATCTCATAGGCCATTGTTCTGCCCAGACAGGTTTGTTATTTAACCATTTTAAAGGTAGGGCTGCTGGTACCTTTGAAATATCATCAGCTATTGCGTCCTATTCATATACAAACTGAATAGTCAGTGACTGTACTTTATAATACCTTTTAATATTTTTCTCAGAATCATGTTACTTTGTGATTTGTTTCTAAGATTAGAGGAATGTTCACTCAGTTATTCCATTGCTGTAACAAATCATGTCCCCATAAATCCATTGCTGTATTAGCCACATATGTCTTTAATTTATCTCCCTGTCCTTCTGGCCCTATACATTTGACCCATATTGTGCTTTGTTTTACCTGAGATAAAGTTTTAATCCCTAAAAGCTGAACATTTACCTCCTGAAGAGACCAATTTGGATGACAAGATTTGGGTGCAATTATTGTTACATCTGCCTCTGTGTCTACAAAACCTTCAGTTACAATATCATTCATTCATATTTTTGTCTTTGCCCTGTGAACACTTACAGAAGTTTGCCAAAATATTTGCTTTATGGTTTCTTCTGAAATTTTTGTTTTATCTTGTAAAGATGTTCTATCATCCAGAGCACTATGGGTTTTTTTTTTTTTTTGGTTTTTTGAGACAGGGTTTCTCTGTGTAGCTTTGCACCTTTCCTGGAACTCACTTGGTAGTCCAGGCTGGCCTCGAACTCACAGAGATCTGCCTGGCTCTGCCTCCCAAGTGCTGGGATTAAAGGCGTGCGCCACCACCGCCTGGTGCACTATGGTTTTTTACAATAGGCAGTAGATCCTTTAATTACTGTGGGGACGAGTTCCCCCAAAGGTGACATTGGATGATTGAACCAAATTTGACATAGGGGCCTGTAAGAGGCTTCCAAAGGTATTTCCTGATGTCAAAGGGTTACATTTCTGTCCCTTGTTGATCTGCATTCATTGGTCCAATGTCAGCCTTTGCCACACCTTCTACATTACTCCAGAAGGTAAGGAGCTTCTGTTTGGATTAGAAGAAACATTATCTTTAGGAATGCCCTGTCTAAAATCTTCTTTTAGGTGATCTTATTTGCCAAAGTTAAAACACCTGACATTTTAATTTTTCTTCAAGCCTCTAGAAATCACTTCTCATATCCAAGAATCATCATTGAGTCCATTACTTAAGGCCCTTCATTAGGCCTACCTTAGCCAGGATCTTTGTTGATGTCTGTGGGACTTTTGACTACCAGGGGCCTTGGGAGAGCTGGGTCTGGTAGCCTGGGCAACTGCTCTATGTAACAGATGAAATAAATGACTGATGCCCATTTCAAGTCCCAGGCTCCTCCTAGATATTAACTCTAATGACAGTCATTGTGGGGCCTTTCACTCTTCTATTTCTGCTAGTTTATTTTGGGCTGTTGCATCATTAATGCCTTAACTAGATGATGATTCCTGTCTGGGTACCCCTAGGCTAATGGTTATTAGATCCCAATATACACAAGTACCTGTCACAGAGTCCAGGACTTGACTGAGGATACAACTCAACAGGGGAATGAAAGAATCAAAGTTGACCTGTAAGCTCCACTTTCCCAAGGACAGATATCTTCCAGGACTGCTTGGGACTACTATTTATGGAAGACAACAAACCACATGCTTTCACTCCCCTTAACAAGTTTGTTTGACTCAAGCAGGTGCTGTGCTTGATGACATGTAGGTGGGAGGTATACAGGAAGCAAGTATGTCAGGATATATGCTTGCCCCTTACAGGATCTTGGGAAACACAGTGGCCTTGTGGTTTTGTCTTTTTAAGCCTCTGCAAAATGTGACTCATTGCCATTTCCTAGGAAGTCATGCTATGTTATTGGCCAGAGCCTATCATCTTGGCCAGTATTTAATTAAAAATTGCTTCAAATTTAGCTAAAAAATAGTGGAACTTGCCTTTTTCTTGCAATTCTCAGGTTTAATATCAAATCACTGGCATTACATATTATCCTCCTTAATCTTTTGTGGAAAGAAATAATAGACAACTAAAACATTATTTAAGAGTGAGTCCTGCCTCTGGGACCCAGGCTCTGGGACACAGCCAGTCCCAGGGAACCCCTACCCAACTCTCACCCAGTTGCAGGCCAGCAGGAAAAATTCCCCATGGCTAGGCTCTCCCACCAAACCCCCCTCCATTGAACTCTGCAATCTATAAGACCCACACTCTACCCCAATACCCATCTGGCTGTGACCCCAGTAACTTCCTGAGACAAGGAATCTACCAGCTGTCATTGGACCAAGAGTGCCTTCCTGAGACACAGAATCTGCCAGCTCTCACTGGACCAAGAGAGGCTTCTTGAGACACAGAATCCACCAATCCTGACTAGACCAAGAGCCCTGATAAAACTAAGAGCTACTTCCTGAGTCACAGAATCAACTAGTTTGGATTGGGCTAAGAGCAGCTCCCTGAGATTCAGAATCTGCCAGCTCCAATTAGACCAAGAGCTAAGATTGGACCCAGAGGGGCCCCCTGAGACACAGACACAACAAGCACAGAGTTGATCAATAGCAGCTCACTCAGACACAGGCACCTCATATACCTATCAGAGGAAGAGATGGGCAGATGTCAGTGCAAAAATACATACAACAACATAAAGAGCAACATGGCATCACCAGAATCTAGCCCTCCTCCAACAGTAAGACCTGAACATTACAATGTAGAAGAAGCAGAAGAAAGCGACCTTAAAAGTAGCTTCATGAAGATGCTAGAGGCCTTTAAAGAAACAATGAAAAATTCCCTTAAAGAAATTGAAGAAAAGACAAACAAAAAATTGGAAGAAATCAATAAATCCCTTAAAGAGAGCCAAGAAAAGCATGAAAAAGCAATTAAACATGTGAAGGAAACAGTTGAAGATCTGAAAATTGAAATAAAAACAATGAAGAAGACACAAACAGAGGGAATGCTGGAAATAGACAACCTGAGTAAATGAACAGGAAACATTACTAAAGCTTAAATAACACTCAAATGCCACACATTAATAGTGGGAGTCTGCAACACCACACTCTCACCACTGGACAGATCTGCCAGCTCAAAACTTAACAGAGAAATAAGGGACTTAACTGATGCTATGACTCAAATGGACTTAATTGATATCTACAGAACATTCCACCCTAACAAAAAAGAATATACCTTCTTCTCAGCACCCCATGGAACTTACTTTAAAATCAACCACATTCTCAGTCACAAAGCAAATCTCAACAGATACAAAAAATTGAAGTAACCTCCTGTATCTTATCAGACCACCATGAATTAAAGTTAGATTTGAACAACAACAAAAATTACAGAAAGCCTACAATCTCATGGAAACTGAATAATGCTCAACTGAATCACCAATGTGTCAAAGAAGAAATTAGAAAAGAAATTAAAGACTTCCTAGAGTTCAATGAAAATGAATGTACTACATACCCAAACTTATGGGACACTTTGAAAGCAGTGCTAGAGGAAAATTCATAGCTCTAAATGCCCACATAAAGAAGTTGGAGAAATTTCACACTAGAGACTTAACAGCACACTTGAAAGCTCTAGAACAAGAAGTAAACTCACCCAGGAGGAATAGACATCAGGAAATAATCAAATTGAGAGCTGAAATCAATAAGAAACAAAGAGAACAATACAAAGAATAAATGAAACAAAGAGTTGGTTCTTTGAGAAGATCCACAAGATAGACAAGCCCTTATCCAGAATAACCAAAAGGCAGAGAGAGAACATCCAAATTAACAAAATCAGAAAAGAAAAGGGAGACATAACAACAGACAACGAGGAAATCCAGAAAATCATTAGGTCATACTTCAAAAAACTGTACTCCACAAAATTGGAAAATCTGGAAGAAATGGACAGTTTTCTGGATAGGTACCATATACCAAAGTTAAATGAAGACCAGATAAACAATTTAAATAGACCAATAACCCCTAAGGAAATAGAAACAGTCATTAAAAGTCTCCCAACCAAGAAAAGCCCAGGACCAGATGGTTTGAATGCAGAATTCTACCAGATTTTCAAAGAAGAGCTAATACCAATAATCTTTAAATTGTTCCACACAATAGAAACAGAAGGAATGTCACCAAACTCCTTTTATAAGGCTACAGTTAAACTGATTCCCAAGCCACACAAAGATGTAACAAACAAAGAGAATTACAGACCAATCTCCCTCATGAACACTGATGCAAAAATACTCAATAAAATATTGGCAAACTGACTTCAAGAACACATCTGCTGTGGATATCACTCAATATAAATAAAGCACTGATTGGCCAGTGACCAGGCAGGAAGTATAGGCGGGACAAGGAGAGAGGAGAATTGAGGAAGAAGGAAGGAAGGAGAGACCTGCTGGAGCCACTGCCAAGACAAGGAAGATGTAAAGTATCAGTAAGCCACGAGCCACGTGGCAAAGTAAAGATTAATAAAAATGGGCTGAATATAAGAGTGAGAGCTAGACAATGATAGGCCTGAGCTAATGGCCAAGCAGTTTAAATAATGTAAGAGTCTGTGTGTTTGTTTTATAAGTGGGCTTCGGGACTGGCAGGACTTGGTGGTGGGAGCTGGAGAAAAATTCTACAGCTACACACATCAAAAACATTATCCACCATGATCAGGTAGCCTTATCTCAGAGATGCAAGGGTGGTTCAACATATGAAAGTCTATAAATGTAATACACTGTATAAACAAACTAAAAGAAAAAAACCACATGATCATTTCATTAGATGCTGAAAATGTCTTTGACAAAATCGAACACCCCTTCATGATAAAGGTCTTGGGAAAATCAGGAATACAGGGAACATACCTAAACATAATAAAGGCAATTTACAGCAAGCCTACAGCCAACATCAAATTAAATGGAGAGAAACTCAAAGTGATTCCACTAAAATCAGGAATAAGGCAAGGCTGTCCGCTTTCCCCACATTTATTCAACATAGTACTTGAAGTTCTAACTAGAACAATAAGACAGCAAAAAAAGATCAAGGGGAGACAAATTGGGGAGGAAGAAGTCAAACTTTCACTATTTGCAGATGATATGATAGTATACATAAGTGACCCCAAAAATTCTATCAGGAAACTCCTACAGCTGATAAACCTCTTCAGTAATATGGCAGGATACAAGATTAACTAAAAAAAATCAGTAGCCCTCCTATATACAAATGATAAATGGGCTGAAAAAGAAATCAGAGAAATATCACCCTTCACAATAGCCACAAATAATATAAAATACCTTGGGTTAACTCTAACTAAGCAAGTAAAGGACCTGTATGACAAGAACTTTAAGTTTCTGAATAAAGAAATTGAAGAAGATGTCAGAAAATGGAAAGATCTCCCATGCTCATGGATAGGAAGGATTAACATAGTAAAAGTGGCAATCTTACCAAAAGCAATCTACAGATTCAATGCAATCTCCATCAAAATCCCAACACAATTCTTCACAGACCTGGAAAGAACAATACTCAACTTCATTTGGAAAAACAAAAAACCCAGGATAGCTAAAAGAAACCTGTACAACAAAACCACCTCTACAGGTATCACGATCCCTGACTTCAAGTTCTACTATAGATGTATAGTAATAAAAACAGCTTGGTATTGGCATAAAAACTGACATGTGGACCGATGGAATTGAAGATTCTGACATTAACCCACATACCTATGAATGCCTGATTTTTGACAAAGAAGCCAAAACTGTACCATGGAAAAAAGAAAGCATCTTCAACAAATATTGCTGGCATAACTGGACATCAACATGTAGAAGATTGCAAATAGATCCATATCTATCACCATGCACAAAACTCAAGTCCAAGTGGATCAAAGACCTCAATATAAAACCAGTTACACTGAACCTGATAGAAGAGAAAGTAGGAAATAGTCTTGAATGCACTGGCACAGGAGACCACTTCCTAAATACAACATCAGTAGCACAGACACTGAGAACAACAATTAATAAGTGGGACCTCCTAAATCTGAGAAGCTTCTGTAAGGCAAAGGACACAGTAAATAAGATAAAAACAGCAGCCTACAGAATGGGAAAAGATTTTCACCATCCCCGCATCTGACAAAGGGCTGATCTCCAAAATCTATAAAGAACTTAAGAAACTAGACATCAAAACACCGAACAATCCAATTAAAAAATGGGCTATAGAGCTAAACAGAGAATTCTCAAAGGAAGAATTTCAAACAGACAAAAGACATTTAGGGAATTGTTCAGTATCCTTAATTATCAGGGACATGCAAATCAAAATGACTCTAAGATACCATCCTACACTTGTCAAAATGGCTAAGATCAAAAGCACTGCAGACAGCTTATGTTGGATAGGATGTGGAGCAAGGGGAACACTCCTCTACTCCTGGTGGGAATGCAATCTTGTATAGCTACTTTGGAAATCAGTATGGCATGTGATTATTGAGCCAATTCTGTTTGAGATAATGCAATTATTCATGTGAATTTGTTAGCTGTTGCATTACCCTCAGATAGAGGACCAGGAAGATTAGAATGAGCTCTAGTATGACCCACAAAGCATGGTAGCTTTCTTTGGTGAATATTGTCTTGAATTTTCTGAAATAACAATCTGACTTGATTGTTGCTAGTCCCAATGTATGGAACAGTTTCTATGACTTGAAGAGCTCTGTAAATATATTGACTATCTGTGTATAAATAAATGAACTGTTTACAAGAAATTGAAAAACTGTATTCACTGCCTGCAATTCCGTTATCTGTGCAGAAGCTGGGCTTGTTTGTACTACATAGCTTTTTCTATTGATAACATAAGCAGCTTTCCCATTAGAAGAACCATAAGTAAAATATGAATACAGCATCTTTTACAGGATTTGTCATCACAACCTCAGGAAATACAAATGAATTAATTTGAGTGAATTGTAACATTTGATCAGCTGGGAACTGATTATCAATTTGACCCAAAAACTGAGAAAAAGCAATTGCCCAAGAATCATCATTTTGAAAAAGCCAATCAATTTGCTGTTTCATAAAAAGAACACTAATCACACCTGTTTCTTTACCAAAAACAAAATCTAGATTCAGTCCTGCTTTTCTGTACCAAACAAGCTACAGCTTCATAATATGTATTTAATGCCTTAACTGGTGAAACAGGAAGATGTAACCATAAAAGAAGATTGTTTTGCCATAGGACTGCTGTAGGAGTATGTCTTGTGGGTAGGATATATGCATGCCAAGGTAAATTATAATTAATATAGTGCATGTGCTGATATTGGATAGCATTTTACTCTTGTAAAAGAACCTGTCTGCCTTCTTCAGTTAACTCTCTTTGTGAATTAGGGTCATTATCTCCTTTAAAAAATATCACTTAAAGATTTCAAATCACCAGTAGGTAGTTTCAAATAAGGTCATAACCATTGAATGTCTCCTAATAACTTTTGAAAATCATTTAAAGCTTTTAAACCATCTTTTCTTATTTCTAATTTTTGTGATTTCAGTTCTTTAGGGTATAATATATGTTCTTGATATTGAAAAGGTAGCTGTCATTGCACTTTTTCTGGAGCAATAATTAACCCCGCACAAGTAAGACATTGTTGAAGCTGTCCAAAGGTGTTAAGCAAAGTTTCTTCATTTTTATGCACAAGCAAAGTATCTTCCATATAATGAATAATATAATTGTAGTTCCCAGCTCTGAACCTTCAGATGGGTTTACACAACCAGGATATTCAGATAAAGTAGGAAAGTTAAAAGTGATAACAGGGATAGGAAGAGCAGAGTACAGATGATATGAAGGGGGAATGGAAAAAGATGGAGTCTGTAGACAAATTTCTAAATAGTCTTATTAAATAAAAAGCATAGAGCCCAATATAGGGGTGAAAGCCTTAGAGAGATCAGGGGAATAGGAAAAACCACCAGCCAATCTTACTTCACCAACTCTACAGCTTCCAAATGCAAGCTACTTCCTGTCTACATGTGCCTTTATTGCCTTGATTTTCTGCCCTCTCATTGGCTCTTAGCCCAGCTACTTCACTTCCTTGTCATTACCTGTCTGTACAGACCTCCAGGTCTCTATGGTTGGTACTGGGATTAAAGGCGTGTGTCACCACACTTGACTCTGTTCCCTAGTATGGCCTTGAACACACAGAGACTCTGCCTGCTAAGTGATTGGATTAAGGATGTGTACTGCTTTACTTTGTTTACTTAAAATGGCTGGCCTTTCCCCTCTGATCTTCAGGCAAGCTTTATTTATCAAAGCACAAATAAAATATCATCACATTTCAGCACAAATAAAATATCACCACATTTCCTCTTTTTTTGTCTAATAAAAATAAAAAATAAAAAGTTATAACTAATGTAAGAAAACTATATACAATAAGTACAATAATTATATACAATATACACAAGTAGTAAATAAATTAACAATGTCTAGTCCATTTGCATTTGACAAATTCAGAGAAAATATTCCATTATCTATTCTATTTTGGTGAGTCCAAAATGTACCTAATTCACTTTCTATCCTAACATATTACCAACAGAAAACTATCTTATGATGTCTTTCAAACTTATACACTTAACACTTCTTAGTGAGTTTCTAAGTAAAGCCGTTCGGCATATGGCAAGGCAGCTTAGAGGCAGGTGGGAAATCCAAACTGATAGACAAGAAAGGAGAGCAGAGGAGATGCTGCCAGCCACCACCATGAGAATCAAAATATGAAAGGACTGGTAAGCCACAAGCCATGTGGCAAAGTATAGAGCTATAGAAATGGGTTATAATTTAAGGTATAACAAGAAGCCTGCCATGGTCATACCTTAAAAATATTAGCCTGTGTGTATATTTATTTGGGTCCAAGTGGCTGTGGGACTGGCTGGTGAGAGAGAATTGTCCTGACCATGGGCTAGGCAGGACACATGAAAACTTTAGTGACAAAGGGTGCCCACACGTGTTGGCAAGAGTTTCCACCTAAACTCTGAGAGAGCTTAAGAAGAGATTATAAATGTAGCTAAGAGCACCTTCTTAGTTCATGTCACTCATGGCGGGCCTAGGTACAATGATGTGTACCCTGGCTGTGGTGGGTTCTTGGCATGTGGGCTGGAGCTACAGCATGGTAGATTACTGCCAAGTTACATAGAGGTGTCTGCAAGCCACACGACATGGTGGATATAGCTTTTGCTTCTAAAAAAGAAAAGAGATTTCTGGGCTATATGCAGCTGGATGGATGGAAGCATAGACCCACTGCTTCCCAGAGTCGGCAGTGAGCATGGTTCCCAGAGCTGGCTATAAATGTAGTTGCAATGTTGGGAAGCTGAGGTGGGTGGAGCCAGCAGCCAAAACTGCCATTTCAGTCTGCAGTTTAAAGCGATAGATTCACAATAAGGCAGATTCAGATGGAATAAGACTTTAAATGGTTTACAGTGTGTGTAAAAATGTACATAGGCTTGGAAGAAAGAAGAAAATGAGTATAGACAATCATATAAAGAAATAGTTTTTAAAAATAAAGTCTTTAAAGAGACAGTAAATGTAATATAAAAATAAGTCATGTAAAGATGAATTTTACACAGAGAATCTGGATTGTGTTGTCTTGGGGATTTTTTTAACTGCAGAGAGACATTTGATTGTAAAAGCTGCTGAATTAAATCAATATGTATATTTTAAAGGTATCTGGACTTCAAAGTTTATGTCTAAGGATATGTTGCTTTGGAAAAGAGATTCTGCTTTTGTTTCCACAGAAGATGAAAACTTATGGATTGCTTCCAGTCTAATATGGTTTGAGCAGACCCCTGAAAGGTCTCCAATGACACCATGTTCCAGATCATCCAACATTCAAAATCAACTTCAAGGCAACTGGCTCAGAGAATATGGCCTCACAGACTACTCCAGTCAGAACTTGACCATAATCCTAAAATTTTCTTTGTATCCCCATAAGTATACAGTGACTTTTATCAGCAGGAAGTAGCCTAGAAAACTATGCCCACATTCCCAAAAAGTGGATTATGGATGTTTGTCTTTGTTTAGGTTGTTGGTTACAAATTGTTATTGGTCACAGTCAATAACTTTCTAAAAGAAGAAAAGGGATATGATATGGAAATAGAGGATACACATATGATAGGAAAAAGGATGGATTGTTGAATCTACTTTTAAAGAGCAACTTGTTTAAAATGTTTTACATTGGTATAGATTTTAGTTTATTGATACAAATTTAGAGTTGATTTTGTTATACTATACATATATTTCTGCTCTTGTTTAAGGTATTATGCTTACGCAATTCATTTAAATTGTAATGGATAATTAAGAAATACAGATTAATAATTAGTCTTCTATGACAGTCAAACTTATAGTCATGTTAAGTTTTCTAGGTATACACAGATACAATTCAATTAGGTAGATAATCTTCAAACACGTCAAAGACCTACAGAATATGGCATTTAAAATGTTTTAAAAAGTTAGACTTTCCTGGACAATGAGACACGTCTGCTCCTGGCAGCACCAATTTACTTCAGAGAGGAGGATGGGCATCAAACTCCATATGGAGTTTATTTTCTTCTTGGTAAAAATAGCCATTTGGACAAGAAACTGTTCTTGCATGGACTGCTTGACAAAATGTTGTATTGACTGGACATGAGGGGCCCATAGGAAAGTGACCATTGAACTTTGCAAGGCAAAATGGTCCTTTAGGTTCCTCCTTTGAAGAAGAAACTGCCAGACATTCTATAGGACACAGAAAGAAGTGACTGAGAGACTCTAGGCCTGTGGGCTGAAAATGGATGCCGCAACATTGCAGGAGAACATTGAGTGGTTGTCCAGGCAGCCAGCTGTCTCTGTCATTCTACATTTTTGGAAGTTGCTTATAATGTACTTCCTGTTTACTTAGGTAATATTATATCCTTCTGCAGTCTTTGATGTAGTTGAAGACTAAATAGTTATAATTTTCCTTGTTTAAGATAAAAGATAAATTAGAAATGAAACTTTAGACTCACAAATACAGGATAGATAGAATATTTTCTTTAATTTTAAAAAATACAAATAGACTACATATTGTAACTGTAATTGTTGCTTGATAACTGTTCTATTATATGTAATTTTACTATGTTGAAGTTAAAAACCTTCCTTTTAAATAGAAAGAAAAGGGGAAATGAGGGGTGATATTGCTCTGTATGCTGTGAATGTGTTACTCTGATTGGTTGATAAATAACATGCTGATTGGCCAGTAGCCAGGCAGGAAATATAGGCAGGATAAGCAGACAAGGAGAATTCTGGGAAAAGGAAGGCTGAGAGAGGAGATGGCAGCCCACCATCCAGGAAGCAGTATGTAATGGCATACAGGTAAAGCCATGGAACATGTGGCAACATATAGATTAACAGAAATGGGCTGAGTTTGAGTGTAAGAGCTAGTCAGTGATAGGCCTGAGCTAATGGCTGAGCAGTTTTAATTAATATAAGTCTCTGAGTGTTTACTTGGGTCTGAGCAGCTGTGGGACCAGGCAGGACACAGGAAAACTTCCAGCTACAGGAGTCTTTATTGTGGAAGAGAATGAGTGTAATACAGAGGGAGAAGGTTGTAAGAGGGATAAATAACACTAAGGATGTGTAAAAAGTTATAGCAATTAATATTATTTTACATTTACCTAAAATTACATCAGATATATATATGAAGTTGTGCTACTTGGGGGTAAGAATGCTCCCCACCAAGAGCTATTGACTAATGGAAACCAAGTACCAGGGATGAGAAACATCCTATATAATTGTTCATCAGTTTAGTCCAGGAGATTCCTCAAGCAATATACACTATTTCTGTTGCCCTTGCTTGTCTTCTAGAATTTGAAGATAGGTCCTTACTGTTGAAGACATCCTGCACTTATAGGCTTTGAGTGATCTAGCTGGATATGATCCAGAAGTCTCCTCCCTGAAAAACAGAACTTATAGTGCTTGAAGTTTCTAGTCAAGCTTGCAACAATCAGTAGTCCTACTGAGTTGTGATGCCTACAAACCACAGGATAGACCAGCATGGAAAGATATCTCTCAAGTTGCAAGAGTGGCTCTTATATCTTGGAGGTACTCAACAACTGTTTAATTAGACTTAAAACATGATTGATAGTAGGGAAATCATTTCTGGTATTGGAATCCTAGACAACTACAACTGGCTAGTAAGGTCATGGATCCTACAGTAGAACATGCTGTGGCCACTTTCCTAAACCAATATAATTTCTAGGTAAATATAAGCACAAATCTTTATACCCACAGCTGAGTGTAGCTCTTGTTGTCACCAAAGAAGCCTCTGCTTGCACAGAGACCAGCAAAGAAATTAAAAAGTAGTCTAAATGCCTAGAACAACAGACACCACAGGATGTCCAGCCCCAATTTATTTATCTGCATCACAATCCCATTGTTTGAAACTCAGGAAGCATCTTTGGAAGAGGAGATGGAGTGGTTGTTAGAGTCAGAGGACAATGATGCCTTCTGTGAGATTGTGTCATTTATATATGACAAGAAAGCTAGTCCCAAAAATTCTCAACTATATGGCCAACTAAACATAACCTAAACAATGACTATGCCAACTTACATGCTTGTGTGGATGAGGAAATCTCCCAGGGCTCCACCCATAAATAAAGAGCTACAGTAGTTAATGAGTGTTGAGAGTGGGAAAAATCTCCATGGATTATCCCCAGAGAGAGTATCCAATCCCAAATGGTCAGCCACAGACAAATATATATACACATGAACAACACTAAATGGACCTAGCAGATTATATTTATATATTCATCAATTTTATATAAATATATGTGTAATAATTTCAGAAGAGGCATGAATTTGAGAGAGTGGAAGGCACGGGAGGAGGTAGAGGGTGAGCATGGGGAATGGGAATGATGTAAATATAATAAGTATGTAGAAAATTCTAACAAGGATTTTTAATAGCTTTAAAGAGGAGTGAAAATCAGATACAACTAGGGAGAGTGTGAGAACAAGAAATAACTACCATGAGAGTGTGATCATGAAAGGAGGTCGAGGAGCCTCTTTTGAGAGTGTTTTCCATTTCTGGGCAACATCATTGAGCATACTTCTCCCAATCCCTGGCACAGAGGAAAGTTCTGATCTTTTATAACCTTTTCTGGGCAGAGGGAAGTTTCACACCATGTATTACATGGACCAAGGAGGAGCCAGGTGTTGTACACTCGGAGTAGTTGTGTCACAGCACAGACAATTCCTAAACTCTCTGTCCTAGAGTGAGCTGCAGAAGATGTGGCCTGACTAAAGCTGTGGGAACTTGGGCTAAAGCTGAAAACCTGTGTCCTGCTGCTAAGTTACAGAGACCATGACTTAACAGTGGATAGGAACTCAGAGTATGGTTGGAGTCTTCTATGCTTGAGAAGAGACTAAGGGTTTGTTCTTGAGCCTGTAGGGGGAGAAAAGAGAAGGACAGAGGTTCAGTTGCAGGGAGCCTTTGGTGAAGTGGAAACAGTAAGAAGGGGGAACCAGATTGTTTTCTACTCAAAGTTTTTATTATCATTTGCTATTATTTACTGAAGACTGATTTTCTCAACTATGGTAGAATCTCCCTCTAAATGAAAATCAGAGCAGGGTGGACCACCAAAATGGCTCAGTGGGTAAAGGCACTGGCTGCCAAGGGTGTCATGCTGATTTCAGTCCCTAGATCCAACTTGGTAGAAGGAGAGAACCAACTCCCTCATGTCGTCTAGCCTGAATATATGTGCAGTAACATTTTCTCACCCACACACTGATGTATGTATGAGTAAACACACATATTATCTCTCTCTCAAACACTTATCTAAAATGAATAAGTAACTGTAAATTAAAATCCAAAATGTGTTATTAGCCTATTTTCTTATCTACCAAGATGAGATTTCTTCAAATCATTGCCCTTGTATCATTATTCATACATACATACATACATACATACATCCTTTTCGAGACACTGGAATATCCCAAAGCAGCAGGGGCATTTGGTCCTCCAAAAGCCCTAGTTGCAGTGGACCAGAAGGCAGACAGGCATCTAGAAGGTGAATTCAGGGGTTCACTGGAACCACAAAGGGCAAAAGAAAGAGAATAAGAAAGGAAGGCTGGAGATATGGCCCAGTGTTTAATAGCACATGCTGCTCTTCCAGAGAGCATGAGTTCAGTTCCCAGCACCTATGTGAAGAGGCTTCACAACATTACCTAACTCTAGTTCCAGGGGATTCTACATAGTCCCTAGGTATCCACTCGTCAGCCTAGCATCTTCTTCTGAGTCTCAACATGGAGAGTCAAGCTGCTCTAGTTCCCAGGCCCTTAGCCAGCTGCTCTAATGGTGACATCTTATGAGTTGTCACAGGACAGTCAGGGTCTTCAAGGGGAGGGACAGAGGACAAAGGTCCTCCTGATGACTGCATGTCCTCAGGGATTAAATCTAATGAATTCTCTCTTGCAGGCAAGTAGTAACAGATAGTGATGATCCATACAGCTGTCCTGTCCCAGTGTCAGGGCCCTGTTCATATTGAGGTTACCTTATCTCCATGGCAACATCCATTCACCATGTGTGCTATCACTCGGAAATTGAGACACAGAAACAATAGTGTGTACATCTGCTTCACACAGGCCATGAGTGACAGACAGACAAGCTGTCTGTGTATAACCATATATTCAGTGTTTTACCCTGGAGGGCTTCTCAAGTGTCTGTGCAGTTGGAGGAACTCTTTCTCAAAGATGTTAATGTTGGTCATCAGGAGCTTGAGTGAATGTCTGTTCCAGGAAATGAAAACAAATGGACAGTTCCATTTGACTTTAGATCTAAGCTACCTGCCTCTGCAGAATTCCTGCAAAATTTCAAGAGTCCCAAGCCCACCTACTGGACAGAAAATCATTTATTTTGTGGCATGCCACTATAGTTACTCCAGAAAGGAAATGGACATGGCTTTGCTTTCACCCTTCCAATAGATCATGCATCTAACACAGGTCTCTCTCTCAACAGGAAGTCAGTGATTTCAAACAACATAACATTTGTCTCTTAACATTGTACTCTTTAGAGAAGTAATGCTTTCAGAGATTGGCCTTAGATCCTGGGTATTAGTAACAATGGTTTCATATGAAGAAAGTTAGAGTCCAAATTTCTAAGCCAGATCTGCCAAACACACCTGTCCTTTCCAGCCAGAGTTCCAGCAAGTTCTTGCTCATTACCTTCTACCAATCAGATCTGCTTCTGAAAACAACCATCAGAAGTGCTGGAGAGATGCCTCACTGGTTAAGAGAACTGATTGCTCTTGTAGAGGACCCAAGTTCTGTTTTCAGCACACCCATGACATCTCATAAACAATCTGTAATTCCATTTCCAGGGTATCCAATGCCCTCTTCTGGGTTCTGTGGGCACCAGGAATACTTGTGGTTCACAGATACACATGCAGTAAAAATAACCATGCACATGAAAAGAAAGACAGTCAGACCAAGTGAGAGAGAGAGAGAGAGAGAGAGAGAGAGAGAGAGAGAGAGAGAGAATGAGATGAGAGAGAGAGAGAGAGAGAGAGAGAGAGAGAGAGAGAGAGAGAGAGAGAGAGAGAGAGAGAATAGCAACCTGCATTCCTGCATTTCAGGAAATACGTTGCTATAACTCTTAACTGTGCAAGAAAGAGCATCACAGGCCAAGACAATGGTTCTGTTTCAAGCCCACTTTTAACCAATAATCTTCCCTCTCCTAGATCATTCTGTGACTCATGCTTTTAATTTGGGGATCTATGCCTCATCTCAATCACCATAAAACAACTGGGAAGATTGACTCATGTTATGATCCAGTCTACTCATTTAGCTGAATGGCAGGCCCACTCCTGGTTTCATGTGTGAGATTTCTGTACACACAAGTCCTGAGGACTGTTTGCGGGTGCTTCTCAGGGAAGCTCAATGGAAAGCTTTATTCTGTCCTATCTGTATGATTTCCTTAAACATCAGTGCCTTGGAGGACACTAGCCCAGGCACAGCAGTGGATATCAGTGTAGTGAGAGGGACACAGCACTCTTTGGTGCAAGACAGGCAGTGGGTCGGTGAGGTCCAGGAGAGAAAATGGTTATCTGACTCCAGATCCTAGATCTGTATCATCATGGTCTGCAGTTCAGGACACACATGGCAAAGACTATTCTCTTACACAGCACAGAAGACCTACTATCTCTGGACACTCAAGGCCTCCTTCATCTGCCTGTGATTCATCTTCTGCCTGGTTCTCTAAGGACAAGGATTTGAGGTGGATGTTAGGAAGACCAACACTCATTAAAAGAGGCCTTTGCAAGGGTCAGAGGTTCCATAGCAGGCCATCTTCTCTCTGATGTCTGCATAGCACTGCTACACAAGCAACCATCACAACAATTCTAACCCCACAGAGGTTGAGGATGGTAGCCTTAAAGCACGTATGTGAGTGTCAGAATACAATCGACCTGTGGAGGGAAAATGGTCAAAGCCTCTTAGAAGGTGACAGGCTGAAACTATCAGGACAACTGGACTCTCCCTTATTCAGTGTCTCAACTGACACAGGACCCTATGAGTGGCAGGAAATGAGTGACTGCCACCCAAAGTGCCCCATTCAGCCTGAGTGTTGCTTGTGAGTAATTTCTGTTTCCTCATGGCTATAACTGCCTACATATAGAGACCTAGAGCTTGGACACTCATCCACTCTTGGGTATCGACACAGATCCACCTCACAGATACCTAGGTTAAGCAGAGAATCCTGCTCTAGCCAAACAAAGCACATGCAGCTATGCCCAGCATTGAGCTAGAATGGGCTGAGGGGGACTTCTCCTTCCTAGATAGGCTCAGGGTAATGGCCACAGGGGAACATCTCAGACTCAGGCTCAGGGCACACATGAGAGTCCAGTGGGGTTTTTGTGTGTTGTGCCAGTGATGAATCAAGGGATTATGTATGCTACATGGATTCTCTTCTACTAATCTGCATCCCCGCTCTGGTTGGTACCTGTTCAACTATGGTAATAGAACAGATGCTAGGGCCTTCTATACACCAGGATTTTCCCATTTCTTTGCAGGCATCACATGTGGCTTTATTTGGTTTGTTCCATATGGTTGAGATGATCTGATCATATCCCTCTCAGATAATCATTTGTATCCAGGATCAAACTTCAACCTCTTCTGCAATTTTACCTCTCACCCACCTGTATAGTACTCATGGCTTATCAATGGAGAACCCCAAATATCCTGCCAAGAGCTCTTTATCTCCAATATCATTATTAACAATTGTAGAGCATATATCTCCCTTGTCTAGAACTTGGATATTGGAGTCAATAAGACCAAAGTGAAGAAAATTATCAGGTCTTGGGAAAATGGATCCCTGAAATAACAGCATAGAGCTTTGAGTGAAGCCTTGGTTTTTACGGATAGATACAGAAATTCCCAACCTGTGTCATGGACACAAACAAATCCCAACCCTCTTACGAGATTCCAGCTATGATTCTTCCTCCTCTCCTTGCATCTCTGATTTCTCTTTGTTTACCTTGGGCTGATATCGGAGTGTGGAGTTGAAGGTTCTCCCAGGCATGAGGAATTTTCTAGGTAAAAACCACTTTACTTAAGGTCAAGTAGATTTTTCTTTTGTCACTAACTAATGCATTCCTGTCTCCCCATTTGCTATCATGATCTCTATGGCCCAGAAGGAACACCCAGAACTTTGAGCCATGCTCATGTTCCTTTACCTCAAAATGTTCCCAGATCCTGTCTTTTCTCAGCTGGTAATTGACTTCTGCTCTGATTCCAATGGAGCCAGAAGAGGCAGGTGATGAATGTGCCTGGGAGGCCTGTCCTGAGTCAGGATGAAATTTAGATTTTGATAATGCTGTTTCTGTAACTCTTCACAATGTCTGTGATGGACATCCCAGTGTTACTGAGCTCAGTATCTGGGAAGTGGAAAAAGTGACACTAAGGGTAGATGTCTTTGAACTGTACCCTGGCTCTGAGTGGCCACCAGCACATGCGATGACCATGGCAAACAAAGAGGAACTCTCACTTGGAGAACAGGGAACTTCCTATGGAATCTTCCTATGGAGGAGGAAGATTTAACATTTTGAAACAGTGTCCTAGTTAGCATTAACTGTCACCATGAGACCATCCAAAATCACCTTAGGGGAAAACAGAGTCTTGAGGCACAGGCCACAGTAGTCAGAAGAACAGATGAGTGACCCATCTGCCAGCTGAATTGCAATACTCACTTGGTTCTATTCCAAAAGACCCAACCCACAGAGTAAGCTGTCCCAGATCATCAACTCCACTGCTGTTGGGCCATTTCCCTATTTCTGGCTGACTTCTGCTGCTCAGGCACATGCCATATCAATCAGAAGAAGGGGTGCAAATCATGACAGTAAGAAGAAAAGAGATACCCTGCTGCATCAAAGGCAAAGCTAACTGCCAGAAGACCAGCTCCCAACCTTAACAGAGGCTTACTTGTAGATCAGAGTAAAGAGTTGGAGAAAGATTTTCCAATCAAACCACCTGAGAAGGAAGCTGGTGTAGCTATCCTAATATGTAACAAAATAGACTTCAAACCAAAATTAATCAAAAGAGATGGAGAAGGACATTCCATATTCATCAAAGAACAAACCCGCCAAGGTGGTATCTTAATTCTGAACATCTATGTCCCAAATACAAGAGCAATGATAGTTATAAAAGCAACATTAGGGGTTGGGGATTTAGCTCAGTGGTAGAGTGCTTGCCTAGGAAGCACAAGGCCCTGGGTTCGGTCCTCAGCTCTGAAAAAAAAAGCAACATTATCACAACTTAAATTGCTCATTGAACCCCATGAATTAACAGTGGGAGACTTCAACACCCTACTCTCACCAATGGACACAATGTTCAGACAGAACATTGTAGGTGAAAGTTTTCCTGTGTCTTGCCCAGTCCTGTAGCTGCTCAGACCCCAGTAAACACACAGAGGCTTATATCAGTTACAAACTGGATGGCCTATGGCTCAAGCTTCTTGCTAGCTCGCTCTTATATCTTCAATTAACCCATTTCTATTAATCTATAAGTTGCCACATGGCCGTGGCTTACAAGTATTTTCACATCTTGCTTCTCCCAGCAGTGGCTTGCAGCTCCTCCTTCCCTCTCCTTTCTCCTCCTACTCTCTCTCTTAGATTTTCCTGCCTGGCTCCATCCTGCCCTGCCATAGACCAATGTAGCTTTATTTATCAAACTAATCAGAGCAACACATATTCACAGCATATAGAAAGACATCCCACAGCAGAAAATACACAGAGAAATAAAGAAACTAACAGACATTATGACTAAAGTGGTCCTAACAAATATCTACAGAACATTTCACCCAAACATAAAAGAGTGTAATTCTTCTCAGTTCCTCATGGAACTGAGTAATGTTTCTCATGGAACATTATCCAAAACTGGCCGTATACTTAGTCACCAGAGCAAGTCTCAATAGATACAAGAAATTTGAAATAATCCCCTGTATCTTCTCAGACCGCCAAGGATTAAAGCTGGATTTCAATAACAACAGAAACGACAGAAAGCCTATAAACCTATGGAAACTACCACTGCATCAAGGAAGAAATAAAAAAAGAAATTAAAAGCTTCCTAGAAGTCAATAAAAATGAATGCAGAACATACCCAAAGTTGTGGGACACAATGGAAGTGACGCTAGGAGGAAAGTTCATAGTTCTAAGTGTCTTCATGAAGAAATTAGAGAGATCTCATACTAGTGACTTAACAGCACATGTGAAAGATCTAGAATGAAAAGAAACAAACACACTCAGGAGGAGTAGATGCCAGCAGAAAGTAGGAAAAGTGGGGGCTAAATCAATAAAATACAAACAATGAGAACAATACAAAGAATCAATGAAACCAAGAGTAGGTTCTTTGAGAAAATCACCAAGAGAGACAAATCCTTATCCCAACTAAAAGGCAGAGAGAGAGCATCCAAATTAACAAAATTAGAAATGAAAGGGGGGACGTAACAACAGACACTGAGGAAATCCAAAGAATCATTAGGTCATACCTCAAAAGCCTGTTTTCCATGAAATTAGAAAATATAAAAAAATGGACAATTTTTTTCAATAGATACCACTTACTAAAGGTAAATCAAGATCAGATGAACAATTTAAATAGACCTATAACCCCCAAGGAAACAGACGCAGCCATTGAAAATCTCCCAAACAAAGAAACCCAGAACCAGATGATTTTAGCACAGAATTCTACTAGTTCTTTCAAAAAAGAGTTAATAGCAATATTCATCAAATTATTCCACAAAATAGAAACAGAAGGAATATTTATAAATTCTTTTGATGAGGCCACAGTCACCCTGATACCCAAACCACACAAAGCTTCAACAAAGAAAGAGAATTACAGACCAGTTTCCTTCAGGAACATAAATGCGAAAGTACTCAATAAAATAGTCACACACAGAATCCAAGGACACAACAAAAAGATCATCCACCACGATGTAGTGGGTTTCATCACAGAGAATCTGGGATTGTTCAACTTATGAAAGTCTGGCAATGTAGCTCACCATATAAACAAACTGAAAGAAAAAAAATCCATGTGATCATTGTCCCATGAGATGATTAAAAAAGCCTTTGAAAAAAATCCAACACTTCTTCGTGATAAACATTTTGGAGGGAGCAGGGATACAAGGGACATGTCAGAACATAAAAAAGGCAATATACAGCAAACCAACAGCCAACATCAAATTAAATGGAGAAAAACTCAGGGACAAGGCTATCTACTCCTTTTCTGTTCAAGAGAGTCCTTGAAGTTCTAGCTAGAGCAATAAGACAACTGAAGGCTTAAGTCTTGTCCTCACTCATAAGTGGACACTAGACGTAAAGCAAAGGATAACCAGACTGCAACTCACAACTCCAGGGAGGCTACCTAGTAAAGAGAACCCTAAGAGAGACACAGGGATCGCCCAGCGACAGAGAAATGGATGAGATCTACATGAGCAACCTGGAGGTGAGTGTGTGTGGGGTAATGGAGGGCAAGGGTCTGGGGAAAGAGAGCTTAGGGGAGCGGGAGGTCCCAGCTGGATCAGGAACAGAGTGGGAGAACAAGGAAAGAGATACCATGATAAATGAAGACCCCATGGGAATAGGAAGATGCAGAGAGTGCTAGAGAGGTCCCCAGAAACCCACATAGATGACTCCACTATAGACTACTGGCAATGGTCAAGAGAGTGCCTGAGCTGACCTGCTCTGGTGATCAGATGGCCGAACACTCTGTCATGATAGAACTCTCATCCAGTGACTGGTGGAAGCAGATGCAGAGATCCATGGCCAAACCCCAGTTGGACCTCCAGGAGTCCAATCGGCGAGAGAGAGGAGGGATTATATGAGCATGAGATATTGAGACCATGATTGGAAAAAGCACAGGACAAATAGCCAAACTAGTGGCAACACATGAATTGTGAGCCAATAGCTGAGGAGCCCCCATGGAACTGGATCAGGCCCTCTGGATAAGTGGGACAATTGATGAACTTGGACTGTTTAGGAGGCCCCCAGGCAGTGGGGCCAGGATCTGTCCTTGGTGCATGAGCTGGTTTTTTGGAGCCTGGGGCCTATGCTGAGACACTTTGCTCAGCCTTGGTGCAGGGAGAAGGGGACTGGACCTGCCTCAACTGAGTCTACCAGACTGGGCTGAATCCCCAGGGGAGACCTTGCCTTGGAGGAGGTGGGAATGGGGGGTGGATTGTGGGGGAAGGCTGGGAGGTGGGAGGAGGGAGGACAGGGGAATCCATGGCTAACATGTAAAATTAAATTAATTATAAAGTAAAAATATTTATTAAAAAATAACTGAAAGCTATCAAGGGGATATAAACTGGAAAGGAAGAACTCAAAGTATCACTATTTGGTTGTATACATAGCCAAGTCCAAAAATTCTTCCAGGGAACCTCTAAAGCTGATAAACACCTTTAATGTAGTGGCTGGTTACAAAAACTGACTAAAAAATTCAGTAGCCCTCCTATATACAAATGATAAATGGGCTGAGAAGAAAATCAGGGCTAAAACACCCCTCACAGTATCCACAAATAAAAGAAAATATCTTAGTGTAACTCTAACCAAGTGTGGTGTTTGAAAGAAAAAGGACCCCAAAGGGAGTGGCACTATTAGGAGGTGTGCCTTTGTTGAAATAGGTGTGGTCTTGTTGGAGGAAGTGTCCCACTGTGGGGGCTGGCTTTGAGATTCCTTTTCCTCAAGCTTGGCTTTTGTGACAGACAGGCCATTTCCTGTTGCCTGGAAGATGCAAGACTCTCAGCTAATTCTCAATCCCCATATCTATCTGCACACCACCATGATGATAATGGACTGAAGCTCTGAAATGATAAGGGAGCCACCCCAATTAAATATGTTCCTTCATAAGAGTGGCTGTGGTCATGGTTTTTCTTCACAGCAATAAAAACCGTAACTAAGATACTAAGCAAATAAAAGACTTTTATGACAAGAACTTCAAGTCTTGGAAGAAAGAAATTGGAGAAGATAACAGAAAATGGAAAGATCTCCCATGCTCATGGATTGGTAGGATTAACATAGTAAAAATGACTATCTTACCAAAAGCAATCTACAGATTCATGCAATCCTCATTAAAATTCCAACACTATACTTCACAGACCTCCAAAGAACAACACTCAACTTCTTATGGAAAAACGAAAAACCCAAGATAACTAAAACAATCCTGTATGAGAAAGGAACTTCTGGAGGTAACACCATCCCTGATTTCAAGCTCTACTATAGAGCTCTAGTAATAAAATCCATATTGTACTGACATAAAAGCAGACAGGTGGATCAATGGAAAGATGGGGGAAGTGGGCAGAGGGACTGGGAAGAGAGGAAGGAGGGGAAACTGTGTTCAGGATGCAAAAATAAATAAATAAACAAACCAAACAACAACAAAAAAGAAAACAAGAGTCCCAACCAAGTCATGTCAGGATGTCCATTTCTGTGAGTGATTGTCTTAATTGATACAGGAGGGCCCAGGCCACTGGGGGCAGCATTATTCCTAGACAGATGGTTCTTGATTGTATAAGAGAGCTAGCTAAGCATGATTCAGAGTGTGAGCCTGCAAATGAGCCAGGAAGCAGGAAGCTTTCTGCTGCATGTTCCTTCACTGCTACAAAATAACACAGCCCCAGAAGGGAAATGGACTCTACTCTCTCTCCTGAACTGCTCTTTTTCAGGGTGTTTTTTTTTTTTATCACAGCAAGAGAAAGAAACATAGAACAGTACATAGGGAAGACATGCCTATTTGTATCAATGTGATTTGTACTCAAGAGCCAAGCCACTCAGGACCCTCTGGGCAGAGCAAAGAGAACTTAAGATGTAGATAGTAGTGATTGGCCGGAAAGTGGATGTGCAATCCCCTACATCAGTGTCCTTTCCTTTCCTTTTTTTTGTTTTTTAATCATTCAGGGTTTCTCTGTGTAACTCCAGCTGTCCTGGAACTTACTCCATAGACCAGGCTTGCCTAGATCTAAGAGATCCTCCTGCCTTTGTCTCCTGAGTGCTGGGATTAAAGACATTCACCACCATGTCCAGTTGTGTCCTGTCATTTTATTCTCAAGAAAAATGTCCTAGGACTTGGCTCTGAAGTTCCCTGAGCACAAGGCTCCTCCTGAGAATGCCCTTCCTCTGGATTCACAATACTTCCAACTTTAGCCTAGGGCTTCCCAGGACAAATCTCAAACCCTGTCTAGAATGTAGATGAATTTCTAAACAGTCCTATTAAATAAAACACTCGGAGCCAGAAATTGAGGTTAAAGCCTGAGAGAGATCAGGGAAATAGAGAAAGCCACAGCTAACCTTACCTCACCAACTCGGCAGCTTCCAAATGCGAGTTACTTCCTGTCTATCCACACTTATATGCCTTGCTGTTCTGCCATCTGATTTCCTCTCTCTGTCCAGCTACATCACTTCCTCTTCCTTCCCATCTCTGTCTGTCTGTACAGATCTCTAGACCTTGATGGTTAACTACTGTTGGAATTTAAGGCATGTGCCACCACACCTGGCTCTGCTTCCAGTGTGGCCTTGAACTCACAGAGATGCAGACAGATTCCTGCCTGCCAAATGATAGGATTAAAGGCGTGTGCTACGGTTGCCTGACTTCTTTATTTACTTATAATGGTTGTTGCTATTCCTCTGATCTCCAGGCAAGTTTTACTTGTTAAAGCACAAATAAAACATCACCACACTAGACCCATCATGCAGTAGAAGGAATTAGGAGTCCTGAAGAGCATATGATGAGGTTGACAGGCCCTGCACCCCACCTGTGCTGAACATATCAGGGAAGTTCACATTTGGCTTCTTGATACATGCTTGCTGTATCCCTAGACATGACATTGCAGTTCTCCCAGTGACCTCCAGGGGGCAATAGCAGGGCACATGCTCAATGATATGAAAATGATTCCCTGAACCATGACCTGCAGACTGCTTTCCATCTCTGTCCCTACTAACCTTGAGTTCCTTCCCTAGACCCTGCTCTGACCTACTGGCTCCTTCTTTTGTCTGAGAACACCTTTCTGCATGGGGACCAGGAAGATCCCCTCCCCCCAGGCATCTCTCATAGGGGAAGACCAGATTACCACCAGGGAATCACCTGTAAAAGGGCAAACGTGACCCAGGAAGACCAGAAAGGACATGGGTTCAGCCAACACATAATGCTAGAATGTTACCTTGAAACCATCCATAGGGAGATGGAGCCCACAGCCCTTTCAAGGACACACAGGTCACCTCTTTCCCAACACTGAGCACATGAAACTCCTCACACAACTGCTCCTGGACCTCTCTCCTGTATCTTTAATTTGACTGGTGTCATTAGTTATAAAGGACTGATCATCACACCTAGTCATCACTCAGCTTGTCTCTTTTCAGCCCTCAGAGACGTTTCTGTCACCTTATTACTGGGGGTAAATTCCACTTTCCAAGAGCACTGAGAACGCAGGGTAGAGTCTGGGCTCAGCTGGGTCTCTGTGTGACAAGGACACATAGGCGTGATGAAGCTAGGACACATGCGCGTGATGAAGCTCACTCTTTGGTGCTGACAGACCTAAGGCAAGGACACAACAGGCGTCAGCCCTGGGATGAGCCGTTGTTCTCTGAGGGCATGGGGATGCTTATCAGCCTTGTTGCTCAATGTGTTGCTTGGAGGAGAAACAAAAAGGGAAGTTGAGGGAGATGCAGGACAGCACGGAGAGCAGAAGGGATTGAGCAGTGTGTTGGACTCAAACCCCATCACTCACCACCCATTGGATTCTGGGAAGTGCTCCTGTCTCAGAAAAATCACAGCCCAGAAGGAGGAAGAACGGCAGAGCCTGAGTTCTGTGTTGGAGCTGAGGCTTTTCTCTTTAGAGGGAGGACAGCAAGTGAGTAGAGAGATGGGGGTGTCCTCGGTGCTTCTCTGCAAAGAGTGCACACCCTGGCAGTGGCTCCTGGTCACAGGTAAGTGTTTCCATTCTCTGACTGTGTGGGGAGGGGAACTCAGGGGCAGGCTAGAGTCGCCTAAAGAGTCAGGATCTTGAGAAGAGAGACTCAAGTTTTCTGCTTGCAGTCATGGTGCAGAAGGTACAGTGAGGGACAGAGGCTCAGCAGCCTGAAGCTCTCAGGGGACAGCAGGTGATGACGGTAAGGGAGAAGGGTCAAACACTCCATGTTCACAGTGAGTTACATTGGCTCAAGACAGCTGTTCCCAACCATGACAGCACGGCCCTCCAAATAGAAATCAAACAGGGGAGGGCTAGTGCGATGTCTCAGTGTGTGAAGCTATGACAACCTGAAACCAACCCTCAGCTCCCACACAGTAGACAGAGAACAGACTCCTGCAGGCTCTACTCTGCCCTCCACATAGGTGCTGTGGCATGAACACACTCATGCACACCCTGACACATGTGCCCCCACACATATTTGTGGCATACATCTTCATATGTGCAGGACACACCAGCCTTCACAAATACACACATATATTTATGTAAGTAAATATAAAATCATTTATTTCACACTTGAATATAATTATTGTCATAACATTCAAACCTAGGAACTAGGAAGATACATCCATGGAGACACATTCCTTCTTCCTTCCTTTTTTCCTTTATCCACTAGTGTCTGAGTCTTTCCTAGAAACTAACCCTTCCAAAAAGCTCAGACAAGCCCTGCCCTTACAAATCCCTAGTTCTGCCCAGCGGTGGTGGCTCAGGCCTTTATTCCCAACACTTAGGAGGCCTAGGCAGCTGATCTCTATGAGTTCAAGGCCAGCCTAGTCTACAGAGCAAGTTCCAGGACAGCCAAGATGACACAGAGAAACCCTGTCTCAAAACACCTAAAACCAACCAAAAAACAAACAAAAAGCCTTGTTATTGGTGGACTTGATATCAGTATACCTGAAAGGTGAAGCCATGGGTTGACTAGAATCATAAAGGGAACATAGAAAAAATTTCAGAAAGTGACAACTCTCCAGAAGAGGAGTTCAGAGAGGTATTGCTCCTCACACCAAATACTCTGTGTGAAGAGGATAAGGGATAATGAGGGGAGAGACTAGGCAGACACCTGAGCAGAGAATTCCTAAGAGAGTAAATGACACAGTCAGAGGCTGAGTCAAGGGTTACTCATGTCTGCAAAGGAGCATGGGCACACCCTTATTCACATACCGAAGCTGAGTGATGATCACACCCATTTAATATTGGTGGTTTTTCTCAATTCACTTCTAGCCTCCTTTTTAACCTTTTGGCACCTGTCTACAACCGACCATGTGGCCATTGAATCACTGCCACCCCAAGTGGCTGAAGGAGAAAATGTCCTTTTCCTTGTCCAGAATCTGCCAGAGAATCTTACAGCCTTTGCTTGGTTCAGAGGGCTCAGAAGTATGAAACGAGGAATTGCAATGTATACACTGCACAACAATTTAAGTGATCTGGGGCCTGTGCACAGCGGTAGAGAGACAATACATCACAATGGATCCCTGCTGCTTGTAAAGGTCACCCAGAAGGACACAGGATACTATACGCTAAGAACATATAACAGACGGGGAAAAATCATATCAACAACATCCATGTACCTCCACGTGTATGGTAAGTGATACATTGTGAACTCTGTGAGATGGATGAGGTTCATGTTCTGGACACATGCAGGAGACTGTTCTGTGCCTACCTTCCCTATGCTTTGTGCCCCCATGCTGGGGTTTGAACATTTAGTGTAGGACATGTATGGTATAGAATAATGGTAATAGATCAGAATTCTGTGTTTGGCTTCACCTTGCACACAGGTGGATGCATGGTAGGTAATTCAGCCAAGATTATCAGCCTCTGTCTAGACTCTAGGGGTTCTTACCAGGAAAGTTTCCTTGAGAAAGTTCCTGAAGGAATCAGCATCGTGCTTGGTTGAGGTAAACATGGGATTCTTACAGAGATGTGAGCACCAGGATGGCATGCCTCCAGACCTCTGTCCCAGACTCAACTCCAGGTGTCTATGAGAAATATTTAGTAAGTGTTGGATTTCGACTTCCTGATGGCAGGGAACAGAGCTTCCTAGTAGTCAAAGTCTTATGATGTGTGGAACTAGATAGTACACTGTCATGAGAGTCTTGTTTGGGTTACATCCCTTGGCCATCTTTCTTAGAGAGTCAGCAGGGAAGCATAGCTCAACAGGTGTCCAGACCATTAACTAACTGTCCTGTTGGGCATAAGAGATTTCACATGATGGTCATAGTCCCCGAGGAGAGGAACTGAGGACACAGGTTCTCCTGACATGTGCTTGTCCTCTGAGTCCAGCTCAGGTTATTCTCTCCTGCAGGAAAATGACTCCAGGCTATGCTGATCTGACAGCTTCCCAGACATGAGCCGTAGTTCCACTGGTGATCGCCAAGGATGTCACCAGGACACACAATGAACTGGTAGAAAAGTATTTACCTGAATCGGGATCTTACCTAGTAGTCTGTTTCCACCCCTGTTTTTACAGACCTGGAAATCATGGTCCCAACATTCTCAGACAAGCTGTTTAACGTATCTGCTACACTGCCAGGAGATCATGTTCTGTTTCCCACTTTATGTGTTTCCTTTAGGAAATACACGATACCCAAGGAGAATCAATGAGATAGAGGTCCAAGGCATCTCAGAAAGACCAAGAAACACATGGGTAGACCCATTACACAGCTCATCAAAAAGAAAAAGTGAGAGCATGGTCCTGAAAATCTTGCACAGGCTGAAGGAGCTCACAGCCTTTTTCCAGTATCAGGTCACCTCTTCTCACACATCCGAGATGTGAGACTCCTGACACATCCTGGGCCTTTGACTGGCCTCGGTCAGAAACCAGTCTGAAGATAACTCCAGAGAGAATAGATTTGTCCCCCCCACCCACATTACTCACCTGAGAGAAAATTCCATGCTTCCAGAGCATTGGGTGACCGGCTGGGTTTCTTTGTCACACAGTTGTGCAGATTGTCCCCTTTTGGTGCTGACAAACCTAGACCAGGACACAGCAGAGTGCAGTTCTGTGGTCAGCTGCTGCTATCTCATGTCACAGGGATGGTCATCACCCTTGACTCTCTCTGTGTGTTCTAGAGACAGAAACATAAAGAGAGAATGAGGAACATGGGGCAGCACTGAAACTGGAGGGGCAGAGCAGTGTTTTGAACACTGACCCACCCTCAGCCCATGGGACTCTGGGAGGTGCTCCTTCCTGGGAAGAAGCTCAGCTCAGATGGGGGAAGGACAGCAGAGCTTGGGAACTGTGCTGGAGTAGAAGTAACTCAGAGGGAAGAAAGATCAGCCTACTGAGGCAATGGAGGCCCCTCTGTACTCCTGTGCAAAGGCTGTACTACATCTCAGGGGCTTCTGCTCACAGATGAGCAGACTAGGAGTTGACAGTGTGTGAGAGGAGAGGACTGACATACTGTCTGGAGTCTCCTGAGTGGTACATGGACAGGAGTGAAGTCTCTGTGTTTGTAGGGGAGAAGATAGAGAGTGGGAGAGAGACTCATCATTAGGATGCTCTCATTGAATAGTAAACAGTAGGGACGTGGTAGCCATTATTCTTACATGAAGTTATTAAGCATGACTGCAATATTCTGAAGGCTGATGCTCTCAGCTTGATGACCCAAATAAAAAAAATCAAGATGGTGTGGATCACTGATGTGGTCCAAAGGATGTAGGCATTTGCTTATTGTCTGGAAAGCTGAGACCAGTGAACAGAAGTACTATGACCTCCAGTTAGGTACTGTGTACTGGACCTCCCCACTAGACTAGTTCTTATACTACTAACACACAAGTATAATATGTAAACAAGTATAAAAAAATCAAAGCAAATGGAATGAGTTTCTTAAATCCATGGGCGAACAGGGTTCTGGGACATCATTCATTCATTCAGTCTCCACAAGTATCTGTGTTTTTTCTAGGTACTATTTAAAAAAAATACAAGACAACTCAGGGTTCTTATGATGTCTCAGTTTGAGTGGACTTGAAGTAAAGAAAGCTAGAAGGTGAATTCAGGTGTTGGCTGCAACCCCAAGAGAAGCAGAACAAATTCAGAGAGTGAAGACACAAGGTCTGTAGGGGAAGAGGTCAGGCAGGCATCACCCCAACACCAATCCACTGTAAATGTGAGCAGGGACCAGACGGCAGTCAGCCAGGGCCATGTTGACAACTGAAGAGATAGAGTCATATAGTGGAAGTGACAAGTGTGTGGACACTGAACATGTCCACCAAGTAGGACAGAGAGACACTCACCCACAAATCTAATTGAGCAGTGGGCACAGCTGCACAGAACTCTGGGCCTCATCTTAGTCAAATACATAAATGCCAAATTAGATGGATCTCTCTCTTCCCTTTTAGCCTTCCTTTGGAAGTGTGGGCGCCTTTCCACCTCTGGCCAACCTACTATTGAATCAGTGCCACCCAGCGTTGCTGAAGGGGGAAGTGTTCTTCTACGCATTCACAATCCTCCGGAGAATATTGTAGCCTTTGCCTGGTTCAAAGGAACGACTGTGTTTAAGAACCAGGAAGTTGTCCGATATATAACAGACAGGAAATTAAGTGTGACGGGGCCTGCATACACTGGCAGAGAGACATTGTACAGGGATGGATCCCTGCTGCTACATGGTGTCACTCAGAAAGATCCTAGATTGTACACTCTACGAATTCTGAGATCAGACATGGGAAGTGAAGATGCACGAGTGCAACTCCAGGTGGACAGTAAGTGACTCTCTGTGACTGTTCAGTGCTGGGTGGGGCTTAGACACACAGGGCTGTCATGGCTGGCGTGGCTTCCCTTCCCCCTGCACTGTGTCCCCATGCGGAGGTTTGAGCACTTAGTGCAGAACACCCTGCTAGAGACAAATGGCCATAGATCATCTTCCATCTTCTGACTCCACCTGCATCAAGGAAGACCTTGATGGAAAGTAACTCAGCCTAAGATGTCAGAGTCAGCCCAGGATCTTGGGGCTCTAGACCAGGGAGCCCTGAATCCTGTCTTCCTTCCAAGGCTGGACTAAAGTGATGCAGGGGAGCATTTTCTAGTGCTCTACTCTTACAAAGCTGGTAGGGAACAATGGTTTTAGAACATCCATGTCAAACTGGGGTATTTATTAGCTCCAAATTGAGTGTCATAAACAAAATCCAGGAACTGGTACAAAGACCATGGAGAAGTGCTTCCTATTGGTTGCTCTTCAGGCTTGCTCAACCAGTTCCCTTACATCACTCAGGACTCCTGGCCCATGGCTTAAACTGCCCGCATTGGTCTGAATCCTTTTGCATCAACCCACAATTTAAAAATATGTACTATAGCTTTGCCAATGGGCCAATCTGGTGTTGGCATTTTCAACTGAAGCCTTGTCTTGCAAAATGACTGCAGCTTGTGTCAAGTTGACATAAAACCAGCCAGCCTCGCACCCAAGCCTTTTGAAGACCTGAGCCTGCCTTGAAGATGAGACTGCTCCCAGCCCCAGATCTAAGGGCTACTTGACAGAGCAGCAAGTGCATCTATTAGGTGAAGTCAGAGGTTGAGTGTTGCCTCAAAGGAAATTGAAGAAATAACCTAGAAAGCGAAAGTTCCAGGCCTGTTGAGTTCTGGGGAGGCATCATCTCGAACCCCAGTGTGCATGAGTGTGTGCTGTGTCTGACTGAGGGCAGTGAGGGAGCAGCCATGTAGACACCCAAGGGGACAGTTCCATGTAGAGGACATGACACCTTCAGGGGCACTTTTGGAAAGGAGGAGGTCATGCTTCTGCTCTTCAGTAAGTGGGATAGACACACACAGACCTGCACCTCTAGCCTGAGTGATGAACCCATCTGCTCAGGATGGAGGTCGCCATCTTTTCACCAAGCACAATGATCCCCACGTGATGACTCTTTTTTTCTCTTTTCCCCTCCAGCCTCCCTTTTTCTGTGTTGTAACCCCCTCACTTCTTTACAACTCATGATCCAACCGGTGCCTCAGTATCCTGCTGAAGGGGAAGGCGTACTTCTCCAAGTTCATAATCTTCCCAAAGATCTGCTAGCTTTTTCCTGGTACAAATCAATATATAGGTCCCAGGTCCTTAGAATCGTCGAATACAGCACAATCACGTATGCTGCCGTCTCCTGGGAACCTGCACACAGAGAAAGAGGCATGGTGTACGACAACGGATCCCTGATGCTCGAGAATGTCACTGAGAAAGATGCGGGAATGTACACACTTGCAGTTTTAAACAAAGATTTCAAAATAGAAGAGGCATATGTGCAATTTAATTTAAAGAGTAAGTGACTCTCTGTGGTCTTTAGCTGCTGAGTGTGGTCTATCCTACTTCATACACTAAACTGTCAGGACTGGGCTGTATCAGATCTCTCCCTCACTGCATTGTGTCCCCCCACTGGGGTTTGGGACCTCAATGCAGGAATTACAAGGGTAGATAAACAGCAGTAGATTAGAATCCCTCACCTTTCTTTGCCTGAAGAGAGAAGGACCTGTGCTGGGTAAACTCAGCTTCAGAATGTTAGCCTCAGCGCAGACCCTTGGCGCATGAACCATGCACATGTCCGCAGAGAGACTGTGTGGGAGTCAGGCATGGTTGAGCAAGCCATGGGGTCCTCACAGAATGCACTAGGAAGCCCTGACTCCAAAACTTTGCCCCAGGCTGGACTCAAGGTGACACTGGGGAGCTTTTTCTGACTTTATTTAGATTTCCTGTCAGAGGTGACAGGGACCAAGGCTTTACTGACTGTCCAAGACCCACAGAGTGTGGGACCATCTGTGCACTGCCGTGACAGCTGCAGTTCATAGGTCACCCGGGCAACTCCTTCTCCTGAGCCTCAGTGGACAGGTGTCTGGGCCATTAGCCTATCATTCTGCTGGGCTTATTAGACTTTACAGGAAGGTCAAGGTACCGAGGGAAGAAACAGAGGAGGTAGATACTTCAGATTCCTCCTTCTCCTCAGGGGTCCAGCCTAGGACATTCTCTTCTGCAGGTGAATAGTAAATGGTGATGTGAGCAGCTCCCCCATCCCAACTTCAGACCATTGCTGATAACTAAGCTTAATTCACTGTGTGTCCTATTACAGGGAAACTGAGACACAAGAAACAGTGTCTGAATCAGGGTCACACAGTCCCTGGGTGGCAGATCTAAAGCACAAGATATGTCTATAGTCACAGTTCCAAATTATCCCCCTGGAAACTTTATTAAGTATGCACTAAATAGGGCCTGGTTGAACTCTCTGGACTCCTATTATCTGGTACCCTCCTCTGTTTCTTCACAGAGAATGTGACGCAGCCCTTTGTGCGAGTCACTGACACCACAGTTGCAGGACGTAGATCTGTGACCTTCTCCTGCATATCACCCGACACTGATATCTCTATTCATTGGATCTTCAATAACCGGAGTCTGAAGATCACAGAGAGGATGACTCTGTCCCCGACAAAGTGTGGACTCCGAATAGATCCCGTCAGGGGTGAGGATGCTGGAGAGTATAAGTGTGAAGTCTACAACCGATTCAGTTTGAAGACCAGTCTCCCAGTCAGCCTGGTTGTGATGGATGAGTGACTTCACCTCTCATCCTACAGCACAGTGTGGGCATTTCTATATCAATGGGGTATAAAATAGAGAAAAGTTATGTGGTGAAATTGATTAGTTACTACTTAAGCACAACCAGCAGGGTGACTCACGCTTATTATCCTGGGATACACCCACGTACAAGGGAAGGCCAGGATCTAAAGTGAAGTTGTCTTGAAAGGAAAATAAAGACATCAATATAGTAAACAAAAATTCAAAGGCTTTAAGATCTTAGGTTGTGGCTCAAATATGTAACGATCCCTCAGAATTCATGAGATCTAATTTCAGGGGCCCTCATACTTTTGGATGCTCTGAGTCTGCTGTGAAAGTGGTGCATTGTTTGCATAGAGAAAAACATCCTCTCATACGCTCAAACACAATCCCTGTCTAACTAATTCACCTAGGCCCAGTGATGCCTGCACACCAGTCACCCATGTGAAGTGAGGAAGAGTGACAGCAGAAGGGTCTGCCCATGTTTTTCCGGTCATGTTTGTTTCCATCTTGTATTTCTGGGCTGTCCAGCCTCTGGTTCCTGGCCATCCAGGCAGTGTCAGGTCTAGTCTCCCTATCATGGCATGGGCTTTAAGTTGGACCAGTCATTGATTGGCCACTCCCACAAGTTCTGATCCACCATTACCCTAGTACATCTTACAGGAAAGACAGATTGCAGGTCAAAGGTTTTGTTGTCCCAGTCCCACTGCTAAAAATCTTCTGTGGTTATAGAAGATGGCTGTTTCATGCTATCTATCCCTCACTACTAAGTATGTTTACTATGGTCTTTCGTATAGACTCCAGTGAGTTTCCACTATAGTAGGTTTCCACATTGCTCCCCAAATGCCCCCACCATTCCAGTCATTTCCCCAAGTCCTCTGTCCTTCCATCCCACCTTCCCCCACCTGTTTTCTCCTGTTCCCATTCCCCCCCGCCCCCTGCCTATCCACAAAATCTATCCTATTTCTTCTTCCCAGGGAGATACATGGGTCCCACTTGAATCTTCCTTGTTACTTAGCTTCTCTATGCCTGTGACAAAACAGGACATCTAATTGTTTGTGTACAATATTAGTTTACAGAAGTAGAGCTCAGCTAAGTTTTTTTTTTTTCAATAGTTTCAGAAACTTCTGTGGAATCTTTGGGATTTTCCAAAAATAAGTTAATATCATCTGCAGGTCTATTTTACAGCCAATTAACTTGCCAGAATTTATTTATTTGTGTTGCCACAAATAAAGGATATCTAAGAGAATACTGAAGAAAATGGCCATGGAAGCATCCTTGTGTTGATTCTGGTCTTACAGGGAAAGCTGTCAGTGTTCCACCGAGTACTGAGTTGGCTGTGGTTTTTCACATGCGCCCCTGCTGCACTGGCCTCTTTCTACCCCTAGTTTGTCAGTTTTCATCATTAAAAATTGTTCACTTTTATCAGACTTCTTTATTGATTTAATCTTATGAGTTATAAATGGAATCAGTTTTGTGCTTCTTCATGCTTCCACTTCTGTGGGCTCTGGGTCTCTAGGTCTTTGTCTGTTTCATGTAAATCACTCTACAGTCCCCCATCACTATTGAGTAGTCATGGAAATTTTAGTAATCTAAAAAATGGACAGCAAGTTCTCAAATTTTACTTCTAATGTTAGTAAGGTTACTCTTCTTGAAACTAGTTAATCTAATTAAAGTTTGTCAATGCCATTAATCACTTTGAAAAATGAATTTTTTTCTTTTATTGAAAATAGATTCTTTTCTCATACAATATATGTTGTTTATAGTTTCCCCTCTCTCAACCCTTCCCAGTTCCTCCCCACATTCCCTACCATGGAGATCCACTCCCTTTCTTTCCCTCATTAGAGAAGAACAGGCCTCTAAGAGATAATAATGAAGCATGACAAAATAAAATATAATGAGATGGAACAAAACCTATCATATTGAGATTGGACCCTGCAACCCAACAGGAGCAAAAGAGTCCCAAGAGCAGATACAAGAGTCAGAGACCCACTTGTTCTCAGAGTGAAGATTCTCATAGAAATACTGAGGTAATAGCTATAATATACATACAGAAGACCTGGTGTCAACTCATGTAGGTCCTGTGCATGCTGATTCAGTCTGTGAGTTCATATGTGCCTTGCTTAGTTGATTCACAACGTCTTGTTCTCCTGGTGTCCTCCCTTCCCTCTGGCTCTTTCTGCCTCCTCTTCTTCTGAGGGATTCTTGGAGCTCTTAGGGGATAGATTGATGGACATATCCCAATTAGACTGTCCACATTGTAAGTGCTACAGCTCTGGAGAAAAAGTTACCTTGGAGAAAAAGGTATCCTGGCTGTCTGAAGCAAGGCAATAACTGTAGGTGTTCTCTGAAGAGAACGTTATTCTGGCTGTTGGAAGTCATGGAATACTTGTAAGTGTTACAGCTCTGGAGAGAAAGTAACCTTGGACAGTGAAAACCAGGTGATACCTACATCTCTGAAGGGAAAGGTATCTTGGCCATCAGAAGCCAGGTCATTCCTACAGCTCTGTTCCAGTGGGGCATGGTTTCCCTGCAGAAATGTAGCAGTTCTGTTCCTCTCTGGAAGAGCCTTTACAGCTCTGCTCTGCTAAGGGAGATTCCTTAAGAGATGTAGCAGTTCTGCTCCTGCTCCGGCAAAAGTTGTTTCTTCTCTGCCCCGCTTCACTCATTAGAAAGAAAGTCATCACCCTAACCTCATTCAAGAGATTTATTGATAGGGAGGAATCCAGGAGAATGGCTGCCTCTGCGAGGGTGGAAAAGGCAGCTTCACACTGAATGGTTACTGGGCTTGTACAGGGTTAGGGGCAGAGTTTTTCCAAAGTGAAAATTTTCAGGGTGGGAATTGATTGGATTTCAATACCTGAGTTTGGACAAGCTCAGAAATTGGCTGGATTTTGTGCTCAGGGATTGGTTGGTTTTCATGTTCAACTGGTCAGGGCCAGGGTGTGTTTCTTTGACTGGCCCTTTTCCCCTACACACATGGTATCTGTTGTGGATGTCTGCATCTGTTCTCTTCCTATTCACTGCCAGGGGAGCTTCTCTGATGATGACTGGATAAGGAAATGATCCTTGAGTAGAGCAGAATCTAGCTGGATCTGATGAAGAAACCTCTTCTCTGAGGACTACAGCTTATAGTAAGTACTTCCTTTTACCCTACCCACATGATATCTGTTGTGGTGTCTGCATCTGTTCTCTTCCCATTCACTGCCAGGGAAGCCTCTCTGATGATGCTGGATAAGGAAATGATCCACGAGTATAGCAGAATCTAGCTGGATCTGATGCAGAACCCTCCCTCCTCTCTGAGGACTAGACCTCATAGAACTTGAAGATTCCATGCAAGCTGGTGACAATGGAAAACAATTGATTTTCTATCCAGTTTTTCCATTATCTTTTTTATGTAATTTTTTTTCATTTTTATATACCAACCATAGTTTCCCTCCCCTCCTCCTGCTCCCCCCATCTCTCCCTCACCTCACCCCCATCCACGATAGAGAGGGTAAGGCCTCCCATGGGGCCTCTTATGTATACTATCATATCATCTGCAAATAGCAAAAGTTTGACTTCTTCCTGTCTATTTTGTATCCCCTTGATCTCCTATTGTTGTCTTATCACTGTAGCTAAAACTTCTATTACTATATTGAATATATATGGGGAGAGTGGAAATGCTTGTCTTGTTCCTGATTTTAATGGTATTGCTTTGAGTTTCTCTCTGTTTTGTTTGATGTTGGTTATGGACTTGCTGTAAAATGCCTTTATTATGTTTAGATAGGTATCTTGTATCCTTGATGCCTTTAAAACCTTTATAATGAAGGGGTGTTGGATTTTGTGAAAGGATTTTTAGCATCTAATGAGATGATCATTTGTTTTTTTTTTTTTTCTTTCGGTTTGTTTATGTGGTGGATTACATTGACAGATTTTCCTATGTTGAACCATCCTTGCATCTCTGGAATGAAGCCTCCTTCATCATGGTTGATGATTTTTTTTTTGGTGTTTTCTTGGATTCAGTTTGCCAGTATTTTATTGAGTATTTTTGCACCAACGTTCATGAGGGAGATTGGTTTGTAATTATCTTTCTTTGTTGCATCTTTGTGAGGTTTGTGTATCAGGGTAACTGTAGTCTCATAAAAAGTTTGGCTATGTTCTTTCTATTTCTTTTGTGTGGAACAATTTGAGGAGTATTGGTATTAGCTCTTCTTTGAAATTCTGATAGAATTCTTCAATGAAACCATTCGGCCTTGGGCTTTTTTGTTGTTGTTTGGAAATTTTTAATGATTGCTTCTATTTCTTTAGGTTTTATAGGTCTATTTAAATTGTTTACATGGTCTTGATTTAATCTGAATATGTGGTACCTATCAAGATAATTGTTAATTTCTTTTAGATTTTCCAATTTGTGGAGTACAGGTTTTTGAAATATGACCTGATGATTCTCTGGATTTCCTCACTGTCTGTTGTTATGTCTCCCTTTTCATTTCTGATTTTGTTAATTTGGATACTCTCTCTCTTCTTTTTGGTTAGTCTGGATAAGGGTTTGTCTATCTTTTATCATAAACAAGGAAAATTATAACTATTTAGTTTTCAACTACAACAAAGACCCTAGGAGGATATAATATTACCTAAGTAAACAGGAAGAACATTGTAAGCAACTTCCAAAAATTTATAATGACAGAGCTGGCTACCTGGACAGCCATCCAAAGATCCTCTGTAAAGTTGGGGCATCTTTCTTCAGCCTATAGGCCTAGAGTCTCTCAGTTGCTTCTCTCTGTGTCCTGTAGAATGTCTGGCAGTTTCTTTTGCAAAGCAGGAATCTGAAGAACCATCTTGCCTTGCAAAGTTCAGTGGTCACCTTCCTATGGGTCCTGCATGTCCAGTTTATACAACATCCTGTCAAGCAGTCCAGGTAAGAGCAGTTTCTTGCCCAAATGGCCATTTTATGCCAAGAAGGAGATGAACTCCATATAGAGTGTCTTTGTTGCCCATCTTTCTCTTTGAAGTAAGTTGGTGCTGCCAGGAGCAAACATGTCTCACTGTCTAGAAAGTCTACATTTTTAGAATATTTTAAATGCCATATTCTGTAGGTTTTTGAAGTGTTTGAAGATTACCTACCTAATTGAAATGTATCTATGTATACCTGGAAAACTTACCCAACATGACTATAAGTTTGACTATCATAGAAGACTAATTATTAATCTGTATTTATTAATTATCCACTACAATTTAAATGAGTTACATGAGCATAATACCTTAAACAAGAGTAGAAATATACATACAGTATAACAAAATTAACTAATTTGTATCAATAAACTAAAATCCATAGCAACGTAAAACATTTTTAAACAAGTTGCTGCTTTTTAAAAGTAGATTCAACAATCTACCCTTTCATCCTATCATATCCATATCCTACATTTCTATATCATATCCCCCTTTCTTCTTTTAGGAAGAGATTGACTATGACCAATAACATTTTGTAAACAACAATCTAAACAAAGACAAACATACATAACCCATTTTTTTGGGAATGTGGGTATAGTTTTCTAGGCTAATTCCTGAAGATAGGGGGCACTGGTAGTCTTATGGGGATCTTGAGAAAATTCGAGATAATGGTCAAGTCCTGAGAAGACTGGCTATAACCTTTGTTGATAGGTACCATCTGTTAAGGTTCAGGAGGTCTGGCTTGATCAAATCTGATCCATCTTAACCTGGAACAAATCCATAGGTCCTCACCTCATCATCTGTGGAAACAAAAGCAGAACCTCTTTTCCAAAGCTACATATCCTTAGACATAAATTTTGAAGTCATGATAACTTATATATATATATATATATATATATATATATATATATATATATATATGTATATGTATTGGGTTAACTTAGCAGCCTTTACAAGCTAATGTCTTTCTGCAGCTAAAAATCCCAAAGACAATATAATCCAGACTCTGTGTAATTTCCATCTTTATGTGGCTTATTTTTATATTACATTTACTGTCTCTTTAAAGACTTTATTTTAAAAAACTATTTCTTTATATAATTGTCTATACTCATTTTCTTCTCTCTTCCAGGCCTATGTACATTTTTGCACACACTGTAAACCATTTAAAGTCTGATTTCATCTGAATCTGCCTTATTGTGAATCCATTGCTTTAAACTACGGCATCACTAGAACTGAAAAGGCAGCCTTGGCTGCTGACTCCACCCACCTCAGATTCCCAATATGGTGGAGGTAATTCACTCCCAGCTCTGGGAGCAATGCTCTCTGCTGACTCTGAGAGACAATGGGTCTATGCCTCCACCCAGCAGCCTGTAGCACAGAAACCTCTTTTTTTTGTGTGTGTGCTAGCAAAAGCTAAATCCACCATGAAGTGCACTGCATGGCTTGGAGACGCCACTGTGTACTGTGGTGGGAATCTGCCATGCTGCTTAGCTCATGGTGGCTGGTGGCCAGCTCCATCTCACAGGCAGCTGTTAGGAGACGAGTCTCTAAGCTGCTGCTGGAATGAGACTTGAGACTAGGAAGCTCAGTGTGGCTCCATTTCTATGCCTTCATAATCATGAAGCTTTCTTAGGTCTATGTGGATCAATGCCCAATGGTGAGCGCCAAGTGTAGCCAGAAGTTTTCCTGTGTCCCACCCAGACAGTGGTCAGGACAAATCTCTCCCACCTGTGTCTCCCAAGTAAAAACACAGAGGCTTCATATTATTTATAACTGCTTGGCCATTAGCTCAGGCTTGCTAGTGACTAGTTTTTACACTTAAATTAACCCATAAGTCTTATCTATGTTTAGCCGTGTGGCTTGGTACTTTTTCTCAGTTCTACCTTGTCATCTTGCTTCCTCTGTGTCTGGCTGGTGAGTGTCAGTGGACAGGTACCAGGATGTAAGCCAACTCTTCTGATGGGAGACTTCACAGGAAGTTCAGGATCCCCAAGGGCAGGGACAGAGGAGACAGGTCTCCAGGCAGCTTTTTGTCCTGGGCCCCTAGGGAATTCTCTTCTGCAGGCAAATAGTATCAGTGCTGCTGACTTGTGCAGCTTTCCAATCCAAAGTTCAGGCCATTGCTCATATCTAAGCTAAACTCGGGGACTGACAATGGTCATGCACTATATGCACTAGGGAAGGGGAAAGAGAGACCCAGGAAACAGAGTGTTGAATCAGGGTCACACAGAACAAGGGTGACATTTTTCAAACCACACGAAATCTGTCTCTTGTCAGAGCATTAATGTCTCCACCCTGGAGGCTGTATAGTTTGTTGACTATGAGGGGCTGGTTGAGATCTCTGAAGGGCTATTGATATTTTCCTCTCCTCTTTTTCTTCAAAGAGCAGCCCTTTATTTGAGTCACAGACATCACAGTTACACTTCAGAGCTCTGTGGTCCTCACCAGCCTCTCTGGTGATACTGGAATCTTCACCAAGTGCATCTTCAATAACCAGAGTGCAACTTATAAAGAGGATGATGTGACCCCTGATAAAGTGCCAACTTAGCATGGATCCAGTCATGAGGGAAGATGTTAGAGAGAATCAGTGTGAGGTCTCCAACCCAGTCAGTTTGAAGAACAGTCTTCTAGTCAGGCTGGCTGTGATGAATGTGTGACCTCTTTCCTCTCATCCTATAGTAGAGTGGTGCCATTTCTTTATTGATTTGGCACAACAAGGAGAAAAGTTATGTGGCAAAAATGATAAGTTACCACTAAGGCACAGCTAGCATGGTGACTCACCCCTGTAATCCTGAAATAAATGTGAATACAAGGACAGGCCAGGACATAAGGAGAGACTCCGTTTCTAGAGGGGAAAAGAAAACAACAATACAGTAAACACAATTGCAAAGGAGTTAAAAGCTTAGGTTGTTGATTTAATATATAGCCAAATCCTCAGAATTCATGGAAACCAGTTTTATGAGCACCAAAACTCCTGATGCTCTGAATTCCCTCTTAACACTGTGCAGTGTTTCCATGGAGATAAATGCATCCTCTCATATGCTCAAATACATTCCATGTAGAACTGATTCACATAACACCAATGCTGCCTAGTCAACAGTCATCCATGTGAAGTGAGGAAGAGTGACAGAAGAAGGGACTGTCTTCTTTCCCTGTGGACATAACTGGTTACTAAACAGTTTTGATCCACAGTTTGCACAGATGTGAATAAAAACTAGGCAAAAGGCTGAACTGGACTGTCTTATCCTGAGAGTGGTGGCATTTACAGGGTGACATCGGACAAGATTCCTTTTCCTGTTAATGTTTTTTGAAACATATATAGGATTTCCCACCTTAGCCATTTTGTAGTGTGCAACTAAGTGGTGTGAACACATCTACATAGTCATGTGGCCATCACCATCGTCCATTTCCAGTGCATTTCTAAACCCATCCTAATCCCTCCAGCCCTGTGTAACCCCATCTATTTCTTTCTCTATGCCTGTGACAAAACATGACATCTAATTTAGGTCAATATTAGTTTACAGAAGTACAGCTCAGGGTGGTGTGTTTGCTGACTCTTTGCAGAAACTTCTGTAGAATCTTTAGGATTTTCTCCCTTTCATTTTTTTTCTTACCTAAGTGCTCTGTCTGGGACTCCTAAGGAAATACTGAACAGAAGTTGCCACAGCAGCATCCTTTTATTGATCCTGGTTGGTGGAAGGCTGTCAGTGCCCCATTGAGTACCGAGTTGGCTGTGTGTTTTCACATGTGATCCCACTTCACTGGCTTAGAATTCTATACAGCAGGCAGTTTTTTTTTCAGGACCACAGTCCACTCTGTTCTGCCAGCTGTTTCCCAATTAACCCCTCAGAGACTTATTATTAATTATAAATGCTCAGGCTTACTACTAACCAGCTCTTACTACTTAATCCATTTCTATTAGTCTATGTGCTGCCCCAAGGCTCATGGCTTTTACCTCTCCTGTATGTCCTGCTTCTTTTCTGTCTGGCTGGAAACTCCTCTGACTCTGCCCTTCTTCCGCATTCTCTCTGCCCACAAAATCCTGCCTAGCTATCGGCTAATCAGCATTTTATTAACAATGACAGCAAAATGTATTTACCTTGTACAAAGATTGTTCCACAGCATATCCCCTCTTTGCTTGGTTTCATCCTTAAAACCCATGGGAGGCCTTACCTTTTCAGAGAAAGGGATGGGAGGTGGGTTGGGGAGGAAGGCTGTGGTGTGGGGGAGTGGGAGGAAAGATGAGAGGTTGGTATGTAAAATGAATAAAAAAATTTCTTAATAAAGGAAAAAATAAAAAATATTACAGGTAAATGAGTGGAACTAGAAAATACAATGACTGAGGTAACTGAGACCAAGGAAGACAGCCATGTATTCTTTCACATTTGTAATTCCCATAACCAAAGATTCCAGAGAAAGCAGAAAAGTTAAAGGAGACAATGGAGTGAGGAGGAGCAGTGTGCAGATGCTATGAAGGGGGAATGGAGAAAAGAGGGGTTCTTTACTGGTGAAGGTGAATGAGTGCAATACAGAGGAAGAAGGACAGAAGAGGGATAAACAACAGTAAGGATATTTGAAAACGTGTACTGACTCATTTTATTATTCTATGTTTACCTAAAATTACTTCATATACATATATAGAAATGAAATTGTACTACTTGGAATGAAAATGCCCCACTTCCCACCAAAAGCCATCAACTTATAGAAACCCAGAACCAGGGATGAGAAACCTCCTTTCAAATTCTTGGTCAAATTAGTCCAAGAGATTCCTCAAACAATATAGGCTATTGCTATTGTATGTGAAGCAGAATCACAATTTCACCTTACTCCAACTCCAGGAGATTCCACACAATCCCTGGGCACCTAATAGTCAACTGGGAATCTCCTTCAGAGTCTCAGCATAGACACTCAAGCTGCACTGGTAACCAGGCCATTAAACAATGGTTCTGATGGGCTTATGAGACTTCACAAGACAGTCACGGTCTCCAAGGGGAGGGACAGATGATATGGGTCCTCCTGATGACTGCATGTCTTCAGGAATTAAGTCTAGCCAGTCCTCTCCTGCAGGCAAGTAGGAACAGATGGTGCTGATCTGGACAGCTGTCCTGTCCCAGTGTCAGGCCTTGTTCGTATTTGAGACTGCCTTATCGCCATGGCAACATTCATTCACCATGTGTGTTATCATTGAGAAACTGAGACACAGAAACCCCAATGTGTAGATCTGCCTCACACAGGCCATGGATGACAGAGAAGCTCTCTGTGTACAACCTTGTATACAGTGTCTTCACCCAAGAGACTTTCTCAGGTTTCTGTGGAGGGAGAGGAGTTGTTTTCCAGAGATGTTAATCTTGGTCATCAGCAACTTCAGGGGATGTCTGTCCCAGGAAATGAAAACAAATGGCCAGTCAGATTTGACTCTGGAACTAAACTACCTGCCACAGGAGAATTTGTGCAAAATTCCAGGACTCTGTAACCCACCTGCTGGACAGGAAATCATGTGTTATCTGGAATGCTGCTGCCACTACTCCAGAAAGACAAAGGAAGGCTTTGCTTTCTTCTTTCCAATGGACCCTGCATCTAACTCAGGACTCTCTCTGCCCAGGAAGTCACTATTTCAAACAACTTTTGCATCTGTCTTTCATCATATCTCATTGTGCTTTTTAGAGAAGTAATTCTTTCACGGATTGGCCTTAGATCTTGGGTACGAGTAACTATGGTCTCATGTGGAAAATGTTAATGTGCAAAATCCCTAACCTAGTTCTGTAAAGCACACCTCTACCTTCTACTAGTAATATTTGCCCCTGAAAACATCCACCTGGCAATGCTGGAGAGAAATCTCAGTGGTTAAGAGCAATGATTGCTCTTGTAGAGGACTAACGTTCTGTTCCAAGGAAACCCATAGGAGTTCATAAGCAATTTGTAATTCCATTTCCAGGGGATCCCATGGCCCCTTCCAGCTTCTATGGGCACCAGGCATACTTGTGGCTCACATATACACATGCAGTAAAAATAACCATACACATGGAAAGAAACTAAAACAGATAGACAGATGTACAGACAGAAGGAAGGAAGGAAAGAAGGAAGGAAGGAAGGAAGGAAGGAAGGAAGAAAGAAAGAAAGAAAGAAAGATAACAATGGTTTTGCCTCATACTCACCTGTACCCCTTATTCATCCCTTTCCTAGATCATTCTGAGGCACATTTGTCTTTTGGCGACCTTGCCTCAACTCAGTTACCATCAAACACCTAGGAATATTGGCCCGTGTTATAGTTCAACCTTCTCATTTAGCTGAATGATGGGCAGGCTCCTGGTCTCATGTTTGAGATTTCTGTACACACAAGTCCAGAGGACAGTCTCTGGGTACTTCTCTGGGAAGCTCAATTGTGGGGGCCCACAGAGACTCCATAGTGAGGCCTTATTCCATCTTGACTCAGGGTCAGAGTCCCTGCAAGGCTGAATATAGGATGTTTTGGGCAAAGGCATCATTACCAGATGCCTTATACTTCAAGGCCTACTTACAAGATGCTTTGCTCTACGGCGTGGTTACCAGATGGCTTGAAAATCAAGGAAGGGTCTATACTTGTGCTTTGTACCTTGACCTTGAAAGGGGGAGGTCTTTTGCCTCTCCTCTTGCAGGTGGATAAAAAGCCCATTAGGAATAAATTTAAGGTGACTGTGGTATTGACCCTGAGCCTTCCCAAAGCTATCCTGTGCCTCTGTTTTTTTCTTCATCTATGTCCATATTTTTCATATCTATTATTTCTCAACCCACACTCCCCTATATCAAGGACCATCCAAAGGTCAGGCTTGACCCAGCACTCAAGGGGAAGCCTTATTCTGTCCTATCTGTAGGATTTCCTTGAATATCATTGCCTTGGAGGGCACTGGCCCAGGCTCAGCAGTGGGTGTCAGTACAGCTAGAGGGACACACCAGTCTTTGGTGCAAGGCAGGAATGGGTCACTGAGGTCCAGGAGAGACAATGGGCATCTAACTCCAGATCCTAGGTCTGTACCATCAAGCTCTGCAGCTCAGCTCATACATGGCAAAGACTATTTCCCCCACACAGCACAGGAGACCCACCATCTCTGAGCACTCAGGTCCTCCTGCATGTGTCTGTGATTCATCTGCTGCCTGGTTCTCTAAGGACAAGGATTTGGGGTTGGATGTTAGACTGACACTGGTTGAAAGGGGCCCTTGTAAGGGTCAGAGGTCCTTCAACAGGCTATCTCCTTATTGTCTGCACAGCACTGCTACCCAAAGCCACCCTCACAAGTGACAATTCTAACCCCATGGAGGTTAAGGATGGTAGCCTTAATGCATGTACATGAGAGTCAAAATACAACCTACCTGTGGAGGAAAAATGGTCAAGCCTCACAGAAGGTGAAAGACTGAAGCTGTCAGAAGGCAACTGGACTCTCACTTTAATGAATGCCACAACTGACAGGACTCTATGAGTGTAAAACTGGGAACTTAATGAGTGCCACCCAAGAGGCACATTCAACATGAACATTGCCTGTGAGTAATTTCTGTTTCATCATGGCTACAACTGCCTAAATACAGATGTCTAGAGTCAGGACACTTGGTCCCTCTTGAGTTCATGACCCAGACCCACCACACAGATATCTAGGCTGGCCTCTGAATTCTGGCCTATCCCAGCATATGCAGCCTGGTCCAGCATTGAGTTAGAATGGGCTGGAGGGACTTCTCCCGCCCAGAGAGGCTCAGGATGATGGAGATGGGTGACATCTCAGACTTACACTGTCTGTGTAAGTCAATGACACTGTCAGTGTATATTGGGGTTGTTTTGTGTGTTGTGCTGGAGATGGATCAGGGATCATGCATGCTACATGAGTATTCTTCTATTAATCTGTACCCCAGTTATGGGTGGGACCTGCTCAACTAAGGTTATACCAGAGATATGATAGGCTTCTATAGACCAGGATTTCCCCTTCCCTCTGCTGACATCACATGCTGTTTTATTCTGTTTGGTCCAGATTGTTAAGGTGACCTGATCGTATCCCTCACATGTATTCATTTGTATCCAGGATCAAACCTCAATCTCTTCTGCCCTGTCACCTCTCACCTACCTGCACAGTACTCTTGTCTTCTCAATGAGGGGCCCCAGATATCCTGCCAAGAGCACTTAATTTCTAACATCACTACTAATAATTGAAGATCCTGTATCTACCTTGTCCAGAAGTTGCCCACTGGCATCAACAGGTCCAAACTGAAGAAAATTACAGGTCTTGGGAGGTGGATTCCTGAAATGACATCATTGAGCTTTGGGAGTGAAGCCTTGGTTTTACAGATAGATATGGAAATCAATTCCTAGCCTGTGTCATGGGCACACACAAATCCCAATTCTCTCATGAGATTCCTGCTATGATTCTTCCTCCTCTCCTTATATCTCTTATTTCTCTTGGGTGACCCTGTACTGGTATTGAAATGTGTAGTGTGGGGTCCTCCCAAGAGAGAGGAACTTTCCAGGCAGAGACTTTACTTAAGGTCAATTAGGCTAGGGAGTTTTGAGAACCTGGATTCATCATATATATATGATATGATAAGAAATGATGCCTAGAAAATCTCAGAATCCTGTGGAGAGTGAAGGAGTGAATGATGTCACAGGCCCCTGTATGACTATGGATTTATCAAAGAAATTTATAGGTTTGGAAATAAAGAGTTGAATTTTTCTTTTTCTTTTTTTTTGCACTAATCTATGTGTTATATTTGTATATGAGTTTGTGTGCAAGGGCATGTCTCAGGGTGTGGGAGTGTGTGAAGGACACAGTACCCAGGTGGAGGAAAAAGATTTGTGTTCATTAGTCTTAGCTTGTCAGACAATGAAGCAAATGCTTGTATCTACTGAGCCCCAGCCCTGATCAACACCAGCTTGATTTTCTTCTTTGCCATGCCAAGCCGAGAACATCAGTCTTTAGACTATTGTGGCCATGGTGAATAAGTTTGGATCAGAACAAACCCCCACCACCTTACCATTTCTTATTCACCAAGAGCTTCCTGCTTCTGATCCTCTGGCCTGCCCTGTGTCTTCTCCCCTGCAAACCTCCAGGCTCCTTTCAGGTCCTTGTCCACCTTAGGAGACTCCAGACAGCAGGTCAGTCCTCTCCTTTCACACACTGTCAAACCATGGCCTCCACATCTGTGAGAAGGAGTCCTTGAGAGTGCCCTTTGCAGAGGGGTACAAGGGTGCATCCCTAGTCTCTGTGGCCTGATCTGTCCTCCTTCTGTGGCGTATCTGCTCCAAAGCTCGGCTATCTTTTTACCATCTGATCTGAGCCTCCTTCCAGGCAGAAGAATCTCCCAGAGTTCCATGGGATGTGTGGGGTCTATATTTAAAAATAATGCTCTGCTCTATGGTGATATTTTATTTGTGCTGAAATGTGATTTTACTTGTATGTTAATAAATAAAGTTTGCCTGGAGATCAGAGGTCATAGTGAGCCAGGAACAGCAGTCAGGCGGTGGTGGCCCATGCCTTTAATCCTATCACATGGCAGGCAGAGTCTCTGTGTGGTCAAGAACACAGCCAAGCATGGTGACATGAACCTTTAATCCCAGTACCAACCATAGAGACCTGGAGGTCTGTATAGACAGGCAGTGATGAGGAAGTCATGTGGTTGGGTTTAGAGCCAATGAGAAGGCAGAACAGAAAGGCAATAAAAAGACAAGTCAGACAGGAAGAAACTCTCTCTCTGGGGAAGCAACAGCGGCCAGGTGTTAAGATAAGGTAGTTGTGGCTCTCTGATCTCTTTGACTATTACTTCTGTATTTGGTTCTGTGTTTCTTATTTACTAAGACTGTTTAGAATTTTGTCTACACTGCTCCCTCATTCTCAGTGCTTGCCCATGTCCCTCTCTACTTCTCTCTTTATGTTACAATCCTCCAGACCATGTAGTGATCAAAAGGGCTGCTGAGCATCCCTGTGCCCTGAGAGAACAGCAGCTCACCCCGGGGCTGCCTCTGGCTGTGTCCTAGTGTTGGTTGTCAGCACCAAATACCGAGTCTCTGTATTCCCTGTGTGACAGAAAGACCCAGCTGGGCACCCAGTCTGCCCTGTTCTCTCATTGCTCTGGAAAGATGGAATTTGCTCCCAGCAAGGTGAGAAAAATGTCTGTGAGGCTTCAATAGGACCAGCTGAGTGATGCATGGGCAAGGAGACAGATCCATTCTCACTGCAGTTATCAGTCAGGGCCCTGACCCAGGACAAAGGCCCTCAAGCAGATGTGTCAGAAGCCTCACATCCTGGGTGTGTGGGAGGAGGTGACCTGAGTCCCATAAAGAGGGCTCTGGTGTTCATCATCCCATGCAGTGTTTCATGATGATGATCCCACTTCTTCTGTTTACTAGGCTATATGATGAATCTGCCATGTGCTCCCTAGCCTTTCTGAGATGCCTTGGGCTTTCTGCCTAGGCTAGTCTATATTTCCCAAAGGAAATACAAAAAGGATAAAACTGAACAAGATCCCCTGGCCCTGTAGCAGATGCAGAGAGCAAGGAGAAGGTCTGAGAAATCGGTGTCACTGACATCCAGCCTATAGGGATGGGGTGGAAGCCAGGATGATTCTGCCTTTTCAATATTTAGAGCATGTGTTATGCCCTATGGAACTAAAGCCTCAGAAATTGGAAATAAGAAAAGATGGGTTAAAAACTCTGAATGATTTTCCAAAGGAGATAGTTATTAGGGGATATTCAATGGTTACGATCTTATTCAAAATTATCTACCGGTGATTTAGAACCTTTGAATGATATTTTAAAAGGAGATAGTGATCCTAATTCACTCAGTTAACTGAAAAAGGTAGACAGATTCTTTCACAGATTGAGAATGCTATTCAGTATCAGCAGATACATTATATTGATTATGATCAACCTTGGCAAGCGTATATCCTGCCCACTAGAGTTACTCCTACACCAGTATTATGGCAAAATGGTCCTCTTTTATGGTTACATCATCCTGCTTTGTCAGCTAAAGTATAGTATCCATATTTTGAAGCTGTAGCACATTTTGTGCAAAAGAGTCTAGTTGAATCTTGAAGGTCTTTTGGCAAAGAGTCTGAGATTATTGGTGTGCAGTCGCTCTACAACAAATTGGTTGGCTATTTCAAAATATATTCCATATATGTGCAGTAGCATTTTCTCACCCATACAGTGATGTATGCATGAGTAACCACATGTATCCTCTCTTTCTCTCTGTCTCTGTCTCTCATACACATATGTAAAATGTATAATTAAATGTAAATTAAAAGTCAAACTGAGGCATTAGCCTGTTTTGTTATCTACCAACATGAGATTCCTTCAAATCCATGCCCTTGTATTGTCATTGATCCATCCATCCATCCATCCATCCATCCATCCATCCATCCATCCATCCATCTATCCATCCACCTAAGCCTTTTCTAGGTACTGGAACATCCCAAAACAACAGGGGTAATTTAGTCCTTCCAAAGCTCTAGTTGCAATACACCAGAAGCAGACAGGCATCTAGAAGGTGAGTTCAGGGGTTGACTGGAAGGACAAAGGGGAAAAGGAAGAGAATGAGAAAGGAGGACTGGTGATATGGCCCATGCTGCTCTTTCAGAGGACCTGAGTTCAGTTCCCAGCACCTATGTGAAGAGACTTCACAAGGTTACCTAACTCCAGCTCCAGTGGACTCCACACAGTCCCTAGGCATCCACTAGTGAACTGGGCATCTTCTTCTGAATTTCAGCATGGAGAGCCAAGCTGTTCCAATGCCCAGGCCTTTAGCCAACTATTCTGATGGGCTTATGAGACTTTACAGGAAATTCAGGGAGACCAAGGGGAGGGACAGAGGACATAGGTCCTCCTGATGACTCCATGTCCTCAGGGATTAAGTCTAATAAATTCTCTCCTGCAGGCAAGTAGTAACAGATGGTGCTGATCTGGACAGCTGTCCTGTCCCAGTGTCAGGGCCTTGTTCATATTGAGGCTACCTTATCACCATGGTAACATTCACTAACAATGTGTGCTGTCACTGGGAAAGAGACACAGAAAAAATATGTACATCTGTCTCACAGGTCATGGGTGAAGACAAGCTGTCTGTGTACAACCACGTATCCAGTGTCTTCACTCTGGAGGCCTTCTCAGGCGTATGAGGAGCTAGAGCAGCTGTTTTTCACAGACCTTAATCTTGGCCATTGGAAGCTTGAGGAGACGTCTGTTCTATGAAGTGAAAACAAATGGAGAGTTAGATTTGACTCTAGAACTGAACTACCCACCTCTGGAGAATTTCTGCTAAATTCCAGAACTCCACAGCTCACCTACTCAATAGGAAATCATGTGTTTTATGTCATGCTCCTATCCTTACTCCAGAAAGGCAAAGGAAAGGGCTTTGCTTCGTACCTTGCAAAAGATCCTGCATCTTACCCAGGGCTCTCTCTGCTAAGGGAGTCTGAATTCAAACAACTTTTGCATCTGTCTCTCATCATATCTCATTGTATTCATTAGAGAAGGAATCCTTTTGGGAATTAGCCTTAGATCCTGGGTGTTAGTAACAACTGTCTCATATGGGGAAAGTTAGAGTACTAAATTTCTAATCCAGATCTGCCAAACACACCTGTCCCTTTCAGCCAGAGTTCCAGTAAGTTCTTGCTTACTCCCTTCTGATAGTCAGGACTGCCTCTGAAAACATCTACCTGGGAGTGCCAGAGAGATGGCTCAGTGGTTAAGAGCAATGATTGCTCTTGTAGAGGACCCAAGTTCCATTTTCAGTATACCCATGACATCTCACAACCAAACTGTAATTCCATTTCCAGGGTATCCAACGCCCAACTCTGGCTTCTGTGTGCCCTGGGCATACTTGTGGGTCATAGATATATAGGCAGTAAATATAGCAATACACATGAAAAGAATGAAAGAAAGAAAAAAGAAAGAAGTAAAGAAAGAAAACAGCAACCTGCAGTTCAGGAAACATCTTGATATGGCCCTTGACTGTACAAGACAGAGCATCACAGGCCAAGACAATGTTTCTGTTTCAAGCTCAATTTTAACCCATAATCTTCCCTCTGCTAGATCATTCTGTGACTCATCCGCTGAATTCAGGGATCCATGCCTCATCTCAGTCACCATCAAACACCTGGGAAGACTGGCCCATGCTACGGTCCATCCTGGGTAGTTAGATCAATGACAGGCCCACTCCTGGTCTCATGTGTGGCATGTCTCTGCACACATTAAGTCCTCAAGGCAGCCTGTGAGTGATTTTCAGGGAAGCTCAGTGAGAAGTCTTATTCTGTGCAATCTGTAGGACTTCTTGAACATCAGTGCCTCAGAGGGTACTGCCCCAGGCTCTGCAGTGGACATCAGTACAGCAGGAAGGACACAGCACTCTCAGGTGGCAGACAGGAGTGGGTCAGTGAGGACCAGGAGAGACAATGGGCATCTGACTCCAGATCCTAGGTCTGTATCATCAAGCTCTGCTGCCCAGCTCACACGTGTCAAAGACTGTTCTCCTACACAGTAAATTGCTCAGTTAGGGTATACATGTACCTTTTCATGTCCTGACCATTATTTGTTATAATTCATGTTTCTCCATGCTGGTATATTTCCTTATAGAACCAAATCAGCCCCACTATTTCCTCCAGCAGCACTTATCTTTGCTGATGGCTCAGCCTCAGGTCAAGATGCCCTGATTATAGATCATCATAACGAGTCCTTCCCTACACAGGAAACCTCTGCACGGAGAGTGGAAATAATAGCAGTAATGACTGTTTTTGAAAGACTTAAAAGCAAAACTTTTTTTTTTAATTTTAATTTATTTTGCAATACAATTCAGTTCTACATATCAGCCACGGATTCCCTTGTTCTCCCCCCTCCCATCCCCCTCACCTTCCCCCCAAGCCCCCCCCCCCCCCCATTCCCATCTCCTCCAGGGCAAAGCCTTCTCCACAGCCACAGACTGAGGTCAACCTGGTAGACTCAGTCCAGGTAGGTCTAGTCCCCTCCTCCCAGGCCGAGCCAAACAATCCTGCATAGGCCCCGGGTTTCAAACAGCCAACTCATGCAATGAGCACAAGATCTGGTCCCACTGCCTGGATGCCTCCCAAACAGATCAAGCCAATCAACTGTCTCACCCATTCGGAGGGCCTGATCCAGTGGGGACCCCTCAGCCATTGGTTCATAATTCATGTGTTTCCATTCATTTGGCTATTTGTCCCTGTGCTTTATCCAATCTTGGTCTCAACAATTCTCGCTCATATAAACCCTCCTCATTCTCGCTAATTGGACTCCCAGAGATCCACCCAGGGCCTTGTCATGGATCTCTGCATCCAGATCCCTCAGTAGTTGCATGAGGTTTCTAGCACATCAATTAGGGTGTTTGGCCATCCCATCACCAGAGTAGGTCAGTTCGGGCTGTCTCTCGACCATTGCCAGCAGTCTGTTGTGTGGGTATCTTTGTGGATTTCTGTGGGCCTCTCTAGCACCTTGCTTCTTCCTATTCTCATGTGGTCTTCATTTACCATGGTCTCCTATTCCTTGTTCTCCCTCTCTGTTGTTGATCCAGCTGGGATCTCCTACTCCTCTAAGCTCTCTTTCCCTCGACCCTCGCCTAAAAGCAAAACTTTTAATTTGTACACTGATCCTCAATATGAGATCAAATGGTTTCCTCACATAGAAACTGCTCCACTCCCCTCTGGTCATTCTGATATTTCAAGTTTGCTATCAAAATTACAAACTTCAATTCAATTTAGGATTCTTCCCTTTTGTGTGGAACATGTTTGAGTGCACACTGTGCTTCCTGACCCCATCCTTTGAGGAAAGCACATGGCTGATTCTTTAACAAGAATTATAGCCTGCTCCACAGAAGCAGCTCAGAAAAGGCATGCTTCACACCACCAAAGCACAGCTGCATTCTGCTTCCTATATCAGCTCCCTCATGAAGCTGCCTGGACAATGTATGTAATTGTCCTGCCTGTCCCTTTCTATGGGAGTAAACCCATGAGGCTTACATCCTTGTGAATTATTGCAAATGGATGTTATTCACATTCCTTCTTTGGGAAAGTTAGCCTTTGTTCATGTGTGTGGATACATATTCTCATGTTGTCTGTGCTTCTGCCCACTCTGGAGAAGACTTTAAAGATGTAATCCAACACCTGTTTTATTGTTTTACTATCTGGGGAATGCCCGGGGTTTTAAAAACAGACAATGCCCTGTGTATACTTCTAAGGCTTTTAAAAATGGTGCTTAATTTTTAATATTCCCCACCCCAGAGGCATCCTTTATAATCCCCAGGGTCAAGCTATTGTCTAGAGAGTTCATCAAACTTTGAAAACTCAAATATACAAATTACAAAATGGGGATTTTAAATACTCATCACCCCATCATATTCTTAACCATGTATTGTATGTAATCAATCATATGAATATCTCTGAGGACAATATGAGTTCCTTCCTCAGTAACTTTTCTACAAAATTACTCCCAAACTTTATTCTAATGGAAGGACCTTCTGACTGGTCTTTGGCAAGGCCCAGATATACTTTTAATATGCAGAAGAGGATATGTTTGTATCTTTCCACAGGATGCTGATTCACCATTGTGGGTACGAGACTAGTTAATTAGACCCTATAGCCAGCCCATTGCAGACCCAACGTGCTCCAAAGCTCCCAGCAGCAAGGAGAAAGCAGAGACTTCCACCTTTACAGCTTCCCCCTCCCCCACCCCAGCTTCTGACGTCTCCAAGCACCGACTCTGATGGAGATGCTGAGAATCCACAACTAACACCAAATCCCCTGGCTCTCCTGGTAGACAGCTTCAAAATTCATCAGCCCAACCCTTGCCGCTCCCCACGGCCTGCTGATTCCGCTCACTTCTGTTGGGCTCCTTCTTGGGGGCAGATTAAACATCTAGCAGCTGAAGCTACTCAGGTTTTACATGATCAGGGCAAAACTTTAACTCCTAAAAATCTTTTTCTGGATATGTTGGTTATGACCAATATTCAGGCATTTTATTTTATTCCCTATGCTCTTGCTCAAGAAACATACTGGGCCTATGTCCCTGATTCCCCTCTTTTCTACCCAGCCCCATGGGACTATGAGGAAATAAAGGTTGTCACTAATGACTCCTCTTTTTTTTATTTTTTATTTTTTGAGGCAGAGTTTCTCTGTGTAATAGTCTTAGGAGTCCTGGAACTTGCTTTGTAGGCCAGGCTGACCTCGAACTCACAGAGATTCACCTGCCTCTGCCTCCCAAGTGCTGGCATTAAAGGTGTGTGCCACCACTGCCCAGCTATGACTCCTTTTTAATGGGAGGAGAGGGATCTAGTTTCGTTCATTCTCAATTAGCCAAACACTTTGACTTCCAGGGACATTCAGATAGTCTTCCTTTGTGGTTTTTTGCTTCTTCTGCAACTCCAGTAACAGGATGTCTGCCTTTAGAATTCAGGACTCTGAAGGCTAGTCAGTCTAATGTTGATATCTGGTCATATATATAACATCAAATGTAACATCACTTGTACATTGGTATTGGCCAGGTGGACTCATTTCTGATTGCACACCATCCCTTAAGAAATTTCCAGTTTGTGATTATAAAACATTTAATCATTCATGGGACAACATAAGACCTGTTACTGGCTATCCTAAATGGATACAATGTGTGTTTCCCGATACAGTAGTTGCTTTTCATCCTTATAATAATGCCTTTATAAAAATTCATGATTGGTCTTATACTTCTTTAGAACCCATTGAAGATCAATGGACAACATTTGGCTGACCCAGTCCCACTTATACCTCACTGCCTTCTCATTAACCTAAACCTCAAACTGAATTACATAATTTGCTGGCTGCCTTTGATATTGTTGTCAACCTTAAATTGCCTAGACAGCTTAATTATCGTTCCCTTTATATCCAGTCTTGTGTTATGTCACCTTTTGCTATCCTACACTCAGGGGAGACAGGGATTATAAACATTGTTGCAAATGGGTCAGTTTATGACATCTCCTGTGAAAACAAGTTTTCAAGTGACTCACAAGGCCAGGAATGAAACAACTTCAGCACCAGTTTGCTTGCAATGAAGCCTGACAGAAAAAAAAATAATACACAATGTAGCTAGAGAGTTTTCTCTCCAAGTCCCACCAAGCCCCAGTAGTCCTGTAGCCCCCTTATAAAATAAACACACAGACGCTTATGCTATTTAAACTGTTTGACCTAATGGCTCAGGCTTCTTGTTAACTGTTCTTATATCTTAAATTAACCCATCTTCACATGTTGTTTGTCATAGTGGCGGCTGGCAGTGACTCCCTCTGCCTTTCTGTTCTCTCAGTTCTCCTCTCTGTTAGTCTCACCTATACTTCTTGTCTGGCTACTGGCCAATCAGTGTTTTATTTATTAACCAATCAGAGCAACACATTTGCCATACAGAACATCCCACAGCAACACAACTCGGTGTCTCAATAATTGACTTTCTGCATGTATTTCAAACCTCATTTCTATTTTATAAAATTCAAGGCTCAGCTAACTAACAGTTTATGCAGGGTAGAAGAATACTTCTTAAGATTCAGGATGCTTTCTAGGTCACTGTCTCTTGTCTTGTGCCTTTCTGTCTGCTTTGCAGACTATACATCGGGGAATCCGGCTGACACCCCGGCATTGCCTTGGTTGGCATAACTTCTTCAAGCCTGAGAGAAAGCTGTGTGAGTTCTTATGTGTTTGTAGAATGGCTCTGTCTCTATTCTTTATTTTAAAAATGTAATATGACCTTCAATATGCAGCTCTTATATTTGCTAGTTTTTTCTGTGGAAGAATTTTTCAAGATTCAGTAATAAAGAAAGTTGCCTTCAGAACATGTGAGCCTGTTTTTTCCCTAAAGACCTTTTTAGAAAGATAAGAATTTTTTCCTAAGCCCTCATTACTCTGGGGTATTCTTTTTGCTACCTTTGAGCAGATCTGGGGGCTGGACTCTCAGTCTGAGTTAGAGGAAATTCATAAGCAGAGATACTTTACTTAAGGTCAAGTAGATTTTTCTTTTTGTCACTAACTAATGCATTCCTGTCTCCCCATTTGCTATCATGAGCTCTGTGACCCAGAAGGAACACCCAGAATATTGATCCATGTTCATATTCTTTAGCCCAAATGCTTCCAGCTCCTGTTTTGTGTCAGCTGTTGAGTGGTTTCTGCTCTGATTTCAATGGAGCCAGAAGAGGCAGGTGATGAATGTGCCTGGGAGGCCTGTCCTGAGTCAGGATGAAACTTATGTTTTGATGATGCTGTTTCATTAACTGTTCTCAATGTCTGCTGTGGACATCACAGTGTCCCTGAGATCAAGATATGGGAAGTGGGAAAAGTAACACTCAGGGTAGAGGCCCTTGAGCTGTTCCCTGGCTCTGATTGGACACCAGCACATGTGATGACCATGGCAAAGAAAACGGGACACTCATTTGCAGAATGGAAAACTTTCAGTGAATTCTCTCTATGGAGGAGGAGGACTTAACAGTTTGAAACAGTGTCCTAGTTAGCATTAACTGTCACACTGAGACTGTCCAAAATCACATTAGGGGAAAACAGATTCTTGAGGCACAGACCATGCTAGCCAGAAGAATAGGTGAGTGACCTGCCTGCCAGCTGAACTGCCCTGCTCCCTAGATTCTGTTCCCAAAGACCCACCCCACAGAGTAAGCTGTCCCTGATTATCAACTCCACTGCTGTCAGGTCCAGTCCCTATTTATGGCTGACTTCCACTGCTCAAGCGTGAACCTCATCAATCAGAAGAAGAGGAACAAGTCACACCAGAATGAAGATCAGAGACCCCCTGCTGCACCAAAGGCAAAGCTATCTTCCTGAAGACAAGCTCCCCAACCTTGACAAACACTCACTATTAGATCAGAGTAAAGATTGAAAAATGATTTTCCAATAAAACTATCCAAGAAGCAAGCTGGGTAGATTTCCTTTATGTGACAAAATAGACTTCAAACCAAAATTAATCAAAAAAGATAGAGAAGGACTCTTCAAATTCATCAAAGAACAAACCCACCAAGACAATATATCAATTCTGAACATCCATGCCCCAAATACAAAAGCACTCACATCTATAAAAGCATCATTACTACAGCTTAAATCACACATTGAGCTCCGTGCATTAATAGTGGGAGACTTCAACACCCCACTCTCACCAATGGACACATCATCCAGACAGAAAATAAACAGAGAAATAAAGAAACTAACAGACACTGTGGCTAAAATGGACCTAACAGATATCTACAGAACATTTCACAGAAACACAAAAGAATATACCTTTGTCTCAGCACCTTATGGAACACTATTCAAAATTTGTCATATACTTGGTCACCAAAACAAGTCCCAATAGATACAAGAAAATTGAAACAACCCCATGTCTTATCAGACCACCATGGATTAAAGAAGATTTCAATAACAAAAGAAATACAAGAAAGCCTATAAACTAATGGAAACTGAACAACTCTCTATGGAATTAACACTGAGTCAAAGAATATATAAAGAAGGAAATTAAAGACTTCCTAGAATTCAATAAAAATGAATGCAGAACATACCCAAAGTTAGGGACCCAATGAAAGTGGTGGTAGGAGGAAAGTTCATAGCACTGAGTGCCTCCATAAAGAAACTAGAGACATTTCATACTAGCAACTTAACACACCTACAATCTCTAGGACAAAAAGAAGAAAACACACCCAGGAGGAGTAGAGGGCAGCAGAAAACAATGAAACTGAGGGCTAAATCAATAAAATACAAAGAGAACAGAACAAAGAATCAATGGCATCAAGAGTTGATTCTTTGAGAAAAATCAACAAGAGAGACAAACCCTTATCTCAACTAACTAAAAGGCAGAGAGACAATATCCAAAGTAACAAAATCAGAAATGAAAAGGGAGGAACCACCCCAGCCTCTAGCCTTTAGGCCCAGGGGCACAACCTATGCCCCCATACCTCCACCCATTGCAGTCCCAGGTGCAGGCCAGCAGGCAGGACTCCGGCAGGTAGGTCTGATTACAACCATCCCCCACAAGACACTGTAACTAACAAGCCCCACTCCACCACCCAAACTCACCCATTCTCTGAGACCACAGTTGCTCCCTGAGACACAGACTCTGCCAGCTGTTTGGAGCAAAAGGTGACTCTTTGTTCTTCCATTTGATCACCCCAGCCTCTAGGCTTTAGGCCCAGAGGCACAACCCATCCCCCATCCCCCATCCCCCTACCCATTGCAGCCCCAGTTTCAGGCCAGGCAGCAAGACTCCCACAGACAGGTCTGACTACATCCACCCCCCCACTGGACCTGTAACCTACAAGCCACAATCTATCATCCAAACTCACCCATCCCTGAGACTGCAACTGCTCCCTGAGACACAGACTCTGACAGCTCCAATTGAACCAAGAGCTCTGATTGGACCAAGAGTGGCTCCCTGAGACACAGGCGCCACTTGCACCAATTGGTGGAAGAGATGGGTAGATGCCAGAGCAAGAATACATACAACAACATTAAGAGCAATATGGCACCACCAGAATTTAGTGGTTCTACATTAGCAAGACCTGAACATCCCAATGTAGAAGATGGAGAAGAAAACTACTTTAAAAAATATTTTAAGAAGATGATAGAGGCCTTTAAAGATGAAAGGAAAAATTCCCTTAAAGAATCGAGGAAAAGACAAACAAAAAATTGAAAGAAACCAATAAATCCCTTAAAGAAAGCCAAGAAACCCAAGAAAAAGCAATCAAACAGGTGAAGTAAACAGTTCAAGACTTGAAAACTGACAAAGAGACAATAAAAAAGACACAAACCAAGGTTATGCTGGAAATGGAAAATCCAAATAAATGAACAGGAACTACAGATGCAAGCATAACCAACAGAGTGCAAGAGATGGAAGAGAGAATTTCTGGCATAGATACCATAGAGGAAATAAATTCATCAGTCAAATAAAACATTAAAGCCAACAAAGTCATAACACAAAACATCCAGGAAAATTCGGACACCATGAAAGACTAAACCTAAGAATAATAGGGATAGAAGAAGGAGAAGAATATCAGCTCAAAGACACAGAGAATATATTCAACAAAATTATAGAAGAAAACTTTCCCAACCTAAAGAAGGAAATTCCTATAAAGATACAAGAAGCTTATAGAACACCAAATAGACTGGACTCCCCTCCCCCTAAAAAGTCCATCCACCACATAATAATCAAACTACTAAACATACAGAATAAAGAAAAATATTAAGAGCTGCAAAGAAAAAGGCAAAGTAACATATAGAGGCAGACCCATCAGAATAACACCTGATTTCTCAATGGAGTCTCTGAAAGCCAGAAGGTCCTGGACAGACGTTATATAAACACTAAGAGACCATGGATGTCAGTCTAGACTATTATACCCAGCAAAATTCTCAATTACTATAGCCAGAGTAAACAAGATATTCCATGACAAAACCAGATTTAAACAATACTGATCCACAAATCCAGAAAGCACTAGAAGGAAAAATCCAACCTAAGGAGGTTAGATACACCCATGAAATTACAGACAATAGATAATCCCACACCACCACAAATCCCAAAGAAGGGAAACACTCACATACTACCACCAAAACGTAACAGGGATTAACAATCATTGGTCATTAATATCCCTTAATATCAATGGACTCAATTTGCCTATATAAAGACAAAGATCAACATGTAACACAAATTGCTAAATGGTTTTATTAATAAAAACCCAGAGCCAGATATTGGGGTTAATACTGAAAGATCAGAGAAACAGAAGGAACAAACTATAGCCCCAAGTTCTTACCAATAAGAAGTCCTCAGCCTAAGAGAGAGCTACTTCTGCATACTCATGCCTATATACCTTCTGTGCCCTGCCCTCTTCTTCTCTCTGCCCAGCTACATCATTTTCTCTTTCTGCCCAGCTCTATCACTTCCTGTCTGTCTGTACAGACCTCCAGACCTCTATGGTTAACTAGTGCTGGAATTAAAGGTGAGAATGCTAGGATTAAAGGTGTGTGCTACTTACCCTGCACTGGACTGGGCAGACCAGGTCCCTAGCCCCTAGGCCCTGGGGGCACATCCTGTACTCCTACCCCAAGCCATTGGAGCCCCAGAGACTGGGCAGCTACCCCTTCCCCTGTCCCCTCGCCAAAAAAACAGCCCCCTGCAACACTAGTAAAAACTGGAGTCACAAGCCCAACTTGCACCAATTGGCTTTTTGGAGCCTGAGGCCTATGCAGGGACACTTTGCTCAGCCTGTGTGAAGGGAGGAGGGGACTGGACCTGCCTGGACTGAATCTACCAGGCTGAGCTGAATCCCCAGGGAGTCCTTGCCTGGAGGAAGTGGGAATAAAGGGTGGCTTGGGGGGGATGGTGGGGGCGGGGCGGGAGGAAGGAGAACAGGGAAATCCATGGCTGATATGTAAAATTAAATTAATTATAAAATTAACTTAATCTTGTAGTAACTTAAATATGGCAAGAGTTAGGTTATCTATTTGACCTGAATAATTGCCTAAAAGAGTATCCCCTAATATAGAATAATTAGATTAGAATTCAGGAAAAAAGACTCTTAACCACTTAAGCAATAAAATGTGATTTTTCACACTGAAAAAAAAATTTGTCCTGGAAATCCCTGGACTAAAGTTGGGACAATGTTTATCCAGAAGATGGGCATCCTCAGGAGGAGCCTTGTGCCCCCAAAATTTCAAAGACTTAGGACATTTATCTTGAGACTCAAAGGAAAGGACACTAATGTAGGGGCTGCCACTGCGCTCACTGCCCAGTCTCTGGTGTCTGAATCATTCATTCTCTCTGCCCACAGGGTGGTGAGGCTGCTCTTGAGTACACAGGACACTGATACCAAGGGATGTATCCTCTGCTCTTCTTATTTTTATTAATTTTTAAAATTTATTTTACATACCAGACACAGTTTCTCCTCCATCTTCTCATCATATTCCTTCCGCCGCCTCCTTTCTACCTCTCCATCCACTCCTGAGAAAGGGTAAGGTCTCACATGGGAGAAAACAAAGCATGGCATATCAAGTTGAGAAAGGACCATAATCCTCCCTCTTGCATCAAGGCTGAGCAAGGCATCCCATCACAGGAAATAGGTCACCAAATGCCAGCTCACATGCCAGGGTCAGATCTTCGTCCCACTGCTAGGGGCCACAAACAGACCAAGCTACACAACTATCACCCACATGCAGAGGGCTTAGGTTGGTCCCCTGCAGGTTCCCTAGCTGTCAGTCTAGAGTCTGTGAGCTCCCACAAGTTCGGGACAGCTGTCTCTGTGGATTTCACAATGATGATTTAACCCCCCATGCTCATATAACCTGTTCTCCTTCTCTTCAACTGGACTCCCAGAGCTCAGCCCAGTGCCAGTGCTTGGCTGTGGATCTCTACATCTGCTTCCAGTAGTTACTGAATGAAGCTTCTATGATGACAATTAGGTTAGTCACCGATCTGATTACAAGAGAAGGCCAGTTCAGGGACCCTCTCCATTATTTCTAGAAGTCATAAATGGGGTGATCCTTGTGGATTCCTAAGAGTTTCCCTGGCAACAGGTTTGTCCAAAAATCCATGATAGCACCTCTATCAAGATAATTCTTTCATTGTTCTCCCTCTCCATCCCTCCCCCAACTCTGCCCTCCAGATCCCTCATGTTCTCATCCCTCATCTTCTTTCCTCTACCCCCTAACCCCAGGTTACCCAGAAGATCTCATCTATTTCCCCTTCCCAGGGTGATCCATTTGTCCCTCTTTGGGTCCTCCTTGTTACCTAGCTTCTCTGAGGCTGTGGATTGTAGCCTGGCTATGGTTTGCTTTACATCTAATATCCACTTGTGAGACCATGTTTGTCTTTCTGTGTCTGAGTTACCTCACTCAGAATGATTTTTTTCCAGTTCCATCTGTTTTCCTGCAAATTTCTTGATGTCATTGATTTGTACTGCTGAGTAATCCTCCATTGTGTAAATTTACCACATTTTCTTTATCCATTCTTTGATTGACTGGCATCTAGGTTGTTTCCAGGTTCTGGGTATTACAAATAATGCTGTTATGAACATAGTTGTGCAAGTGTCCTTGGGTATGATTGAACATCCTTTGGGTATATGCCCAAGAGTGGTATGCCTGGTTTTTGAGGTATATTGATTTCCAATTTTCTAGGAAACTGCCATGATGATTTCCAAAGTGGCTGTACAAGTTTGTACTCCCATCAGCAGTGGAGGAGTGTTCCCCTTACTCCATATCCTCTCCAACATATGCTGTCATCAGTGTTTCTGATCTTAGCCATTCTAACAGGAGTAAGATTGTATCTCAGAGTCATTTTGGTTATCATTTCTATGATAATTAAGGATGTTGAGCAATTCCTTAAATGTCTTTTGGCCAATTGAGAGTCTTCTGTTATGAATTCTCTTTTTAAATCTGTACCCCATTTTTTAATTTGGATTATTTGGTATATTGATGTCAAGTTTCTTGGGCTCTTTATATATTTGGGAGTTCAGCCATCTGTTAGATGTGGGGTGGGTGAAAATCTTTTCCCATTCTGTAGGCTACCATTTGTCTTATTAACTGTATCCTTTGCCTTACAGAAACTTCATTTTCAGAAGACCCCATTTATTAATTGATCTCAGTGTGTCTGTTACTGATAAGCAGTCTCCTGTGTCAATGCCTTCAAGGATACTTCTCACTTTCTCTTCCATAGAGTTCAGTGTAACTGGATTTTTGTTGAGGTCTTTGACCCATTTGGACTTGAGTTTTGTGCAGGGAAATTGATATGGATCTATTTACAATCTTCTACATGTTGGCATGCAATTACACCAGCACCATTTTTTTTGAAGATATTTTCTTTTTTCCACTGTACAATATTGGCTTGTTTGTCAAACATCAGGCATTCATAGCAGTGTGTGCATTTATGTAAAAGTCCACATGTTCTTTTTTATGCCAATACCAAGCTGTTTTATTACTATATCTCTATAGTAGAGCTTGAAGTCAGAGATGGTGATGCCTTTGGAACTTCCATTATTGTACAGGATTGTTTAAAGCTATCCTGGGTTTTTTGTTTTTTGACATGAAGTTGGGTATTTTTCTTTTGAGGTCTATAAAGAATTGTGTTGGTCCCTAATCATCAGGGAAATGCAAATCAAAACAACTCTGAGATACCACCTTACGCCTGTCAGAGTGGCTAAGATCAAAAACACTGAAGACACCTTATGCTGGAGAGGATGTGGAGCTAGGGGAACTCTCCTCCACTGCTGGTGGGAATGCAAGCTTGTACAACCACTTTGGAAATCAATATGGCACTTTCTTAGAAAATTGGGAATCCATCTCCCCCAAGATCCAGCTATACCACTCTTGGGCATATACCCAAGGAATGCTCAACCACACCATAAGAGCACTTGTTCAGCTATGTTCATATCAGCATTGTTTGTAATAGCCAGAACATGGAAACAACCTAGATGCCCTTCAACTGAAGAATGGATAACCAAAATGTGGTACATATACACAATGGAATACTACTCAGCAGAGAAAAACAATGACATCATGAGGTTTGCAGACAAATGGATGGATCTAGAAAAAATAATCCTGAGTGAGGTAACCCAGACTCAGAAAGACAAACATGGTATGTACTCACTCATAGGAGGATACTAGATGTGGAACAAGGATGACTTGTCTGCTACTCACATCACCAGGGAGGCTACCTGGAAAACAGGACCCCAAGAAAGACACGGGGATCGCCCAATGACAGAGAAATGGAATGAGATCTACATGAACAGCCTGGACATGAGTGGGGGTAGTGAAAGGCGAGGGTCGAGGGAAAGAGAGCTTGGGGGAGCGGGAGATCCCAGCTGGATCAACAACAGAGAGGGAGAACAAGGAATAGGAGACCATGGTAAATGAAGACCACATGAGAATAGGAAGAAGCAAAGTGCTAGAGAGGCCCACAGAAATCCACAAAGATACCCACACAACAGACTGCTGGCAATGGTCGAGAGACAGCCTGAACTAACCTACTCTGGTGATGGGATGGCCAAACACCCTAATTGTTGTGCTAGAAACCTCATCCAACTACTGAGGGATCTGGATGCAGAGATCCATGACTAGGCCCCGGGTGGATCTCTGGGAGTCCAATTAGCGAGAATGAGGAGGGTTTATATGAGCGAGAATTGTTGAGACCAAGGTTGGATAAAGCACAGGGACAAATAGCCAAATGAATGGAAACACATGAACTATGAACCAATGGCTGAGGGGTCCCCACTGGATCAGGCCCTCCGAATGGGTGAGACAGTTGATTGGCTTGATCTGTTTGGGGGGCATCCAGGCAGTGGGACCGGGTCCTGTGCTCATTGCATGAGTTGGCTGTTTGAAACCTGGGGCCTATGCAGGATTGCTTGGCTCAGCCTGGGAGGAGGGGACTGGACCTACCTGGACTGAGTCTACCAGGTTGATCTCAGCCTGTGGGGAAGGCTTTGCCCTGGAGGAGATGGGAATGGGGAGGGCTGGGGGGAAGGTGAGGGGGACGGGAGGGGGGAGAACAAGGGAATCCGTGACTGATATGTAGAACTGAATTGTATTGCAAAATAAAAAAAAAAAAAGAATTGTGTTGGGATTTTAATGGGAATTGTATTGAATCTATAGATTGCTTTTGGTTAGATTGCCATTTTTACTATGTTAGTCCTACCTATCCAAGAGCATTGGAGATCTTTCTATTCTCTGATATCTTCTTCAATTTCTTTCTTCAAAGACTTAAAGTTCTTGTTGTACAGGTCCTTCACTTGCTTAGTTAGAGTTACTCCAAGGTATTTTATATTATTTGTGGCTACTGTAAATGGTGATGTTTCCCTGATTTCTCTCTCAGCCCAATTATCATAGGTATATAGGAGGGCTACTGATTTTTTTTTAGTTAATCTTGTATCCTACCATCTCACTAAAGGTGCTTATTAGCAGTAGGCATTCCCTGGTTGAATTTTTTTGGTCACTTATGTATACTATCATATCATCTGCAATCAGTGAAAGTTTGAATTCTTCCTTTTCTATTTGTATCTCCTTGATCTCCTCTTGTTGCCTTATTGCTCTAGCTAGAGTTTTGAGGACTGTATTGAATAGATAGGAAAAGAGTGGATAGCCCTGAATTGTTCCTGATTTTAGTTGAATTGTTTTGAGTTTCTCTTCATTTAATTTGATGTTCACTGCTGGATTGCTGTATATTGTTTTTATAATGTTTAGGTATGTTTCTTGTATCACTAATCTCTCCAGGACATTCATCATGAAGTGGTGTTAAATTTTGTGAAAGGAGTTTTCAGCACCTAATGAGATGATCATTTGTTTTTTTCTTTCAGTTTTTTTATAGGGTGGATTATATTGAGAGATGCTTGTGTGTTGGACCATCCCTGCATCTCTGGGATGAAGCCTACTTATCATGGTGGATGATATTTTTGATGTGTTATTGGATTCGGTTTGCCAGTATCTTATTGAGTATTTTTGCATCATTGTTCATGAGGGAGATTGGTCTGTAATTCTCTTTCTTAGTTATGTATTTGTATGATTTGGGTATCAGGGTAACTGTAGGTTCATAAAAGGAGTTTGGCAATGTTCCTTTTGTTTCTATTGTGTGGAACAATTTGAGGAGTATTGGTATTAGCTCTTCTTTGAAATTCTGGTAGAATTCTGCACTGAAACCATCTGGCCCTGGGCTTTTTTTTGGTTCAGAGTCCTTTGATGACTGCTTCTATTTCCTTAGGGGTTATAGGTCTATTTAAATTGTTTATATGGTATTCATTTAATTTTAGTATGTGATACCTATCCAGAAAATCATCCATTTCTTGATATTTTTCAATTTTGTTGATTACAGGTTTTTGAGGTATAATCTAATGATTCTCTGGATTTCCTCAGTGACTCTTGTTATGGCACCCTTTTCATTTCAAATTTTGTTAATTTGGATATTTTCTCTCTGCGTTTTGGTTAGTTTGGATAAGCATTTTCTATCTTCCTTTTTCTTCAAGAACCAATTCATTCTTTCACAGATTCTATGTATTTCTCTCTTTGTTTCTCGTTTATTGATTTCAGCCCAGAGTTCGAATATTTTCTACTGTCTACTCCTCCTAGGTGGATTTGCTATGTTTTGTTTTAGAGATTTCAGTTCTGCTGTTAATTTTTTAGTGTGGGATTTTTCCATATTGTTTATGTAGGCACATAGTGCTGTGAACTTTCCTCTCAGCTCTGCTCATAGTGTCTCATAAGTTTGGGTATGTTGTGAACTGATTTTCATTGAATTCTAGGAAGTTTGTAATTTCTTTCTTTCTTTCTTTCTTCCTTGACCCAGTGGTGATTCGGTTGAGCATTGATCAGCTTCTGTGAATTTGTAGGCTTTCTATAATTTTTGTTGTTGAATTCTTTTTTATTTATTTTCTATTCATTTTACATATCAACCATTGATTCCCCTGTCCTCCCTCCTCCCACCCCCAGCCTCTCCCCCCAACCCACCCTTCCATTCCCACCTTCTCCAAGGCAAGGTCTCCCCTGGGGAGTCAGCAGAGCCAGGTACATTCAGTTGAGGCAGGTCCTCCCTGCACCAAGGCTGGGCAAAGTGTCTCAGTATAGGCACTAGGTTCCAAAAAGGCAGCTCATGCGCTAAGGACAGGTCCCGGTCTCACTGCCTGGGGGACTCCTAAACAGTTCAAGCTAAACAACTGTCTCACTTATCCAGAAGGCCTGATCCAGTTCCATGGGGACTCCTCAGCTATTGGTTCACAGTTCATGTGTTTCCACTACTTTGGCTAGTTGTCTCTGTACTTTTTCCAATCATGGTCTCAATACCTCTTGCTCAGATAATCCTTCCTCTCTCTCATCAACTGGACTTCTGGAGCTCCACCTGGGACTTGGCCATGGTTCTCTGCATCCGCTTCCATCAGTCACTGGATGAGGGTTCTATCATGACTGTTAGGGAGTTTGGCCATCCAATCACCAGAGTAGGTCAGCTCAGGCACCTCTCAACCATTGCCAGTAGTCTATAGTGGAGTCATCTTTGTGGATTTCTGGGGACCTCTCTAGCACTTTGCTTCTTCCTATTCCCAAGGGGTCTTCATTTATCATGGTATCTCTTTCCTTGTTCTCCCTCTCTGTTGATTCAGCTGGGATCTCTCACTCCCCTAAGCTCTCTTTCTCCCTACCCTTGCCCTCCATTACCACCCCACCCCCAGTTTGCTCATGTAGATCTCATCCATTTCTCCGTCGATGGATGATCCCTGTGTCTTTCTCAGGGTCCTCTTTACTAGATAGCCTACCTGGAGCTGTGAGTTGCAGTCTGGTTATCTTTGCTTTACATCTAGTATTCATTTATGAGTGAGTACATACCATGTTTGTCTTTCTGAGTCTGGGTTACCTCACTCAGGATGATTTTTTTCTAGATCCATCCATTTGCCTGCAAACCTCATGATGTCATTGTTTTTCTCTGCTGAGTAGTACTCCACTGTGTATATGTACCACATTTTATTTATCCATTCTTCAGTTGAAGGGCATCTAGGTTGTTTCCAGGTTCTGGCTATTACAAACAATGCTGATATGAACATAGCTGAGCATTTGCCCTTGTGGTGTGATAGAGCATTCCTTGGGTATATGCCCAAGAGTGGTATAGCTGGATCTTGGGGGAGATGGATTCCCAATTTTCTAAGAAAGTGCCATATTGATTTCCAAAGTGGTTGTACAAGCTTGCATTCCCACCAGCAGTGGAGGAGAGTTCCCCTAGCTCCACATCCTCTCCAGCATAAGGTGTCTTCAGTGTTTTTGATCTTAGCCACTCTGACAGGCGTAAGGTGGTATCTCAGAGTTGTTTTGATTTGCATTTCCCTGATGATTAGGGATGTTGAGCAATTCCTTAAATGTCTTTCAGCCATTTGAGTTTCCTCTGTTGAGAATTCTCTGTTTAGCTCTATAGCCCATTTCTTAATTGGACTGTTGGGCATTTTGGTGTCTAGTTTCTTGAGTTCTTTATATATTCTGGATATTAGCCTTCTGTCAGATGTGGGGTTGGTGAAGACCTTTTCCCATTCTGTAGGCTGTAGCTTTGTCTTGTTGACCATGTCCTTTGCTCTACAAAAGCTTCTCAGTTTCAAGAGGTCCCATTTATTGTTTCTCTCAGTGCCTGTGCTACTGATGTTATATTTAGGAAGTGATCTCCTGTGCCAATGTGTTCAAGACTACTTCTTAATTTCTCTTCTATCAGGTTCAGAGTAACTGGATTTATGTTCAGGTCTTTGATCCACTTGGACTTAAGTTTAGTGCACGGTGACAGATATGGATCTATTTGCAGCCTTATACATCTTGACATCCAGCTATACCAGCACCATTTGTTGAAGATGCTTTCTTTTTTCCATTGTACAGTTTTGGCTTCTTTTTCAAAAATTATATGTTCATAGGTGTGCAGATTAATATCAGGATATTCATTCGGTCCACATTTTGGTTTTTATGCCAGTACCAGGCTGTTTTTATTACTGTAGCTTTATAGAAGAGCTTGAAGTCAGGGATCATGATGCCTCTAGAGCTTGTTTTATTGTACAGGATTCTTTTGACTATCCTGGGTTTTTTTGCTTTTTCATATGAAGTTGAGTATTGCTCTTTCTGGGTCTGTGAAGAATTGTGTTGGGATTTTGATGGGGATTGCAAAGAATCTGTAGTTTGCTTTTGGTAAGATTGCCATTTTTACTATGTTAGTCCTGCCTATCCGTGAGCATGGGAGATGTTTCCATTTTCTGACAACTGCTTCAATTTCTTTTTCAGGGACTTAAAGTTCGTGTCATATAAGTCCTTCACTTGCTTGGTTAGTGTTACCCCAAGGTATTTGATATCATTTGTGGCTATTGTAAATGGTGATATATCTCTGATTTCCTTTTCAGCCTGTTTGTCATTTGTATATAGGAGGGCTACTGATTTTTTTTGAGTTAATCTTGTATCCTGCTACATTGCTGAAGGTGTTTATAAGCTGTATGAGTTCCTTGGTTGAATTTTTGGGGTCACTTATGTATACTATCATATCATCTGCAAATAGTGAAAGCGTGACTTCTTTGTTTCCAATTTGTATCCCCTTGATCTCCTTATGTTGTCTTATTGCTCTGGCTAGAACTCCAAGTACTATATTGAATAAGTATGGGGAGAGTGGACAGCCTTGCCTTGTTCCTGATTTTAGTGGAATCCTTTGAGTTTCTCTCCATTTACTTCAACGTTGGCTGTTGGCTTGCTGTAAATTGCCTTTATTGTGTTTAGGTATGTTCCCTGTACTCCTGATCGCTCCAAGACCTTTATCATGAAGGGGTGTTGGATTTTGTCAAATGCCTTTTCTTCATCTAGTGAGACAATCATGCGTTTTTTTCTCTGAGTTTGTTTATATGGTGTATTACATTGATGGACTTTCGTAGGTTGAACCACCCTTGCATCCCTGGGATGAAGCCTAATTGATCATGGTGGATAATTGTTTTGATGTGTTCTTGGATTCTGTTTGCCAGTATTTTATTGAGTATTTTTGCATCAATGTTCATGAGGGAAATTGGTCTGTAGTTCTCTTTCTTTGTTTTGTCTTTATTTGGCTTGGGAATCAGGGTAATTGTAGCATCATAGAAGGAGTTTGGTAATGTTCCTTCTGTTTCTATTGTGTGGAACAATTTAAAGATTATTGGTATTAAGTCTTCTTTGAACATCTGGTAGAATTCTGCACTGAAACCATCTGGTCCTAGGCTTTTTTTGGTTGGAAGACTTTTAATGACTGATTCTGTTTCTTTAGGGGTTATTGGACTATTTAAATAGTTTATCTGGTCTTGATTTAACTTAGGTATGTGGTACCTATCCAGAAAATTATCCATTTCTTTTAGATTTTCCAATTTTGTGGAGTAGAGGTTTTCGAAGTATGACTTGATGATTCTCTGGATTTCCTCAGTGTTAGCTGTTATGTCTCCCTTTTCATTTCTGATTTTGCTAATTTGGATGCTCTCTCTGTGCCTTTTGGTTAGTTTGGATAAGGGCTTGTCTATCTTGTTGATTTTCTCAAAGAACCAACTCTTTGTTTCATTAATTCTTTGTATTGTTCTCTTTGTTTCTATTTTATTGATTTCAGCTCTCAATTTGATTATTTCCTGGCACTGATTCTTCCTGGGTGAGTCACTTAGTGTGAGATTTCTCCAACTTCTTTATGTGGGCATTTAGTGCTATAAATTTCCCTCTTAGCACTGTTTTCATAGTGTCCCATAAGTTTGGGTATGTGGTATATTCACTTTCATTGATCTCTAGGAAGTCTTTAATTTCTTTCTTTATTTCTTCCTTGACCCATTGGTGATTCAGTTGAGCATTATTCAGTTGCCATGAGATTGTAGACTTTCTGTAGTTTTTGTTGTTGTTGAAATCTAACTTTAAACCATGATGGTCTGATAGAACGCAGAAGGTTATTCCAGTTATTTTGTATCTGTTGAGATTTGCTTTGTGGTCAAGTATGTGGTCAATTTTAGAGAAGGTTCTATGGGGTGCTGAGAGGAAGGTATATTCATTTTTGTTAGGATGGAATGTTCTGTAGATATCAATTAAGTCCATTTGGGTCATAACATCAGTTAAGTCCTTTATTTCTCTGTTAAGTTTCAATTTGGCAGATCTGTGTAGTGGTGAGAGTGGGGTGTTGAAGTCTCCCACTATTAATGTGTGGGGTTTTATATGTGGTTTAAGCTTTAGTAATGTTTCTTTTACATATGTGGGTGGCCTTGTGTTTGGGGCATAAATGTTGAGAATTGAAACTTCATCTTGGTGGATCTTTCCTGTGATGAGTATGTAATGCCCTTCTTGATCTCTTATGATTGATTTTAGTTTGAAGTCTATGTTGCTGGATATTAGGATGGCTACACCTGTTTGCTTCTTAAGACCATTTGATTGGAAAGACTTTCCCAGCCTTTTATTCTTAGGTAGTGTCTACCTTTGAATTTGAGGTGTGTTTCTTGTATGCAGCAGAAAGATGGATCCTGCTTTCGTATCCATTCTGCTAGCCTGTGTCTTTTTATAGGTGAATTATGTCCACTGATATTTAGGGATATTTATGATCAGTGATTGTTCATTCCTGTTATCTTTTGTTGGTAGTGTGTGTGTACTTCTCTTCTTTGGAGTTTACTGCTGTGGTGTTATCTATTGCCTGTGTTTTCGTGGGTGTATCTGACTTCCTTAGGTTGGAATTTTCCTTCTAGTGCATTCTGTAGGGCTGGGTTTGTGGATAAGTATTGTTTAAATCTGGTTTTGTCTTGGAATGTCTTGTTCACTCTGTCTATGATGATCAAAAGTTTTGCTGGGTATATTAGTCTAGGCTGGCATCCATGGTGTCTTAGCGTATGCATTACATCTTTCCAGGTCCTTCTGGCTTTCAAAGTCTCCATTGAGAAATCAGGTGTTATTCTGATGGGTTTGTCTTTATAAGTCACTTGGTCTTTTTCCTTTGCTGCTCTTAATATTCTTTCCTTATTCTGTACATTTAGTTGTTTAATTATTATGTGGCAAGGGGACTTTTTTTGGGGGTCTAGTCTGTTTGGTGTTCTATAGGCTTCTTGTATCTTCATAGGCATTTCTTTCTTTAAGTTGGGAAAGTTTTCTTCTATGGTCTTGTTGAATATATTATCTGTGCCTTTGAGTTGGTATTCTCCTCCTTCCTCTATTTTTATTATTCTTAGGTTTGGTCTTCTCACGGTGTCCCAGATTTCTTGGACATTTTGTGTTATGACTTTTTGGCATTGGTATTTTCTTTGACTGATGAATCCATTTCCTCTGTTGTATCCTCTACACCAGAGATCTTCTCTTCCATCTCTTGTATTCTGTTGGTTATGCTTGCATCTGTGTTTCCTGTTCGTTTACTCAGATTTTTTATTTCCAGCATTCCCTCTGTTTGTGTCTTCTTCATTGTTTCTATTTCCCTTTTCAGGTCTTGAACTGTTTCCCTCACCTGCTTTATTGCTTTTTCATGGTTTTCTTTAGGGATTTATTGTTTTCTTCCACCTTTTTATTTGTCTTTTCCTCTAGTTTTTTATAGCGTTCTTCCCATTTCTCCTTTGACTTTTTCTCATTTTCTTTATTGATTTCCTCCACTTTTTATTTATTTATTTATTTATTTATTTTGCAATACAATTCAGTTCTACATATCAGCCACGAATTCCCTTGTTCTCCCCCCTCCTGCCCCCCTCACCTTCCCCCGAGCCCACCCCCCCCCCATTCCCATCTCCTCCAGGGCAAAGCCTTCCCCGCGGACTGAGATCAACCTGGTAGACTCAGTCCAGGTAGGTCCAGACCCCTCCGTCCTCCACTTTTTTGTTTATCTTTTCCTCAATTTTATTTTTTATTTTTTCTTGAAAGGCCTCTAGTATCTTCATGATGCTAATCTTAATGTTGCTTTCTTCTGCTTCTTCCACTCTGTGATGTTCAAGTCTTGTTGTTGGAGGAGGGCTAGGTTCTGGTGATGTGTATTGCTCTTTATGTTGTATGTACTTCTGCCTTGACATCTGCCCATCTCCTCATCTAATAGGTATAAGAGGTGCCTGTGTCTGAGTGAGTTGCTGTTGGTTCACTCAACTGTTTGTTGTGTCTGTGTCTCAGGGGCCCTTCTGTGTCTAATCTTAGCTCTTGGTCTGATTGAAGCAGGTCTCAGACTCTTCTGTGTGAGTTGCTCTTGGGTCAACCCAAGGTAGTTGATTCTGTGACTCATGGATTTGTTCTTTGTAGCAGGAATCTTAGAGAGTCTTATTAATAAAATTCAAACCTGAGCCAGGTATTGGGGTGAACACTGGAAGGTAAGAGACGGAATAAGCCATAGCTGCCTCACCTCACCGGATCCTCAGCTGGTCTTGTTTCCTCAGACTGGAGGCCTCTCTGAGTCCTCATCCAGAATGGGTCTCAGCTGAACTGCTGCTAGAAAGCCTGAAAGCTTAACCAGCCAAATGCTTAACCAGGCCAAGATGCTGCTAGTTTCTGGTCCTCACACCTTATATACCTTTCTGCTTTCTACCACTGCTCCCTGAGATTAAAGGCTCGCTTTCTGAGATTAAAGGCATGAGTCACCATGCTTAGCTCTTTCTAATGTGGCCTTGAACTCACAGAGATGCAGAGGGATTTCTGTCTCTGGAATGCTATGATTAAAGGTGTGAGTGCCACCATATTCTAGCCTCTGTATCTAGTGACTGTCTGTTCTCTGACCCCAGATAAATTTATTAGGGTAAACAATATTTTGGGGAACACAATACCACCACAGTTCTTGGTCTTATCAGGGCTCTTGGTCCAGTCAGAGCTGGCAGATTCTGCCTTTCATGAAGCCTCTCTTGGTCCAATGAGAGGTGGCAGATTCTACGTCTCAGAAAGCCACTCTTGGTCTAATCAGGGCTGGCAGATTCTGTGTCTCCCGAGTTTACTCTTGGCCCAATGATGGCTCTTTGTCCAATGAGAGTTCTCTCATTCCCTGGGCCAGATGGGAGCTCTCTGGGTCAGATGGGAGCTCTGGGCTGGATGGGAGCTGGGGGCTGGTCTCCAAGTCTCAGGAAGTGGCAGGGGTCTCAGGCAGATGGGTGTGGCAGCAGGGCGTGTAGATTGCAGGCTCTGCTGAAGGGTCTTGGAGAAGGGGAACCTTCCCGTGGGAGCCCTGCCCACTGGCCAGCAACTGGGGCTGATTTGGGAGGGTCTTCCCCAGACTCCCAGGACAAATCTTGATCCCTGTCTGTATCCAGTCTACACTAGGTGGAATTAGCAGTTCTGGAGAGCACAGTGAACAGGATGGATACAGGCCCTGCATCCCACCTGTGCAGTTGACATGTTGACCATGACTGCTGTAGCCCTAGACATGAGATTGCAATTCTCCCAGTGATCTCCAGGGGGCAATATCAGGATACACTCTCAACAATCAGAAAATTATTTCCCTAAGTCATGACCTTGCCTTGCTGACTGGTTTCCCTTCTGTGTGTACTAACCCTGAGCTCCCTGCCAAGACCCCGCTCTGTTCTTTTCTGTCTGAGAAAACCCCTTTGCCTGGGGAACATAGGGTCTCCTCACTTATGACATCTCTCATAGGGGAAGACAAGGTTACTGCAGGGAAATCACATAGGCAAAGGGCAATAGTTACCCAGGAAGATCAGAGATGACCTAGGGTCAGCCAACACACAGCTCAGAGAACACCAGATGCTGGAAGATTGCTGTACCGGCTGTTTTGGTTGTCAACATGAAACAATCTATGGTCATCAGAGAAGAAGGAGCCTCAGTTGAAGGAATGCCTACATGATATCCAGCTATAAGGAATTTTCTTAATTAGTGATCAATAGGAAAGGGCCCAGACCGTGGTGGGTGGTACCTTCTCTGGTCTTGTGGTCCTAGGTTCTGTAAGAAAGAAAGCCCAGCAAGCCAGGGGAAGCAAGCCAGTAAGTAGCACCCCTCCATGGTCTCTGCACCGGCTCCTGCCTCTAGGATCCTGCCCTGTTTGGGTTCCTGTCCTGACTCCTTTCAGTGATGAACAGCAATGTGGAAGTGTAAGCCAAATAAATCCATTCCACCACCCCTAAGTTGCTTTTTGGCCTTGGTGTTTGTTGTTCTATTGCTCGCAGTAATAGAAACCCTAACTAAGACAGTTGTCTTGAAATTCTGCATAGGAAGAGGGAATCCATAGTCCTTTCCAGGACGCATAGGTCACATCTTCCCCCCAACACTGAGGACATGAAATTCCTCACACAACTGTTCCTGGGCCTCTAACCTGGATAAGAACTTTGACGGTGACACTAGTAATAAAGAATTGATACTCATCTCTACTGACCACTCAGCTGGTCCCTTTGCAGCCTTCACAAACATCCCTGTCACCTTCTGCTGGGAGTAAATCCCACCTTCCCAGAACACTGAGGACACAGGGCAGACTGGGTGCTCAGCTGGGTCTCTGTGTCACAAGGATACATAGGCAGGATGGAGGCTCCTTCTTGTATACCGACAGACCCAAGGTCAGGACACAGCAGATGTCACCCTGGGATGAGCTGTTGTGCTCTGAGGGCATGGGGATGCTTATCAGCCTTGTTGCTCAAGGTGTCCCTTGGAGGAGAAATGTAAAGGGACAAAAGTTGAGAGGGATGTGAGGAAGCACTGAGAGTGGAAGGGACAGAGCGGTGTCCCCACCACCCAGATCCTATTGAACTCTGGGAAGTGTTCCAGCCCGGGAGGCTGTGCATTTCAGAAGGAGGAAGGACAGCAGAGCCTGGGGACAGTGTTGGAGCTGGAGCACTTCTCTGCACTGTGAGAAGAGAGATGGAGGTGTCCTCTGTGATTCCCTGTATGGGCTGCACCCCCTGGCAGGGTCTCTTGCTCACTGGTAAGTGTACCCACTCTCTGACTGTGTGAGGGTGGGAAATTCAGAGGCAGGCTGGAGTTTCCTAAAGATGAAAGAAGCCCCAGAGGAGACTTGAGGTTTCTTTTTCAGTCATGGTACAGAAGGTACAGTGAGGGACAGAGGCTCAGTAGTCTGAATCTCTCAGGGGACAGGAGGTGATGAGGAGAAGAGAGAAGCTTCAAACACTCCCTATTGAAAGTGAGTCATATTGACTGCCATGTTCTGAAGCCTGATGTCCCCAGCCATGGCAGGGTGACTCCAAATATGAATCAACAGGGGTGGGCCAGGGGGATGGCTCAGTGTGTGGAGACTTGACAACCTGCATTCAGTCCTCAGCTCCCACAGGGTAGATGGGGAGAGCAGACTCCTGCAGGATCTTCTCTGGCCTCAACTCAGGTGCTGTGCTTTGCACCCGCACATGCACACACTGAGACAGGCGCCTGCACACACAGACACATATAGTGTAGAAGCAAATGTAAAAAATTTAAAAATCACACCTGAGTATAATAATTGTCATTTGCTCCAAATCTGGGAACTATGTAGATAAACCCATGGAGACACACTTCTCCTTCCTTCCTTCCCTCCCTCCCTTCTTCCTTTCTTTGTTCCTCTCTTCCTTCCTTCCTTCCTTCCTTCCTTCCTTCCTTCCTTCCTTCCTTCCTTCCTTCCTTCCTTCCTCTCTCCACTGGTGCCTGAATGTATTCCAGAAACTGAACCTCCCAACAAGGTCACACTAATTCCTTTCCTCACAAAGCCCCTGATTCAAGTGGACCTGATGTCAGAGCACCCAGAAGATGAAGTTAGAGTTTGACTAGATGCAGAGAGGGAATAGAGAAAAAAATCCAGTGTGAGAATCCCCTGGAAGAGGAAGTCAGAGGGGCATTGCTCCTCACACCAAATACACTGTGTGAAGAGGGGTATGAGAACATGGCAGGGGAGTCAGCAGAACCTGAGTACAGAATTCCATAGAGAGGAAATAATAGGCTCTGAGGGAATGGCGGTCATGTTGCTCACCTCCATCAAGGAGGGTGGGCATATCCCTGCCCCCACATCTAAGTGAGTGGTGTCACATTTGCTCATTATTAGTGGCGTTTCTCTGTTCTCTTCTAGCCTCCCTTTTAACCTGCTGTCACCTGTCCACCACTGCCCAAGTCACCATTGAATCAGTGCCACCCCAAGTGGTTGAAGGAGAAAACGTCCTCCTCCGTGTTCATAATCTACCAGAGAATCTTCTAGCCTTTATCTGGCACAAAGGGGCAAGGGATATGAGCCTTAGAATTGCACTGTATTCACTGGCCAAGGATGTAAGTGTGAAAGGTCCCGTACACAGTGGTAGAGAGACAGTGTTCAGCAACGGATCCCTGCAGATCCACAATGTCACCCATAAGGACACAGGATTCTATACCTTACGAACCGTTAATAGACGCATAGGAATTGTATCAATAACAACCAAGTACCTCCACGTGCACAGTAAGTGATTCTTCTTGAACTCTGGGTGCTGGGTGGGGTTCTTTCCACTGGACACACACAGAAATGTCAAATCTAGCCTGTGCCTACTTCCCCTCTGCATGTGTCCCCATGTTGGGGTTTGAGCATTTAGTGCATGCATTAGACATGCATGATGAAGAATAACTGCAGTAGGTCAGAATTCTTCATTTGATCTCACTTTGCACACAGGTGGATGCATGGCGGGTAACTCAGCCAAAGCTATCAGCCTCTGTCTAGACTCTTGGATTTCTCACAGGAACGTGTCCCTGAGGAGGACCCTGAGTGATGACTGTCATGAGAACGGATCTGTCCCCTTCCCCAGGCATCACTCAGCTGGTCACTTTGAAGCCTCACAGACACGTGTCACCTTCCTGCTAAGAGGATAGTCCATCTTTTCAGAGCACTGAGAACACAGGGCAGACTGGGTATCCAGATGGATTTTTGTGTTCCACAGGGAGTGCAGAGGCTCCCTCTTTTGTGCTGACAGACCCAGGGCCAGGACACAGCAATGGGGCAGCCCCAGGGTGAGCTGCTGCTCTCTGAGAGCACAGGGATGTTCATCAGCCCTTTTGATCACCATGTAGTCTGGAGGACTGAGACATAAAGAGAAGAAGATAGGGGTGGGGCATTTAGCTCAGTGGTAGAGCACTTGCCTAGCAAGTACAAGGCCCTAGGTTCGATCCTCAGCTCAAAAAAAAAAAAAAAAAAAAAAAAGAAAAGAAAAGAAAAAAAAGAAGCTAGGGATATGGGGTCCCACTGAGAGTAAGGGGATAGAGCAGTGTTTTGAATAGAGAACCCCCACAGCCCATGGAACTCTGCTTCTTCCTGGGCAAAGGCTCAGTTCAGATGAGGGAAGGGTAGCAGAGTTCGATAGCGGACATGCCACGGAAGGAGGACCGATCAGGCCATAGAGACTAGGGATTGTTCCCTTTTATCCCTCTGCAAAGGGTCACTGACTCTCAGGGGCTCCTGACCACAGTTGAGGTGATCATGAGTTGATGGTGTGAGAGGAGAGGATTGACCTACTGTCTGGAGACTAAGGGGACTCGGACCTGAGAGGAGTCTTGGGTTTGTAGGAGAGAAGACACAGGGTAAGGCCGGAGGCTCAGCAGCAGGAAAATTATTTTTGTTCTTGGTGAATCTGATAAAGCAAGGGGGTGGGTGATAATTCTTATCCAAACTTAATCAGCATGTCCACAATAATCTGAAGACTTATGTTCTCAGCTTGGCATCCCAGAGAAAAAAATCAGGCTGGGGTTGATTAGTGACATGTGTCAGTAGATACAAGATTTTGCTTCATTATCTGACAAGCTGAGACTAATGAACACAAGTCCTCTGACCTCCACCTAGGGACTGTGTCCTGCACTCACCCACACACCCTGACACATGCCCTTGGACACAAACTCACAGACAAATATAAATGAGTGTAAAAAATCAAAGCAAATGGAAACATTCAACTCTGCATTCCAAACCCATGAATTTCTTAAGTAAACCCATGGGCATACAGGGTCCTGCAACAATACTCATTCATTCACTCTCCACAGGTATCTGAGCTTTCCTAGGTACCATTTCTTTAAAAAAAAAAAATACAAGATGAATGCATGTTCTCACAATTCCCTAGTCCTAGTGGACTGGAAGTAAAGAAAGCTAGAAGGTGAAGTCAGGTGTTGACTGGAACCACAAGAAGAAAAAACCATAAACAACAGAAAGTCAGAGAGTCAGGGGTCAGGTTTGCAGGGAGAGAAGCCAGGGAGACTTTCCCTAACACCAGTCTACAATGAATGTGAGCAGGGGTCTGAGGGCAGTGAGCCAGGGCCGTGTTAACACCCGAGTGGAGAGTGCCATACAGAGGAATGACAAGTGTAGGGACACTGAGGACATCTGGCTTGTGTATTCACTTCTACCCAGTAGGACAGGGAGACACTCACCCACACAGCTAGTCTGAGCAAAGGACACACCTCCTCAGGACACAGGACTCTATCTTAGCCAAAATCCAAGGTCCCACTACTGATCAATGTTTCTTCCCTTCTAGCCTCCCTTGTGAACTGTGGGCACCATATCACCTCTGCCCAGCCCACTATTGAATCAGTGCCACCCAGCGTTGCAGAAGGGTCAAGTGTTCTTCTACTTGTTCACAATCTCCCACAGAATCTTCTAGCCTTTTTCTGGTACAAAGGGATGGTTGTGTTCAACAACCTTGAAATTTCGAGACACGTAATATTTACAAATTCAAGCATGCTGGGTCCTGCACACAGTGGTAGAGAGACAGTGTACAACAACGGATCCCTGCTGCTCCAGAACGTCACCTCGAAAGACACCGGACTGTACACTCTACGAACTGTGACCACAGATCTGAAAGCTGAAGTACTGCACGTGCAAGTCCAGGTGGACAGTAAGTGGTTCTCTGTGATCATTCAGTGCTGGGTGGGGCATAGTCACACGGGACTGTCCTGAATGATTGTGCATTTGTGCATACCTCCCCTCCATACTGTGTCCCCTTGTTGTGTTTTGAGCACTTAGTGCAGAACAAACAGTGTGGAGACACACTGCCATAAATCAGACTATGTCACCTGCTCCTACGCTCAGAAAGGATGGTGTGTGTGTGTGTGTGTGTGTGTGTGTGTGTGTGTGTGTGTGTGTGTGTGTGTGTGTGTGTGATGAGAAATGGTAACACAATTCAAGGAGCATAAGACTCAGGCATGTCTTTTGGGATTCTCATTATGAAAATGGTTCAGAGAAAGATCCTGTTGATATCAGGCAGATCTTGGTATCCTCACAGTGATTCGAGCACCAGGAAGGCCTGGCTTCAGACCTCTGTCTCAGGCTTGACTACAAGTGACCTTGGGGAGTATTTAGCCAGGTTTACACACTTACTTTCTATGAAGCTGACAGGGAACAGGCCAACTGTTTTTGGTCATCCATGTTTCCCAGCATGTGAAACCAATCAATGCATTGTCATGAGAGCCACATTCAAGCTAGGTCACCTGGGCACCCCCTCCTGAGACTCAGCATGGAGAGCAGAGCTGAACAGATGCCCAGGTCATCAGCCACCTGTACTCATGGGCTTATGAGACCTTACAGGAGGGTCAAGGTCTCCAAAGTGAAGAAGAGTGGACACAGGTCCACCCAGCAAGTGTCTGTTCTCGGGGGTCCAGCTCAGGGAATTCCTTCTTGGAGGGGAATGGCAGCAGATTCCACTGATTTGGACAGCTCCCACTCAAACTGTAGTTCCCCTAGCGATCACCAGGGGGGCAGGATCGAACACAATCCACAGTCAGACACTGGAGAGGTGGTGAGTTACTTTTTAGGTTTCCATACCTGTACCAACAGACCTGGAGGTCCCTCCCACAAGACCACTCTGACCTACTGGCTCCTGTGTCTGAGAACACTACTATGCTAGGGGCCCTGTTCAGCCTCCCCGCTTCTAGTATTTTGCTTGGGGGAAAGAGGATGGCCACAGGGGAATTACTAAGCAAAGGACAGAGGCCATGAACAGAACTGAACTGCATCTCAGCCAACAAGGGAGGCTGGAATTCAGGTTTCTCTCTGAAACCCTTCACTGCAGGGGGAATCCATACCTTTCCAGGATGTAGGTGACCTTTTCCACACACAGGACATGGATCTCCTGATACTACTGCCCTTGGACATCTGTCCTGGACCAGCAAACCCTGAATGCAGACAGTAGTGATAAGGATGAGTGTCTTTCCCCTGGCATCATTCAGGTGGTCCCTTTCCAGCTCTCCCAGACATCTCTGTCACCTTCTGGCTGAGCCAATCCCACCTTCCCAGAGCACTGAGGACATGAGGATGACTGGAGGCTCAGCAGAGCTTCTGCTTCACAAAGAACGCACAGAGAGGACAGGGTCATCTTCTTCAGTGCTGACAGAGCCAAGACCTAGTCACGGTAGAGGTCAGCCCTGGGGTTAACTGTTGAATATTGGGGCACAGGGATGCTTAACAGCCTGTTGCTCACTGTATGGTCTTGATGACTAAAACATAGAGACAGAGTGGGGGAGATAAATACCAGACAATGCTAAGGGGAAGAGACAGCAGTGCCTTGGACGAGGACCCACCACAGTCCACGTAACTCTGAGAGAGGTTTCTGACTTGAGGCACGCTTGGCTCAGAGGGAGGCAGGACGGTGGAGCTGACTCCAGGACAGCAGAGCTGACTCCTGGACAGCAGAGCTGACTCCAGGACAGTGGAGTGTGGTACCAGTGCTGGATCCATTTGAGATCCCCCCTGTTCCAGGGATCAAGATCCCTACCTTGCCCAAGGGGCACTATGGACAAGGGCTAGTCACATAAGTGAAGAGAGAATTCCCTGACAGTGTGTGGAAGTGGGAGCTCAGGTCTTGGTTGGAGTCTCAAAGGAGGGCAAGAGTCTGAAGGAGAATCAAGGTGTCTTCTTTCCCCCCTAGTGGAGATGACACAGAGAATGCACAGAGGTTCAGCAGCAGGAAGTTCTCAGTGAACAGGAAATGGTAAGGGGTAGGGATGAAAGCCAGATTGTTCTCTGTTCAATGGTAATCATGTTGGCTGCTGTATTTTGAAGACTGATATTCCCAACTATGACAGAGTGACACAGAAAAGAATCTGGTCAGTGAGGTGTTTCAGTGAGTGAAGACACATTGTGCCAGGCCCAGTGACTTGAGTTTAATCCTTAGCCCCCCGTGTTGGAAGGAGAGAACCCTCTTCCTCTTCAAAACTCTCCTTTGCCCCACATATAAGTACTGTGGCAAGCACCTGGCCATATTGAAATCTATGTAGGAATGCACATGTTTTCACACCTACATGTATTCATGCACACAGACAGAGTGTCACACACACATGAAATGGAAATAGATGCAAAATGCTAAATCAAACTGGGGTATCCATTAGCCACAAAGCTGAGAGTATCATAAATAAAACCTTGCGTATGCTGGGCCTTGGAACACTGGTTGCTCATTCTCATCATTAATTCATTCATTTATTATCCATGGGTGTCAGAACCTTTTCTATGTAGCATGCCTTCCAAAAAATGAGGTTAGCTCTAGTCTTGACAAAACCCTATTCCAAGTGGACTTGAAGACAATCCAGTAAAGAAAGTTTGAGGGGAAGTTAAGTGGTGATTGGAACCACAAGAGGAACAGAACTGCAACAAAGAGAATCAGAGAGTGAAGATGCATGGTGTGTAGGAGAGGTCAGGGAGGCATCCCTCCAACACCAGTCTACACTGAATGTGAGCAGGGGTCTGAGTGCAGTGAGCTGGGGCCATGTTGACACCTGAGTGGAGAGTGCCATACAGAGAAAATGACATGCAGAGACACTGAGAACATAGAAATCCTGTGCTGACCTCCACCCAGAAGGGCAGGGAGACGCTCACACACTTAGGCTGAGCAATGGCCACACCTGCAGAGGACACAGCGCCCAAACTTAGCTGAATATAAACATCCCCATATTGATTGATCTCTGTCTTCCCTTCTAGCCTTCTCTTTGACCTATGGGTGCCCTCCCACCCCTACCCAGCCCACTGTCGAATTAGTGCCGCCCAGAGTTGCAGAAGAAGCAAGTGTTCTTCTAATGGTTCACAATCTCCCAGAGAATGTTCTAGCCTTTTTATGGTACAAAGGTGTGATTGTATTAAAGAACCATGAGATTGCCCGACATATAATAGCCAAGAATTCAAGTGTGCTGGGCCCTGCACACACTGGTCGAGAAACTGTGTACAGCAATGGATCCCTGCTGCTCCAGAACGTCACCTGGAAAGACACTGGATTGTATACTCTAAGGACTCTAAGTACAGATCTGAAAAAAGGATTAGTGTATGTGCAACTCCTGGTGGACAGTAAGTGATTCTCAGTAGCATGAATTCTAACTGGTCTTAATAATAAAAACTCACAGTCAGATATAGGGGTAAATTCTGAAAGATCAGAGAGACAAAGGAGCAAGCCACAGCTACTTCTTACCTCGCCAATTCCTCAGGTTGAAAGGGGGTGAGTTCCTGTCCCCTCCTGCCTTATATTCCTCTCTCAGCCCAGCCATATCACTTCCTGTCTCCACCTCCCTAGTGCTAGGATTAAAGGCATGTGCCTCCCAAGTACTGGGATCAGAGGCATGAGATCCCAAGTGCTAGGATTAAAGGCACGAGCCTCCACCACCTGGCTGTTTCTCTATTAGACTGGATCAATCTCATGTAGCCCAGGGTGGTCTTGAACTCCTGATCTTTATGTCTCTTCCTCCCAAATGCTGGGATTAAAGGTGTGCACCACCACTGCCTGGATTCCATGGTTAACTAGTGGGTAGCTGTGGCCTCTGATCTCCAGGCAAGCTTTATTTGTTAGACCATAAACACAATATCACAATTCTCTATGGCTGTTCTGGGTCAGATGGGGTTTAGTCACACAAGACTGTCATACCTCAGTCCCCTCTGCACTGTGTCCCTATCTTGGGGTTTGAGCACTTAGTGCAGGACACACATGTGGAGACCAATGACTGTAGATCAGACTGCATCATCTGACTCCCCCATGTATCAAGGAGGAACTTGATGAAAATTAATTCAGAGTAAGATGTCAGAGTCAGCCTAGTTTCCTGAGGCTCATCTCATGCATTTGAGGAAGACACCAGAGGATAGAATTCCATTTAGAAAGTTCCACATATAGGGGTCCTGAGGGAATGGAGGTCATGTTGCTGACCTCCACAAAGTGGGATAGATGCACTCATGCCTGCATCTCTAGGCTGAGTGATGAATCCATCAGCTCAGGATGGAGGTCGCCATCTTTCCACCAAGCAAAGTTGATCCCCTGGAATGGCTTTTTCTCTTTTTCCTTCCAGCCTCTCCTTCTACATGCTGTAACCCTCTCATGATTGAACCAGTGCCATGGAATGCTGCTGAAGGGGAAAACGTTCTTTTCCTTGTTCATAATCTGCCAGAAGATGTGAGAACCTTTTCCTGGTACAAAGGAGTGTCTAGCTTCCAGATGTTTAAAATGGCAGAATACAACAAATCAGTGAATTCCATTACCCCAGGTCCTGCCCACAGCAGAAGAACAATGGTGTGCACCAATGGATCCCTGCTGCTTCAGGATGTCACTGAGGAAGATGCAGGATTCTACACACTACAAACTTTAAATAGAAATTTGAAAACTGAAACAACACATGTACAGCTCCATGTGAACCGTAAGTGATTCTCTACAGTCTCCAACTGCTGAGTGTGGCTTATCCTACTTCATACACTGGACTGTCAGGACTGAGCTGTGCCTGCTTTCTCCCCACTGCACTGTGTCCCCCCCCCACTGGGGTTTAGGCCCTTACTGCAGGATGCACAAAGGGTAGAAAAACTGTAATGTATCAAAACCCCTCACCTGTCTTTACCTGCAGAGTGGAGAACCTGTGCTGATAAACTCAGCCTTAGAATTTTAGCTACAACCCAGACACTTGGAGCTAGCTCTAGGCTGGCTGAGGAAACCATGGGATCCTCACAGAGAGCACCAGAAAGCCCTGTCTGAAGTCTCTGTCCCTGGCTAGATGCCAGATGACACTGGGGAGCTTGCTGTCAGTATTTGAGTTTTACTACCTGCTAGAGTTGACAGGGGACAAGGCTTTAGTGGCATGTGGAACCAGCCAGTGTGCTTCTGTGAGAGCCAAGGTGAGGTTCTCATCTGGACATCTTCAGAGACTCGGCAGGGAACATATAGCTGGTCAGGTGCCCAGGTCATTAACTAACTGTCCTGATGGACACATGAGACAAACTGGAAGGTTAAGATCCCCACATGGAGGGACAGAAGACAAACCCTCCTTGTGAGTGATTGTCTTCTGGTGTTCAGCTCTGGAATTTTCTCCTGCAGGCAAGTAGTAACAGAGGTGCTGATTTGGACAGCTCCCACAAATGAGGTGCAGTTCTTCTAGTAATCATTAGGTGGCTATAGAAGAACACAGAATCTACATCTAGAAAAGTATTTCTAGGAGCCATGAGCTTAACATGTAGCCTGGCTTCCATCCCTGTCCCTACAGACCTAGAGGTCACTGACAGCATTTTCAAACCTACTGGCTGCTTTCTGTATTTCTAAGCATACTTTCTACCAGAGGACCCTGTGTTTACCACCCCATCCTTCTGGCACCTACAGTGGGTAAGTCACCTAGAGAGAGAACAGCTGCACCCCAGAAAGGACATTGAGAGACCATTGGCATAGATTAGCCATCTCAGGAAGATGGAGGATCCCTCTCAAACGGTCCCTAGTATGATGGAGCAACCATCCTCTCTCTAGGACTCAAGTCACCTCTTGCTTCTCCCCCACATGAAACTCCTCACACAGGTGACATTTCTGTCACCTTCCTGTGGGGAGTACAGCCCACCTTCTCAGGGCATTGAAAATACAGGGCAGACTCGGTGCTCAGCTTGGGTTCTGTGTCATAGAGGACACATTGGGAGAACAGAGAAGAGGCCAGACCTGGGGTGAGCGGTTGTCATTGGGACACTAGGAGTGTCCAAACATGTCAGGGTCAGAGTAGGTCCTTGGACATCATCCCTGACAAGAGTCAGCCTTGCTCAATGAAGGGCCCCTGCCTGGGAGTAGGCTGAGCTCAGACAGAAGGAGAAAGACAGCAGAGCATGGAGACAGGTGCTGGAGCAAAAAACTCTTCTCCACAGAGGCAAGTCAGGCGTGCAAGTGCCACCGTGGAGACCCATTGTGTAATTCCCTGCAAAGGATGCACCACCCGGAAGTGGGAAGTGGCTCCTGCTCCCAGTTGAGGAGAACAATGCTTGATGGTGTGGGGGAGGGAGAGGAGCTCAGAGATGGCTAGAATCTCCCCAGGTGGAAAGACAGGAAAGGCTTCACCGAGTTGACCTCTGACCTCCAACTAGGTGCCCTGACCTGCATTCACCCACACCCACACACCAACTCTTTACAATGCGTAACTTAATGTGAGCGGGAGTTGTAATGTGTCAGTAGCTCCACACATGAGAATCTCATTATCTCCTGGACATGCAAGGCCCTGGGGCATTCATTCATTCATCACCGACCTGTGTCTTAGCCTGTCCAGGCACTGGACCTTCTAGAAAGACCAAACTAGCTTTTCCTAGCAAGGCCCCAGCTCTAGTGGACTGGAAGACAGACTAGGAAGCATCTCTAAGGGAAGTTATGGGTGGGCTGCATCCAGACAGGGAAGAGGTGAAAGAGGTCAGAATGTGAAGACTGAGGGTCTTACAGCAAGAAGTGAGAGAAGGCACGCCCATCACACACATATTCTGGTGTGAGCAGGCCTGGTAGGACAGTGAGCAGGGAGACACCTGGGGAGAGAGTTCTACCCAGAGGAAGTGACACAGTCAGGGACACTGGGGTCCTGAAGGTCTTTTCCTTACCCACTCTGAGTGGGACAGACACTCCCATCCACCTCACTGAATGATGGACCTGAGCTTCTCACTACTCAGGGCCTCATCTTTTCTCCAAAGACAAAGCTCTCAATATTGATGAATTTATCTCTTTTCCTTTCTAGCCTCCCTTGTAGCCTGCAGGAACCCTATCACCACAGCCAAGCTCACTATTGAATCAGTCCCACCTAATGTTGTTGAAGGAGAAAACATTCTTCTACTTGTTCATAATATCCCAGAGAACCTTCGCGCCTTTTCCTGGTACAAAGGGGTAGCCATTGTCAATAGCCATGCGATTGCATGGTACTCAGTACCCACTAATAGAAGTTTGCTGGGGCCTGCACACAGTGGTAGAGAGACTGTGTACCCCAACGGATCCCTGCTGCTCCACAATGCCACCCAGAAGGACACTGGATTCTACACCCTACGAACCTTAAATATACAGCTTGAAACTCAAGAAACACGCAGGCACATCCACATATACAGTAAGTGATTCTTTGTGAGCTCTGGGTACTGGTGGGGTTAAAAGTCCTTTGCACACACAGGGCTGTCTAGTGTGGACTATGCCTGCCTCCCCTTTACATTGCATCCCCACATTGGGGCTGAAACATTTAGTGCAGGACACATGTTATGTGGAGACAACCTGAAGTAGATCAGCATCCCTTACCCAACTCCACCCGCAGAGGAGGACGTGTGCTGGGTAACTCAGCCCCATGATGTCAGTTAGCCTCAGCCCAGACTCTTTGTGTGTCACCATGCACATGGCCCTGAGCAAGACCCTGTGGGAGACAGGAAGGACCTGGTTAAGGTAACCACGGGCTTCTTACAGAGAGGTGGGCATCGGGAAGCCCTGGCTTCAGACTTCTGTTGTAGAGTCAACTTCAGTTGACCCTAGAGAGCATCTCCTCAAGGCTAGAATTTGGTTTCCTGTCAGAGCTGAGAGGGACCAAGGCTTTACTGACTGTCCAAGTCCTGTAGAGTGTGGAACCAGCTGCGCACTGCTGTGACAGCTGCAGGTCATAGGTTACCTGTCCATCTCCTTCTCCTGAGTCTCAGTGGACAGGTGCCAGGATGTAAGCCAACTCTTCTGATGGGCTTAGGAGACGTCACAGGAAGATCAGGGTTCCCAAGGGGAGAGACAGAGGAGACAGTTCTCCAGGCAGCTCCTTGTCCTCAGAGGTCCAATCTAGGGAATTCTTTTCTGTAGGCAAAGAGTAACAGGTGCTACTGATATGAGCAGCTTATCATCCCAAAGTCAGGCCATTGGTCATATCTAACATTAACTCATGAACATGGTTGCTGTGATAGGGAAACTGAGGCATAGCAAACTCAGTGTCTGAGTGAGTGTCTCATAGGCTCTGGTGGGGCAGATCCAAAACTGTGAATATAGTCACAGTTCTAACTCATCTACCCTGGAGGCTTGATTAAGTGTGAACCATGGCGGGGGGGGGGGGGGCTGGTTGAGCTCTCTGAAGGACTACTGTCATTTGTTCTCCTCCTCTGTTTCTTTGCAGAGCCTGTGACACAGCCCTTCCTGGGAGTCTCTGACACCACAGTCCCAGTCCAGAGCTCTGTGCTCTTCACTTGCCTCTCAACTGACACTGGAATCTCCATCCGTTGGATCTTCAATAACCAGAGTCTGCACCTCACAGAGAGGATGACTCTGTCCCCGATGAAGTGCAGACTCAGCATAGATCCTGTCAGGAGGGAGGATGCTGGAGAGTATAAGTGTGAGGTCTCCAACCCAGTCAGTTCAATGACCAGTCTCCCAGTCAGGCTGGCCATAATGAATGAATGACCTGTCTTCTAATCCTACAGCAGGGTGAGGGCATTTCTTTATCGATGGTGTACAAAATGGAGAAAAGTTATGTGGTAAAAATTGTCAATTACGCCGGGTGATGGTGGTGTACACCTTTAATCCCAGCACTTGGGAGGCAGAGGCAGGCGGATCTTTGTGAGTTCGAGGCCAGCCTGGGCTACCAAGTGAGTTCCAGGAAAGGTGCAAAGCTACACAGAGAAACCCTGTCTCGAAAAACCAAAAAAAAAAAAAAAAAAAAAAAAAAAAGTCAGTTACTACTCAGGTATGGCCAGCATGGTGACTCATGCTTCCAATCGTGAGATACACATGTGTACAAGGACAGGCGATGATTTAAAGTGAGACTTTTGTCTCCAAAGGAAATAAACACATCAATAGACTAAGTGCAATTGCAAAAGGTTAATAGGTTGCGGATCAAATACATAGCCAACAGAAGCTGTGGGAAATAATTTCAAAAACCCTCCAAACGTCTGTGTGCTCTGAGTCCCCTGTTAAAAGGTGCAGTGTTTGCACTGAGGTAAACATCCTCTCATACGCTCCAATAGTTTCCCCCAACTCCAATGCTGCCTGCACACCAGTCATCTGTGTGAAGTGAGGAAGAGTGACAGGAGAAGGGACTACCCATGCTTCCATGAGGACATAACTGGTTTCTAAATAGTTTTGACTTACAGTTGCTTTGATGCACAGAAGTCAAATCCATTGTGTAAGGGACAATTGGTGTGTTTCTGTCCTGAGTGTGGCATTCACAGTGCAACCTTGCACACAATTTTTTTTCCTGTTAATGTATTTTTTGAGATGTCTCACTTTAGCCATTTTGAAGCATACAGCACATTCATATTGTCATGTGGATATCTCCATTGTCCATTTGAAAAGCATTTCTAAGCCCATCCTGCTCCCTCCAGCCCTGTATAACCCCATCTACTTCTGTCTCTGTGCATATGACAAAACAGGACATCAAATGACTTATAGTCACAATTAGTTTACAAAAATACAGCTCAGGTAGGTGGGGTTGCTCACCATTTCCAGAAACTTTTGCAGAATCTTTAGCATTTTCTCCAAATAAGTCCATGTCATCTGCAGACATATTTTTACAGCTAATTAATTGGCCACCTTTTATTTTTCTGTGTTGCCTAATTGTTCTGTCTGGGACTCCTAAGGGAATATCAAACAGAAGTGGTCACAGCAGCATCCTTGTATTGATTCTGATCTTGGAGGGAAAGCTCAGTGTCCCCACTGAGTAAGAGTTGGCTGTGTGTTTTTACTTGCACTCTACTACTCTGATGTATCTTCTACCCCTTGTTTGGCTGTTTTCATCATTAAAAACTGTCCACTTTTGTTAGATGTCTTTTTTGTCTCAGTCTTATGAGTTATACATGAAGTCAGCTTTGTGTCTCTTCATGCTTCTATATCTGTAGGTTCTGGGCTTCTGGGAATTTTTCTGCTTCATCTAGCTTACCCAACAGTTGGCACATAGCTATTGAATACTCATGGAATTATTAGTGTTCTGAGGAGTGGACAGTAAGGTCTCAAATTTCACTTCTAGTGCTAATAATGTTAATCTTTGAAAAACAAAGTTAACCTAATTAAAGGTAGTTAGTACTTTTAATCACTTTGAAGAACAAGATTTTGATTCATTGATTTTCTCGACAGTTGTTATCATTTTGTATCATTATTCTAACCTGTGGGAAGTGAGGCAGATACCAAGGATGAATGGTATTTCCTGGCTTGCTCTCCATGGTTTGCTCTTGCCTGTTCAGGCTAGAATCACCAGCCTAGGAATGGCACTACCCACAGTAGACTGGACACTCACATATCAATCAACAACCAAGTTAATGCTCCCTAGATTACCCACAGACCAAGCTGATGGAGGCAATTCCTTGAATATCTCTAGGTGTCTCTAACTTGTATCACATGACACAAACTAACCTACACACATGTCAAACACATCTGGCCCTTCAGGCTAGTTTCAGCAAGGTGTTGCACCTAGTTTCTAAAGGTCAGAAAATCAGTATCCACCTGAACCTCAAGACAGCTGCCTACATGGTCTATATTTATGAGAGGAGGGGTGTTAGAACTCAAGAGTAAAAAGGTGGTTCTGTTTCAAAGCCTGCTCTGACCCTTCACATTCCTAGATTCGTGCTTTGTCCTTAGGGAACCAGTGGCTTTTGTCAGCCATCATGAAACATCTGAGCAGAATGGTTCATGTTCTGATCCAGCTGGACCACACTGAGCTGAAGGCAGGCCTGCTCTTAGTCTCGTGGGTGAGATTTCTGTTCGCACATCAAGTCCTGAGGACAGGCTGTGGGTGCTTCTCATGGAAGCAACACGGGAAATCACATCATAAGCATTGGAGGGCATTGGCCCAGGCTGAGCAGGGGAGGTCAATGACTCTAAAGGGATACAGCACTTTGGGCTACATGGCTGTCCTAAGTCTGTCTACCATCAAGCTCTGTCACTCAGCTCACACCTGAAGAAGTCTGTGTTTCTCCCATACAGCACATGAGGCCCCACCATCTCTGAGCCCTCAGGTCCACCTGCATCTGCCTGTGATTCACCTTCTCATTTATTTTCTTTAGATTCTAGTTGGCGAGGAGACAAGAGTGTTCTACAACACTAGTAGAAAGAGACCCTTGTAATTGTCAGAGGTCCCACATAGGGCACCTTCTCTGTTGTCTGCACAGCACTGTTACACACAACAACAGCAACAACTACAGCCCAGTGGAGGGTGAGGATTCAGTAGCATTAACATGTGAACCCGAGACTCAGGATATAACCTCTCCTGTGGTGGATAAGTGGTCAGAGACTCTCAGAAGGTGACAGGCTGAGGCTGTCTGAGAGCAACAGGACTCTCACTCTGCTCAGTGTCATCAGGACTCACACATGACCCTTTGAGTGTGGAATCTGGAACCCAGTGAGGACGTAACAATGTGACCCAGTCAACCTGAATGTTAACTGTGAGCTAATTTTATTCCATCATGGCCAGAGATACATTGCTGAGTTCCATTTCATCCCATGACACAGACCCATCAATGTGAACACCTAGGTTGGCAATGTCATCCTGTTCTTGTTTATTCACATCCATCCAGGTCCATCCTGGAGCCAAGAATGACATGGAGGGGCTTTGTCTGGAGAAGCTCAGGAATATCACCTGTGATGAAGAAATGTGACATTTCAGACTCATGCTCAGTTAACACATGGGAGTATAGTTGGGAGTTTTCTGTATGTATAATGTGCTGGTGTTGGAATCTGGGCTATTATGCTTGGCACACAGTACCCGCCTACTTCAGTACACTTCTGCCCTCCATTTGGGTGGTATTTAATGGATGTTGACATGGATTTTGGAGTTACTGTGGCCTTCTAAAAAACAGGAACTTCCCATTCCTCTGGTGATGTCACATTTGAATTTTTGTTTACACCATAAACCCATGCCCGCCCCCCTCAATTTTCATCCAAGCATGTATTAGTGCCTTTTCTGTTGCTGTGATAAAACACCATGATCAAGACAACTTGTAGAGGAAGTAATTTATTAGGGTTTATGGTCCATCATGGCAGCAAGGCTCAGCAGGAAGGTGTAGGCATTGTGGCAAGGTGCAGGAAGCTAAGAGCTTACTTTTTGAGCTGCAAGCACAGACCAGAGAGATTGAACTGGAAATGCTGCAAGGATTGTCAGTGTAAGAGTGATGATCTCCCTGAAATGATGATCTCCCTGAAGAGGTCATGGTTCCTATGCCTCCCCAAACAGTGCCACCAACTGGGGGCCAAGAATTTATATGCCTGAGAGTATGGGGGACAATTTCATTCAAACTATCACAAGGGGCAAACTCCCAACTCTTCCTATGTAGCCTCCAGTGGACCTGCTCAATATTCTTGTCTTCTCAATGGGGAGCCTCAGCCATCCTCCACAAAACTTTTACCCCCAGTATCATTCCTAATAATCAGACCCAATACATAGCTTTGCCACTGGTCTCAGTAAGATCATAATCAAGAAAACCAATGGCAACAACCCTGGACTGTCAGAACCAAGCTTTGATGTGAAATACTTTGGTTTTTCTGAAAAGATACAGTAGTTAGCTCCTAGTTTGTATCCCTGGGTACCAGAAAATTCCAATATTCCCAACTTGAAGGTTCATTCCCAAGTCACCCCCTCCTTGCTTCCCTGATCTCTTTTGTCCAATTAGAGATCCTAGAATGTGAGTATCATATCTTCCAGTCCCTGGCAGTTTCAGGTAGTGGGAAGGACTTCTCAGGGGGTGGAATGTCCTCAAGGGCAAGTTGATTCTTTTTGTCTTAAACTCATGTCTTTCTGTCCCCTCCATTAACTTTTAAAAATGATTTTATTTTATTATTTTGTGTGTAGGAGTGTCTTGCCTGTATATATGTCTGTGAACCATATGTATAACACCCTCAAAGTCATGAGTGCATCAGGTCCTCTGGGAATGGAGCTACAGGCGGCTGTGAGCCATCATGTGGGTACTGGGGATGTTTTCTTCTAGCATTTTCAGTCTTTCATATTTCACATTGAGGTGTTTGATCCATTTGGAGCTAATTTTTGTGCAGGGTGACAGATACTTTTCTAAGTTCATTCTTGTACATGTCAACACTCCATTTTCCCAGCAGCACTTGTTGAAGATTCTGTCTCTTCTCCAGAGCATGCTTTTGGCATCTTTGTCAAATATCAGATGAATGTAATTATGTGCATTCATATTTGGTATCTTCCATTTTGTTCCATTGTCTATATGTCTGTTTTTGTGCCAGTACCATACTGTTCTTATTACTATAGCTCTGTAATATTTTGAAATCTGGAATTGCAGTTCCTCAACCATTGTTCTTTTTGCTCAGATACCCCTGGCTATTTGGGGTCTTCTGCAGTTCCATATGAAGTTTAGGATTTTCTTTCTATATTTGTAAAAAAAACAAAACAAATAAACAAACAAAAAACCAAACCTGAAGTGGGATTTAATCAGGATTGCATTGAATCTGCAAACTGCCTTGTTAGAATGATTATTTTCACAATATTATTTATACCAATCCATGAGCATGGGATGTCTTTCCACTCTTTAGTGTCAATCTCTGTCTTCAGAGATTTGAAGTCTTCATCATAGAGGTCTTTCACCTCATTGTTTAAATTTATTCCTAGATTTTCTGAGGCCACTGTGGATGGGAGTGTAGCCATGATGTCTTTCCTAGTGTGTTTGTTGTTGTTGGAGAGAGAGACTACTGATTCTTGTAAGTTGGTTTTGTATCCTGCAACTTCACTGAAATTGTTGATCATTTCTAGAAGTTTTCTTGTGGAATTTTGGGATCTTTTCTGTATAATATAATACCATCTGCAAATAGGGATATTGTGGCTTCTGATTTTCCCATTTGTGTCCCTTTAATTTCCCTCTCTTGTCTTCTTGCTCCAGCTGGTGCTTCCAGCACTAAATTGAAAGGGAGTGGAGATAGTAGGGGACCTTGTCTGCTTCGTGGTCTAAATGGGATTGCTTCAAGATTTTCTCTCTTTTGGATGATGTTGGCTATGAGTTTGCCACATGTCACCTTTATTTTGTTGAAGTGTGCTTCCCCTGTTCCTTACGCTCTCAAGGACTTTTACCATGAAGGTATGTTAGATTTTTGTCAAAGGCTTTTTCTGCATCTATTTGGATGATGATATAGTTTGTGTTAAAGTGTGGTGCTTATACATAGTAGAACACTATTCAGGTAAGAAAAATGAAATAATTAAATTTGCAAGTAAATGGGTGTGACTAGAAATTATACTGAGGTGACCAAGACCAAGAAAGACAAACAACACATGTTCTTTCCCATTTGCAGTTACCACCTTGGAATCTTCAGATGTGTGTACATAAGAGGGAGAGCCATAGAAACCAGGAAAGTTGGAAGAGACCATTGGGGTAGAAGGAGCTGGTCATGGGTGCTATGAAGGGGGAAAAGGGGAAAAGGGCAGTCTTAATTGGTAAAGGGGATGAATACAATACAGAGGGAGAAGGAAGGAGGAGGGATAAATACCACTAAGAGTGTTTGAAAAAGTCAAAGGGACTCATTCTGTTTTACCTAAAATTATATCACACACACACACACATACACACACACACACACAGAGAGAGAGAGAGAGAGAGAGAGAGAGAGAGAGAGAGAGAGAGAGAGAGAGAGAGAGAGAGAGAGAGAGAGAGAAATAATGAAATTGTACTATTTGAGGTGACCATGGACCCCTAAGAGTCATAGCCTATCAAAATCCCAGTACTAGGGATGCATCTATTCCCATTAGTTGTTGGATGATTCCTCTCTGATTATAATTGAGATAGGCACCAATCTATGAGTATAGCAGAATATCATTAGCAATAATTTCATTGAATTTTCCCCCAGTCATGTTTGATTTTATTCTGTGTCTCTGGGTTGTCTATGTAGGGACTGGTATCAGCTCAGGACACCCCAAGACCAAGTTTTCAGCACAAAAGAGATTTATTTTCCCCAGGAGGACAAAGGGCAGGGATAAGAGACAAAGATAGGGGATAGAGAACTGGGGAGAAGGGGAAGGGAACAAGGAAAAGGAGACAAAGGACTTCCTCTGGATGGAGAGGAGAAAGACATGGCCCATAGGCAAATGGTGTTTTATGAGGGTAAAAGGGGAAACTCTATGTTAGGATGAGTTGGTTTATTTTGATTGGGGATGCTAATTAGGGCAGCCAAAGGGGCTTTTGATTGCTGGACTTCAGTTCTTTCATAGCTGGACGTTGGTAGTCAGTCTCAGGAGGAGGGATTGGCTAAATAAGAGAATAGACTTTGATGGCTAGCTTTAGTAATATAATCTAATGTCTTTTAGAAAGGCAGAGGGAATTGGGGAGGACAAGGCCTTCCAGAGCCATGTTTGCCTGCTGAGGCTGTCTAGAGTCCCTTCATTCCCTCATTTTTGTTTTATTATTGGGTCACTGGGTGTTGGGTAAGTGGGTGTTGTTCTCTCTGGCTACTTCCTGCTGAATCGGGGTGCTTATTGTTAGTGGTCCTAAGGAAGCTAGATTGTTGGTCACAGGCAGGCTGTGTCAGTTGACATCCAGGTTCTGTGGGACCATCTGATGCTAGGGAAGTGTAGTCTGTGAGGCTGGACCAGGATGTAGATTTTGAGGAAATAGCTGGAACTATCATTGGAGTTGCTGTAGTTCATTTGAAAAATGTTGGAACAGGTAGACTAAGGACAAGGGTAAAGTTAGGGAGTTTAGAAGAAATTTTTTTTTATCTTGAATGTACATTTGAAACTTTTAGGTTCATGGTCTTGATAGTTGGGAAGAGGAATCCCAAGACCAGGGAAAGAGGGAGAGATGCCATCCCTAGGAATAGGCAGTAGGTGGGGGAAACTTGGCTGTTGGTTGGCAGGAGTACTTATCTGGAATGTGTTTGATAGTTCTTGAGAGAAGTTAGGACAATTTACATTGGTGATGTAAGGTTAATTGGGGAACAACTGTTATCTGAAAACAGGGTCTAGTTGTGTTGGGGAGACTACAATTTGAGAGGCTTTTGTTACAACATAGTAGTCTCTCTTGAGGTGTTCAGGTGGGTTTTGAAATTGAAGTATTTTAGGAATATGATTTGGGAGGCTTTTGGTAAAGGGTGAGAGGGATGGTCTATAGCATGTTTTTGGGGTTGGTGTAAAAAGGTTGAAAGAACTTTGTTGCAGGATATTTAATCACATTGTGACATTGAAACTGTTAATAAAGTTAACCTTGAATCAGGTGGCAGAGTCAATGACTAGCTGATCAGAATTAGCCATAGAGATTTTGGAGGGTCCAGGATATGATAGAGAGACACAGGAAAGAATAAGGAGGAGCTTAGAAAGATTCATGGGTGCTGTGGGGTGGTCTTTCTGTATGCTGTCAATATGTGGTGCTACCATTGGTTAATAAAGAAGCTGATATGGCCCATGGCAAGGCGGAATAGAGCCAGGCAGGAAATCCAAAAGAGATACAGGAATAAGAAAGGTGGGGTCAGAGCAAATGCTGTGAGTTGCTGCCTGGGAAGCAAAATGTTATGGGACAAAGGTAAAGCCACAGAACACATGGCATAGATTAATACATAGATTAGTAGAAATGGATTGAGTTAGGTTGTAAGAGCTAGTTAATGATAAGTCTGAGTCATAGGCCAAACAGTTTGTAATTAATATAAGCCTCTGTGTGTTTATTTGGGACTGAGTGGCTGCTGGACACAGGAAAACTTCTGGCTATACATGAGCCTTTTTGATCTGAGAAGGGTGGAGAGAGAGGGTCAGCTTCTGCTTTCTTGATCTGTTAGGTTTTTACCCCAGTATCGGACTCCTGAGTTTTTATTGATAATAGAAAATTTTAGATAAATGCTTTAGAACTTGGCTTTGGTTCCCAAAGGGGACTTGGATGGTCAAGGGGACAAGCAGTCAGTAGTGAGGGTGGGGCATTAGCAACTGGGGTATTGGTGACAAGATGGACTTCAACTAACAGATGGATTTGAAGAGAGGGGCAAAGAAAGTAATGAGAGGCATTGAAGGAGATATCAGCGAAGTTTAGGAGAAAGAGTTTGTTGGATGACCATGACCCAAATGAGGGTTTGGCCATGAGTGTGTGTGCGAGAGAGATGGGAGGGGATATAGCTTGGGTTTAGTTGTGTCTTGAATTAGGAATGTGGGATGTGTTCAGAGTGTTTGATATCTGAGGATGTCTGGACAGTTAATGAATTTAGGGGAGTCAGTTGGCAATGGATGTGTGGCAACCATTTGGCCAGAAGAAAAATAGGAGAAGATAGATGAGATTTGTGGGGAATGGGGGATCTTGAAAGAACAGAAACTGGAGGGTGAGGATGGCTATGCAAAGCAGGGCTTAAGAGAGTATCCTGTGTTGCAGGAGGTTTAGGTATGTTGCTATTTTGGTTATGTGGTAGGGTAGCCTGGAGGGAAGTGGAGTGAGTCATAAAAGCAGAATGAACGGGCAGCTTGATGGGCTGTCATGTTGGCATGATTATCGTCTTACTGATAACGGAGGGTCAGGAACAGGTGATCTTGAGGGAGATGTTGGTGGGACTAGATTGTGAGAGGGGATCAACAGACTGTAAGGGGAGATCCCAGGGTTTGTTAGCTTTGGAGCTGAGCAAAGAGGCTGCGTCAAGAGTGTGTAGCAAGGAGGTCAGCTGCAGATAGTGTTGTCTAGAGCTTTGATAGGGGCAAATGTTGGTCCCAGGAAGTGATTATGTATTTTGGAAGTGTAAAGATGGAAATATCTGCGTAGATCTGGGAGGTGGAGTGATGGACTAGAAAGGAGAATGTTTTACGTTTAAGGAATTGTTTGTTATTTGACAGAGAGGCTCTTGCAGGGTGGGGGTGGGAGTGGGGAGTTTCAGAAGCAGCTTAGTATAGAGGAGGTACTAGGATTGATTATTCAGGGACTTATAAGTGTAGGAAATTGGCCATCCCCAAAAAGAAAGGCAGTTCAGATTTTGTTGGGGGCAGAGATAAGGAGCAGAGACGGGCAAAGTTGTTTAAAATGAAGTGCATATGGGTTGGGTTGAGAGAGAATCCAAGACAGGTGACTTGGGGGGAGGAGAGTTGAGTTTTGTTTTGGGTGACCCAGTACCTCCTGGAGCCAAGGTAACTGAGGAGTGGGACTGTGTAAGATTGGCTGTCGGAGGAGGAGGCCATCTACATACTGAAGCAGGGGCAGGAAAAATGGGGACGGCAGGCCAGGTTCTTACTAAGAGTCTCACCGAAACAGTCAGGGATTGTCTCCAAATCCCTGGGGAGGGACAGTACAGGTCGGTTGCTGAGATTGTTGAGTATCAAGATCCATCTAATGTGAAGGCAAAAAAGGTCTTAGGAGTGGACACCCAGGAGTATAGAGGAGGAAGTGTCTTTAAGATTTAAGACTGAAAAGTGAGTGGTGATGTCAGGGAAAATGGAGAGGATAGCATAATGGTTAGAGACTTAAGGGTGTAAAGGGATGACAGCAGCATTAATGGAGCAAAGGTCCTGAACTAGGTGGATGGTTTGGTTGGGTTTTTAGACTGTTAGTATGGAAGTATTGTAGGGTGAGGAGGTGTGGGGTAGAAATGATGGGTTTGTGGCCTAGGCAGAGGCTGGTTAAGAGTAGAGAGTATTGGGGTTTGGAGATATAGGCAGAAGGGTCTTTGAGTACTATAGAGAGGGATTTATGATGAACAGCAAGGGAAAGGGATGTGGCACCCCATACAATGGGGTTGACTAAAGATGTGGGCAGAGGGCAAGAAAGGTTTTGGGGTTTTTGGAGAGTGGGACAGTGCCAATAGAGAGGCTGAGGAAAGGAAGAGGAGGGGTGCAGGGGTGTCCTGGTAGTTGTTGTTGGGGTAGAAGGCAAAATTTATGTCGGTTCTGGAGAGGACATCTTCCCCTAGTAAGGGGATAGGGCCTGAGGGAATGGGGAGAAAAATCTTTGAAAGGAGGAGTGTGGAGGGGTCTGAGGGCTGGTTGTATATTCTGATCATGAGTGATGGTGAGTGGGACTCCAACAGTAGCACAGAGATAAGAAAATAAACCTGGAACAACTATTCATATGCCTTAAATTACTTTCTCAGACCCATGAATCACTTTCTTAAGCTTTCATATCTTTAGACCTTAACACATTTTCTTGGACTCATAATATCAGACCTATACATATTTTAAATGACCTCCTTAGACCTGTATGACTTGTATCACTCATTTTCTCTGACCCTACACAATTTACTTGTCTGTCTCTCACAACCATTAGAAATTCTAATCTCTGTTAGTGTGAAGCCTGCCAGGAGGGTAAACTGTACATACGAAATGGACTGACCAGGCAGCTGGGTGTTCGCTGCTTTTAAAGCTATAGTTAGTCATCATGCCACCAGAGATCTGAGAAGGATAACTTTGACTGGGAAGTATAATTTAAATAGTTTTTGTATTAGTTAATACAGCAGAGACTTAGTCGTTTGAGGCGTGTGGTTCAGAAGGTAGAAGCAGTCGGTCTTCAGCTGTCAGACAAGAACCACGTGTTGTCTTTGGCCGTCACACAGTGCTGTGGCCTTCAACCCTCAGACCAGCTCAGAGGAATTTTTCCGGTAGAGGAAGAACGCGGGAAAATGACTGACTTTGCCCAGGCCGGGTGCAGCAGTTAATCTAAAATGTCCACAGTTTGTGCAGGTTCCTGGCAGCAGGTGAGGCATGGGGCAGTTTTTCCCAGTGGTTAGAGTTACCACAGGCCAGGGGGAGCCAATGGTGTACTGTTCCATCTGTTTTCTTTGGAGACCATGAAGGTTTTTTGTTGTTTTGTTTTGGTTTGTTTTGTTGTTGTTGTTGTTAGGAGGGGGTCTCTTTTTATTGTGGAAGATTTAAATGCCATATTCAGCAGATCTCTGAGGAGCTTGAGAACTAAGTATTTATTACATATTCCTGATTTTAGGGTTAACCTTGAAAACACAACAGGAGGGTAAACGAAGCTTATATTAGTAATTAATCATAACGATGAGTGTAGTTCTGAACACACTAAAGAATCTGATTATTTACAAGGTAACTGATTATTAACTTGTATGTTTTAATTACCTTTGACAGTTTATAAGAAGTTAATACAACTTCTATAAGATTAGGACTTGTAGCTTTATCCCTGCTAAATTTGATCCTTAATGTTTGAGTTGAAAATTTAACTGGAAATCTTTCAGCATGAAAATAAACCATAGACCATAAATGTGGTAAACTTTCACCATTACAGACTATTGCAGGGTTTTGGGTTTTTTGGTTTTTTTTTTTTTTGGTGTGACTCAGTTTGTCTGTAGGCAGTGTCAGGACAGGAAAGGGTTAAGGTGGGAAAGTGGCAAGGGCCTTGGCAGAGGGAGGCGTGAGATAGAAGATCGTAAATTATAGGCAGCTGCTGGCCTCCGCTGTAGCAGGGTAACAGCTGTGGGTGGGGATCCTATGGGAGCAAGTGGGGCCCAGATGGCTGGGGGGAGGATGGGCAAGGGCATTTGGCTTCAGGACAGGAGGGTGCATTGGGCTGAAAGGAGGGGGCTTTTGGGGGTGACAGCGTGTGTTGGGGGGAGGGTCATAGCAACCCAGACACAGACCTAAGGAAGCTGCAGGACTTCCAGGAAGAAGCCGAGGGGCCAGAGGGACATTGCAGAGGCCCAGAAGGCCTGAAGGGAGCTGCCAGACTTAGCAGGCAGCTCTTGGGAGAGGTAGTGGGGAAAAGGTCTCCTTGTGCCCCAGCCATGGGTCTAAGGAAGCTACAGTTTCTAGGAGTACAGGAGAGAAGACATAGATTTGTTTGGGTTGCTCGTCGTTAAGGAGTGTTGGAAAAACTGATTTGGGACCTTTTTTTTTTTTTTTGCTTCTCCAGTGAGCATTGACTTCTCCTCACCAGGCCAGGCTGAACTGGGCCATGCAGAGTGGGCGGGGCTGACATCGGAGTGAGTGTGGCCAGTGGCAGATGGATGGGTAGAAGGAGGTGGGTTGTAGGAGCTTTATTGGAGCTCAGGAGGGCGGAAAGGAAGTGGGGACTTTGGCAGCTGTGGGCAGTGGGAAGGGTAGCAGTGGCTTCAGCAGCTCAGCCCTGAGGGGTGTGGCCTGCGGCATCCTGGCCAAGGCTGAAGCTCTGGGCACAGACTGGCTCTGCAGCAGCATGGGCTGTATGGCAGGGGGCCAGGGCCATGGCAGTGTGGCAGCTGGTGGGCACAGAGTGCCTGACAGTCTGTATTCCTGCAGTGGGCAGAGAGGTAAATAGGACACGAAACAATGCAAAAGCTTACAATGGAGTGTAGAAAAGTTCAGAGTCACACAGAGGACTTGGAGCGGACAAAAGAGAAAGCAGAGGCATGTTCAGGCACCAAAGTTACTGCTGGGTGCCTAAGGGCACCGTTGATATGAACTTTTTGAGTGGAGGAAACGTTTCTAGCAACAAGGTTGAGAGACCAGACCGGGCATCCCAATATCTCTTGAGAGGGCAAGAACAGGATTTCTGGGAGGGAGGGGTTGTCACCCAGGTTCCATCACTAAGAGAATGACCCTAGAGGGTCTGAGGAAGAATCCAGTACTTATCAGCAGGGCTCTCAGAGGGGGAAGTGCTCCGGATTCTGGCCCTTCCCAACTGGCCAACCACACCTAACTGAATGGAATGTGCTTATCAGATCCGTAGGAATGCAGGGAGTTCAGGGGAAAACTCACCAGTTCCCCACTGTTGGATGGAGAAGGCTGGTGCCTGAAGGTCTGAATGCCTGAGAACTGGGCTAAGGGTGAGTGTGTGTGTGTGTGTGTGTGTGTGTGTGTGTGTGTGTGTGTGTGTAAGGATTAAGAAAAAGAGGTGAATGTGTGTGTGTGTGTGTGTGGTGGGGGGAGGGAGTGTGTGTGTGTGTGGCGGGGGGGGGGGGGGGGGGGGAGTGTGTGTGTGTGTGTGTGTGTGTGTGTGTGTGTGTGTGTGTGGCCAAGGTATGCCACTAAGTAAACACCACCAAGCACAACAGGTTTATTGGGGGAGAGGGAGAGTGAAAGAGTATAAAGCTGTCTAGGAGTCGGGGCATGAGAGAAGCAGGCAGGCAGACAGACAGACAGACAGGCGAGCAAGAGGAGCAAGAAACAAAACCAGCAAACGAGAGAACTGTGCCTGGTGGACACTTTTAGGGGTGAGCATGGTGACAGGCGATGATGTAACTGCTTCGGCAGTGCAGGCAGGACACTGAGCAGTGGGAACTAACATTCCTCCCTTTTGTCATAAAAATGTGGGGAAACAGGAAGGGGCGGCTGGTGAGGCGGAAAGGGGGGCACTGTGTTCTCTAGACTGCTTCCTGTCGTCTGTGGCGATGGCATTTTGGGGGGCCTGAGGAAGCTGGGGTGCTGGCTAAGTCCTGGGATAGCTGGCTGTTTCACTCACTGTCCAGGCTCTGTGCTACCATCTGGTGCTCGGAAAGTACAGGCCTCCTGGAAGCAGTCTGTGAGGTTGGACCACCTGGGGCCAGTCATTTTTTAAACTCTCTGGGATGCAGATTCTGAGGGGACACCTGGACCTCACAGGATGCTGGAAGAAGATAAAGTTAAGGAGTTTAGGGGATTTTTTTTTCTTAGGTCCTGGTAATTGGGGAAGGGGAGTCCCAAGACCAGGGAAAGGTGAGGGAGATCCCACCCTCAGGAACAGGCAGTAGAATGAGGAAACTTAGGCTGTTGATTGGCAGTACTTATCTGGAGTCCATTTGACCCATGTGAGGTGTGAGGAGGGTCCAAGTCCACTCCCTGGAGCTTACAAGAATTCTGCATTTACAGAAAGAGATAAGTGTTAGACACATTAGCAGGGGATCCTGTAGGCTGGTCTGATTCTCTGCACCAGTATAGGGAATGGTCTTGGCTCAGGACACCCCAAGACCAAGTTCTCAGCACAAAGGAGATGTATTTGCCCCAGAGGGACAGAGGGCAGGGAGCAAGAGACAAAGACAGGAGACAGAGGATGAGGGAGAAGGGGAAGGGAACAAGAGAGAGGTGGATGGAGTATTTGTCCCAGAGGGGGACAAAGGACTGCCTCTGGATAGAGAGGAGACAGACATGGACCATAGGCAAATGGTGGTTTATAAAGGTGCAAGGGGAAATGCTGTGTTAGCATAAGGTGTTTGACTTTAATTGGGCATGTTAATTAGGACAGTCAAAGGGGGCTTTTGATTGCTGGACTTTGATTGCTGCAATCTAATCCACTCACAAAACCTATTCTATTTCCCCTTCCCAAGGAGATCTAAGTGTCCCCCCTCCCCCAGCCCTCCTTGTTACTCCCATCAGTATTTTGGGGTTCTTGAAGTTAGTGCAGGACACAGCCAGAGTAGACAAACTGCAGTATCAGAATGTTTCATGTGAATTCACCCTGCTGTGGTGGGATAGCTCAGTCAGAGTCAGAACAAGCCCAGATTGTCTGGGTCTCACCATAAATGTAGCCCTAAGAAAACCTGGGGACTCAGGGAGGGTCTGGCTGAGGGAACTATGGAATCTTACTAGAGGGGGCACTGACCACCAGGAAGTCCTGGCTCCAGGTCATTGTTCCAAAATCCTGACTCCAGGTGAGCTGGGGGAGTGTGAGGAGGCTTGGAATCTGACCTGTTAGAGCTAACACAGAAGAACGATTTATCAGCTGTCTGAATCTTCTAGCTCGTGGATCCAGCCAGTGCACTGCCATGAGAGTCACAGTTGGGCGAGGCCACCTGAGCATGTCCCGAGTCTCAACATGGAGAGCACAGCTGCATAGGCTCTCAGGTCCGTAGCCAACTGTTCTGATGGGCTTTTGACACGTCACAGGAATGTCATGGTCCATAAGCAGGGAGGAATAGAGGATATAGGTCCCCAGGATGACTGTATGTCCTTGGGGATTAAGTGTAGTGGGTTCTCTCCTGCAGGCAAATAGTAACAGATGCTGCTGATGTGGACCGCTGTTCTGTCCTAGTTTCAGGTCCTTGCTCATGTTTAAGGCTACATTATAGACATTGCAACATTCATTCGACATGTGTGCTGTGACTGGGAACCTGAGACACAGCAAACACCAGGCTCACACAGGTCACAGGTGGCAGATATGAAGCACTAGCTAGCTGTAATGATACGGTGTGTGGGAGGCCTTGGCAGGTTTTAGACCAAGGTGCCCCGCGGTGGGTGAGACATGCCATGCAGGGTGGTGGACAGCGGAAAGTTACTCGCACAGCAGACTTGTCGTCCATGTGGCAAGTTTATTTGGAGGGAGGGTAGAGGGAATGGAGGGAAGGAGAAAGGAGAGAGAGATAGAAAGAGGGAGGGAGAGAGAGAAAGAGAGAGAGGTGTGCACTACCTCTGGAGAGAGGGGGGGAGAGAGAGAGCAAAGGGGAAGGAATTCTGTCTTAAACGGAACATAGGATGGTGTCAGGAGGATGCTGAGTGGGTCCCCAATGGGTGGGTCAGAATACTAACACCAGCCATCTGTCTGCAGCCAAGTGTCCCATGTCTCCACCCTGGAGGCCTTTTCAGGTGTCTGTGGATCTGGGAGGACCTGTTTTTCAGAGACGTTAATCTTGGTCATCTGCAGCTCAAGGGGACGTATTGTCCAGGATGTGAAAACCAATAGACAGTTAGATTTGACTCTAGAACTAAATCACTTGCTTCTGGAGAATTTCTGCAGAATTCCAGGACTCCTCAGCTCATGTACTAGACAGGAAATCATGTTTTCTGACATGCCATCTGTCTCTCCTCCTGGAACGTGAAGGAGAGGGCTTTGCTTTGTCACTTCCAATAGATCCTGCATCTAACACAGGGCTCTCTATGCTCAAGGTGTCACTGATCTCCCCCATCTTTAGCATCTATTGCTCATCTTGTCCTTTAGAGAAGTATCCCTTTCAGGGATGGGCCTTAGATCCTGAGTATTAGTAACAATGATCTCATATGGAGAAAGTTAGCATCCCATATCCCTAACCCAGATCTGCCAAACATACCTGTCCCTTCCAGCCAGAGTTCCAGGAAGTTCTTGCTCTCTACCTTCTACCAGTCAGATCTGCCTCTGAAAACATCTACCTGGGAGTACTGGAGAGATGGCTCAGTGGTTAAAAAAACTGACTGCTCTTGTAGAAGACCCAGTTCACCCATTCCATCTCATATCCAATCTGTAATTCCATTTCCAGGGGATCCAATGCCCTGTTGTAGCTTCTGTGGGCACTAGGCATACTTGTAGTGCCTATACATTCTTGTGTTGCCAAAGCCACAGAAGTATTAAAGCAAACTGATTAATAAAATGGGCAATGTGCACTTGTGGGGTCAGGGCCACTGTGGAAGTAGCTGCAGAAGCTCTAACAGTGACTACTGCAGAAATGTTACTTAAAATACACCTAAAAACTGCTGGGTCTGGGAATCGTGCAAATATTGAGGATGAGGCGGCCAAAATTAGATGAGGAGAAGCTGAAGGGTAAATGGCTCTGGTTTGGTCGGCAGTGGAAGAGTCATGAGCCATGGTTACCAGTTAGAATGGGCTTTATTAGAGAGAAGAGGGGATAGGACAGAGAGAGAGATGCAGAGAAAGAGAGAGACAGAGAGAGACTGAGAGCAGAGAGAGACACACAGAGAGAGACAGAGACGGAAAGAGCGCGTAGGGGTGCACGTCCGGTTTTTAGGCTAGGACGCAGTCGCCCGCTGATGATGTAATGAGGTGCCAGATGAGACCCCACCCCCCTACCCCCACCCCATCCCCGAGCTGCGCACATACAGAATCCTTACAGAAGCAACTTTATTCCATCACCGTGGGGTACAAAAACTTCTAACTAGCTAGGGCCACAGACAGTTATTTGGCTCTGTGACCCTGAGAAATGACTGCATATGTCTTTTTATAGTAGAAGACCATAGGGTAGGGAGTGCATTTCTGGGGTCAGAATTTGTGGCAGGGTCCTGTGCTGTTGCTCCTTTTTGGAGGAGGGGGGCCAAGCAAGCAAAGAGTCAACGACACAGACCCTGGGAGAATGTTGAAACAACAAGTTCAGTTTATACAGGAAGAGGCAAGCCTTATATACCCTCCACCCCACCCTGGGGGGAGGTCTGATGACTATGCATCAGCTGGTGTGACGTGGCTGCCTCTCATTGGTCCAGGTCATCTCCATATCATGTCTCAGCTGCTGTTGCAAGGCCCTTAGGCAGACCCAGGTTGGCTCTCAGAAAGTATCTTTTTTACTGGTTTGGGCCGGCTGGCCTTCAAGCCCGTTAGGGATGAGTCATCCCATAGGAATTTATAGCCATTGGAGATTACTCTGGAGGTCAGGATTTACAGCTGCTAATCCTCTGGGAGGTGCAGGGGTTAAGATTTACAACTGACTTGAGTCACCCTCAGAGTCAGAATTGACAACCTCTGGTTACAGGGTGTTAGTTCAAGATGTTTACATAGCCATGGGGTCTGTTCGAACTACTTCTCTGCATCTGGGAGAGTGTAGGAGAAAGGCTCAGGTAGCTTGCTCTGAGACAGTTAGCAGCCACAGAATACACAGATAGGCTATAGGCGTACGGTTTTTCATATTCCTGGGCTTTTCAAAACCTTCCTTTCTCTAGAAAGAGCCTAATGTAGCTCCCTGAGAATCCGTCCTTCAAAATCACATGGTGTCTCATCAAGGTGCACAGGAGCCATAACTAAGGGAGGCTGTGGAAGCAAGAGAGGCTCTGACTAGGAGCACGGGGTGGAGGTGGTGTTTACAATTGATAGAGGGGATACAATTGATAGAGGTCATTTTGAAGTGTTCCCCACCCTCTTACATAGAGGAACCCCCAGTCAGTAACACACATGAAGGGTTAACACAGGCAGTGACTCCAATGATAAAATTATGTCCATGTCGTAATTTCTCATTCTCTCCAAATGTCCCATCAATGTTCCCACTGCCTGGGGCTGTGGCTAACCACCAAAGCTCTGGCAGAACCTTTCCCTCAGGAGACGCTATAATAGGGTGTAGGCGATGCAGGGGTCCTAGAAAGTTGTCTTCATCCAGATCCCATGGGCATCTTCAGGACAAGTCAGCCAGTTGACCAGTACCTCAGGTTGTTCATTCAGAGGCACAGAGTTCTTTAGAGCCCAGGAGCACACCAAGGGGGAATTCCACTCTCGAACCAGGTCACCAGACTCTCACTGCAAACTGGGAAATGTTCGTCCAATGGGGTAACCTGTGGGTAATTAGAGATTGGAAAACTCAAGTGATGAATGAATTGGTAATGTCTAAAAAAATATATCCAACCCCTAGTAGATCTCAAAGCCATAGGCCTAACAGGTCACTCAGATCAGAGGGACACATCTGTACACCAATAATAAATAGGAGTGGTGGATATATCCCAATATAGTTAGAGAGAACAGTGCAGGCCCCACATGGGAAACATCTAGAACAGTGGTTCTCAGCCTTCCCAATGCTGTAACCATTTAATACAGTTCCTCATATTGTAATGACTATGAATCACATTGCTATGAATCACAATGAAAATATCTGAGCTGGGTGGTGGTGGTGCACGCCTTTAATCCCAGCACTCAGGAGGCAGAGCCAGGTGGATCTCTTTGAGTTCAAGGCCAGCCTGGTCTTCAGAGTGAGATCTAGGACAGGCACCAGAACATCATAGAGAAACCCTGTCTTGAAAAAAAACAATAAATAAATAATAGAAAATATCTGATATGCAGGATGTCTGATATGTGACCCCCAAAGAGGTCATGACCCACAGGTTGAGAACCACTGAAGAAGACCAATTACGTCACTCTGATACTTATAAATGTCATCTAATGTTTTAAAAGCCAGATATTTAAAAATAAACCTTGATTTGACTTACATTACAGTCATTTTTAAAAAATTAATTAATTAATTCTACATTGGGACTGGAGTTTCCACTCTCTCCTCTCCTCCCATTCCCTCCCGAATCACTTTTTGTGTCCCCCAGTGGATCCTCTCCTCCTCCATTTCTATTCAGAAAAGGACAGGGGATAATGACAAAACACAGTGTAATGCCCATGCGTGAGCCCCCTCCCCTCCAACAAGACCGCCAAGGAGCCGACTTCCAATGTAAGAACAATAGGTTTCCTATATTCCGGCCTAGGCAGGGACCTTCCCAACACCACTTTACAGTAGGTGAAAAGAGGGAAGGTCCCGAGCACTCACTTTAAGGGGTTTATATAAGAAAGGTTCACATGCAGAATGTTACATATCTCGGCGGCTAGGGACGAGGTAGAGACATAAGGTTACTAATTGCTAACAGGGTTCAGGGTGTCTATAGAGACATACATTTTTATTCCCTATGTCCTATTTTTGTTGACACATTCAGATTTATTGCTGCATTCCTACACTCTCTTTCGAGTTAAACTTTTGGTCAATTAAAAAAAAAAGGTTGGTCAGCAAATACCTTTGGAGGAAGAAGGGGGTAGGGGAAGGAACATCTTTTAAGATGGCTGCTAATTTCTCCCTTTCAACAACATATCAAGTTAGAGTAAGACTAAGCACTTCACCTTGTATTAAGGTTGGGCAAGGTGACCTAATATGAGCAGCAGGTTTCCAAAAGCCAGCAAAAGGGTCAGAGACAGGCCCTGTTCCCACTGCTAGGAGTCCCATAAGAAGACCAAACAAAACAACTGTCACATCTATGCAGAGGGCCCAGGTCAGTCCCATACAGGCTCCCTGGTTGTTTGCTCAGTTTCTGTGAGCTCCAATGAGCCCAGGTTAGTTAATTCTGTGGTTTTCTTATGTTGTCCTTGACCTCTCTGTATCCTGCAATCCTTCCTGCCTCTCTTCAGCAGGATTCCCTGAGCTCTGCCTAGTGTTTGACTATGGGTCTCTGCATCTGTTTCTACCAGTTGCTGGATGAAGCCTCTCTGATGACTATTGGGCTAGGCATGAGTATAGCAGAGTATCACTAGGCATCATTATTTTGATATTTTTTTCTACAGTAATGTTTGGTTATATCCTAGGTCTCTGGGCCATCCAGCCTCTGGGTCCTATCTCTAGGCAGTGTCAGGGGTGACCCATTCTCTTGGCATGGGTCTGAGGCTGGACCAGGCATTGGTTGGCCACTCCCAGAATCTCTATGTCACCCTTACCTCAGCACATTACATAGTCAGAACACAATGTAAGTCAGAGGTTATGTAGTTCAGTTGGGATCCAGATACCTCCACTGGAAGTCTTGCCTGGTCACAGGAAGTTGCCAATTCAGTGTAGGTATCCACTATTGCCGGGAATGTTAGCTGGGGTCATCCTTGCAGATTCCTGGGAATTTCCTTTGCACCAGGTTTCTACTGACCCTGAAATACCCCCTTCCCCATTGGTTCTTTCAGTACTCTCCCCCAAACCACCCCACCTGATTCCCGACCCCACCCCCACCTTGATTGGACATACTTTACAGACAGTTTTTAGTAATTGTTAATCTTAGAACTTAGAAACTAATATCATATATATCGTTTTTCAAGTCTGATCCTTAAATACATTAGAGAACTTACTCGACTTTTGTAACTTATAAAAGCCATTTAGTTTCCCATTCTGAAGCCATTTATCCATATAATCTTTATACATCAATCTTTATGCATTAAATAATTTTTATATTTTTATAGTTTTTTATACATTATCTCCTTATCTTTATAGCAATTTTATTTTTAAAACCACTATAGTAGTATATGTCGATCTCCCTTTATTATTTTTAAAATAAAATTAGTTGGGGGGCCAGCTCACCTCCTTTTTTTTTTTTTTTTTGGTTTTTTGAGTCAGAGTTTCCCCATGTAGTTTTGGTTCCTGTCCTGGAACTCGCTCTGTAGACCAGGCTGGCCTTGAACTCACAGAGATCTGCCTGGCTCTGCCTCCTGAGTGCTGGGATTAAAGACATGTGCCACGGCAATCCGGCTTACTTCCTTTTATTGTGAAGGAGTATTAACATTCAACAAATTTTGTTGTGATCATTTTAGGCTGGTATGGCTGAAGGTAGAAAGAGAGTAGTTCAACCTAGAAGATAGACCAGAAGTCCTGTATTGGATCTTAAAGATCCATTTGATTATTAATACGGACTTAAAGACACCACAGAGATTAAAATATCCTCAAAATCTTTAAATGTCTGTATTTATGTATACATACACTGTCTCAACCAGATGATTCATGAATATCTTTTGAGGAGAAGTTTCCATGTTTGAATCAAGATGCTAATTGCAATAGACCTCATCATCATCGGGTGAATTGCCTGCCTCTCAGTCATCTTTTGGGCTACCAGGTCTCCCTCTGTATTGTTTGGCTCTTTGCTTTCTACATATTTGGTGAAGAGACGGGAACATTTGTGGTTTGCCACAATCTGGACTTTGCTGTGGGTGTCCTGCCTGCTTTTCTGTCCCTGTGTTTCCAATGTATCTAAGAACACATGGGAAGCAGCACCGTACATCCACCAGGGGCACTGCCTCCCAAGAGCCGGAAAGGTTAACAGGTCCTGGGGTCCTTCCCTTCACCAGTGGGGCAAAAAGTCGCTTATGTGACTACCTTTCTACCTGTACAATTTACAAAGAGAAGAAAAGGCCTGTCACCCTCTTTCACACCCTGCAGGGATGCTCACCTGGTCTCTTGCTGTCCTGTGTGTTCTTGCTGCTCTAGGCCTGGCCTAGAAATACCAACATGGCAGGAAAAGCAGAAGCCACAAGAGCAGAAACTGAGCTGGTGGCTCCACCAGTTTTCCCGGTTTGAGGTTCTGGAAGTCACAACAAAAGCTGAGTGATTGTACTCCACAGGGGCTTCCTGACCATGCCTCCCACCCTCTTAGGAGGGATGCTTGCCCTATTTTCTCACCAAGGAGTGTAGGGACCTCAATGTTCTTGCTGCGGTGTCTCAGACGGCAGGTGAAGTGTGGTTCCTGTCCAGGAAGAACCCAAACAGACACCCAGGTCTGGTAGGTCCCATCTCCGCTGGGCAGGATGGTCCCAGGCCCAAAGGTATGCTGCTGTGCCGGCTTCCCATGCTGAAGCCAGGCCAGGGTGGCCACAGCAGGATTCAGATTAAAAGCCCAGCATGTCAGGGTGATCTTGCCCAGTTTGTGCACTTTGCTGGTCACTGTCATGTTTGGGGAACCTGAGAGATGATAAAGCGGGTCAGTTAAGATGAGGACCTTTCAATCTCTGAATGGAGTGTCGCCCAGAAGAATCGTCTTGTTCACATTCACTGCCCGGCGCCCACTGGATGGCACAGCTCTCAGTGGCTATAGGACTGTGGGAGGCTGGGGCTCAGCTCCACTGGCCCTTGATGCTCTTGAGAGTCAGTCCCTTCTTTACATGCTGATGATGAGAGGACATGGTGTCCCTGCTGTCACGGGTCAGCAGTCCCTCTTTCCAGCACAGGTCACAGATGAACAACAGGCACTGAGAGGACAGAGGCTCAGTGTTTATAGGGGCCACAGATCAGACCGTGGTGGGCTGTGCCTCTTCTCTAGGACAAAGCCAGCTCCGCAGTCTCTAGGGGACAGGTGAGGGACTCTCCAAGTACAGTCAGCTGACTGTGGCCATGATTGTTTGTTCCTGGATTTATCCAAAAACTGATGACCAGTATCTTTCTTCCTCCACTAATATCCCAGGACAACCTCTATTTTCTGTTACAAGATTTATCTAAAGCTTTAAACCTCACACTTCAGATCTCAGACAGGTCCATTATCATAACACTAGAAAGGAAGAGGCAGGCAGTGGGTGAGTGCGGGTGAGAGGCATTATGAGACTCTGCATAAAGAAAATAATAATAAAATAAAGCCAAATAAAAATATGAAACTTGATCTTTTAAATATTTTAGATTAGTTTATTTTATGTATATAAATATTTTGTCTCCAAGAATGTATGTGTACCATGTGTAACCTAGTGCCTATAAAAGTCAGCAAAGGAGGGGGGGTGTTGGTGCATGCCTTTAATCCTAGCACTTGGGAGGCAGAGGCAGGTGTATCTCTGTGAGTTCGAGGCCAGCCTGGTCTACAAAGTGAGTTCCAGGACAGAGAAATCCTGTCTCAAACAAACAAAAACAAACAAACAAACAAACAAACAAACAAACAAACAAACAAAGCAGGTCAGAGTGTGCCACCACATTGTAGAACTGTGGTGGGTCACAGTTATCACTTGTAGACCTGCTGAAAGACAGGGCAGAGCTCAGTGAGGATGAGGATCTAAAAATCCTTTCCTGGTGAGAATCTGAGGGCAGAAACAAACCAGTTATTATGAAGTGTCCCCCTGTGGACATTTGCCTCCTGCCTCCTCTCCCTAAGAGTCAGGCCACCTGTGGTCAAATGAGTGTATGACATTCACAAACAGCTCCTTAGGCTCCTGATACTCTGTGGGTGTCAGTCCGCATCTATCTGGAGAACTTGAGAGGACAAGAAGATTTCACTGTTAGAGGCCAGCTGATCCAGCGTGTGATGTAGAAGAAGTTATAGGCACTGATGGGCCAAAGAGCCACTGGACAGAAAGTGGGGGCAACTAAGTGAAATCTAAGATTACTGACATCTGGGGACTTATAACTATGCACTCATGTCAGAGACACCTGAGCTTCCCCACTTAAGGTGCACAACAGAGGCTCTGGAGGAGATCACTCACACTCTATCTGAGTGTCACCTTAGACTATGTGATGCTTGTCTAATTTATTGAGAACCCAGCACCTCATAAGCACTGTGGCAAGATGCAGTCAGACTCAGTGAATGGACCCGCGCACCCATAGTCAGTACCTGTATCCATCAATTCTCTCCCCAAATAAATCAAATATCTCTGGAGACGGTCAGGACATATGCCATTCAGAAAAGTCTTAACTTGTTCCACACTGGGGCCATGCCTCTCCCAGAAGGTCTTGGATGAGTGTGCTGAAGGCACGGCCACTTTCCATGTTTGGCTCTTCTGGTCAAAGGTGAGGAAGTCTTGCCCATCATAGCCCAAGCGCCAGAAGCCTCCAGTGTTGTTTCCTTGGGTTTCACAGCCAAAAGTTGCCTGAAGGGTGTGAATGCCTGGCCATACCAGGCAGAGACTTGTCACCTTATTTTTTAAGGACCTTATTTCCCTCTGGTCTTAAGGTGAGTTGGGCACATCCTGTGACCTCTCAGGATTCGGGTCCTGCATCCCTCACAGAAGCATCACTAGTTTAATCACTCATCCCAGCTGTGTCCAACCCCCAACCCTGACTTTAGAGACCAGAATTGAATTGTGTGCTTCTGTCTCGGCCTACTCACCTCCACGCTGGCCCTTCTGGGTCATGACCTCAGTCAGCATCCTCCTGAGTTGCTCCTCCTTCTCCTGCATGTCCTCAGTCTCTCTTGTCCAGATCTCAGCTCCTCTATGTCCCTTGATCCTAGGCCCCCAGAGCTCTTCTCTTCTCCTGTAGCCATCATAGCGCAGGAAGAGCTCATTGTCAATGTATCCCTGGGCTCTGAATTGGGACTTCTTTGACGCCTCCAGAGACAAGGCCATGAGGTCATAGTGCAGAGTATGGGTTCCTGAGAGAGGAAGAGAAAGATGACACAATTAACAAGTTGATGGTTTTCACAGTCAGCTCTGCCTTGAGGAACTGAGCTCAGACTGTACTGTGCTGCTGTGTGAGTGTGAGAAGCCAAGAGGAGTGTTTTGTTAGAGCGTGGAAGAGAAAAGGAGTGAAGAGAGTGAGAGAAGGAGAGATTGTAGTAGAGAGATGTAAAATGGCCTTCTGGTGTCTGACAGCCTTGGCACCACGAAGCCATGGTGCTCTGGGTGTCTTCTGCTGCCAGCCACGGCCCTGGTGTTATCTGGGCCTGAGAGTCGTGTGTGTGTCTGTGGCCCTCCAGCAGCCAGGGTTTGATCCAATGTCTGTGGCTGCTGTGGGATGTTCTGTATGGCAAATGTGTTGTTGACTGGTCAATAAATAAAACACTGATTGGCCATTGGCTAGGCAGGAAGTGTAGGCGGGACAAGGAGGAGAATAGAGCTGGGAAGTGGAAGGCTGAGTCAGAGAGACACTGCCAGCCGCCAGGATGAGAAACAGCATGTGAAGATGCCGGTAAGCCACGAGCCATGTGGCAAGGTATAGATTAATGGAAATGGATTAATTTAAGCTGTAAGAACAGTTAGCAAGAAGCCTGCCACGGCCATACAGTTTGTAACCAATGTAAATCTCTGTGTTTACTTGGTCGGGTCTGAGGGGCTGTGGGACTGGCAGGTGAGAGAGATTTGTCCTGACTGTGGGCCAGACAGGAAATCTCTAGCTACAAATGGCGTCCAACGTGGTGGCAAGAGTTTCCACCTAAAATCTGACAAAAAAGATTCTAAAACGGAGCTAAAAACAACTTCTTAATTGTCTCTCTCAAATGAGCAGCAGCTGCCGGTTTGAGCTATTTGTGGGTTCCTAGCATGTGCGCGATCGACCTGCAGTATGGCAGGAATGAGGCCTCTGCAGGTGGCATATTAAGCTGCATGGTGGATTTAGACTTTGCTAGTACAAAAAAAAAAAAAAAGAGGTTTCTGGGCTACACGCTGCTTGGATAAAAGCATAGACCCACGATAGCCCCCAGAGCTGGTGGTAAACCACTGTCATGTTGGGAAACTGAGGTGGGCAGAGCCAGCAGCCACAGCTGCTGCAGTTTAAAGCAATAGATTCACAATAAGACAGATTCAGATGTAATAGTTTACAATGTGTGTAAAAGATACGTAGGCTTGAAAGAGACAAAAAAGATGATATATACAGTTATAGAAACAAATACATAGTTTTAAAAAATAAAGTCTTTAAAGAGACAGTAAAATTAATATAAAAAATAAGCCATGTGGAGATGACTATCACACAGAGAATCTGGATTGTGTTGTCTTTGGGATTTTTAACTGCAGAAAAACATTTGATTGTAAAAGCTGTTGAGTTATGACAAAATGTATATTTTAAAGGTACCTTGACTTCAAAATTTGGATATAAGGATATGCTGCTTTGGAAAAGAGTCTCTGCTTTTGTTCCCACAGAAAGCCAGAGGCTATGGATTTGTTCCAGATTAAGATACATCAGGTTTGACCAGCCAAGACCCCCTGAAAGGTCTCCGATGACACCATGGCCGAGATGATCCAACATCCAAAATGGTTTGAAGGCAACTGGCTCAGACGATACACCCTCATGGACTATTCCATAATCCTAAAATTTTCTTTGAGTTCCCATAAGATACAGCGCCCCCATCCAGTAGGAAGTAGTAAGAGAAGGTACGCCCAAATTCCCAAATTATATGTAATTTTACTTTGTTAAGGTTAAAACCTTCCTTTTTGAAAAAAAAAATGGGGGAAGTGCTGTGGGATGTTCTGTATGGCAAATGTGTTGCTGATTGGTCAATAAATAAATTACTGATTGGCCAGTGGCTAGGCAGGAAGTATAGGTGGGACAAGGAGGAGAATAGAGCTGGGAAGTGGAAGGCTGAGTCAGAGAGACACTGCCAGCTGCCACGATGAGAAACAGCATGTGAAGATGCCAGTAAGCCTCGAGCCATGTGGCAAGGTATAGATTAATGGAAATGGATTAATTTAAGCTGTAAGAACAGTTAGCAAGAAGCCTGCCATGGCCACACAGTTTGTAAGCAATATAAGTCTCTGTGTTTACTTGGTCGGGTCTGAGTGGCTGTGGGACTGGCAGGTGAGAGAGATTTGTCCTGACTGTGGGCCAGACAGGAAATCTCTAGCTACATGTGGCTCCTGTTGCAACTGGTCTATGTGGTTACCTTGGGTCTGATCAGCTGACCAGGACCTTGTTGGTGCCCAAGAACAATCTGTGCTGCAACTGGTACCGTGCAGATCTGAGTGGCCTGTGGTGCTACTAATGTAATGGTGATGTCCCAGCCAGAGCTGCTTCTGAAGGCCATGTCATGAGTGTGGCCCCACTGCAGCAAGGGTTTGTGTTAATGTTCAATGCTCCTGTTACCAAGGAAATCCATGCAGATACCTGAGTTCTGGGGACATGTTTTTGTCTGAGGGCCACAGTGTTGCTGGGGCCATGTCAATCTGAGTGGACTGCACTGCCACCTGGGGCAATGGTGACATCCAGACATGGCTGCTGCTGAGGATCATGTCTGGGTCCATGGTCCAGCTGTGCCTGGGGTTGGTGTTGATGTCTGTGGCCTGTAGGATTTCAGGGGGCATAGGAACCTATGGGTGATAAAATCAGAAGGTCAGGCTGAGCTGTCCCTGCCATTGGTGGGCCTGGGAAAACTGGCCCTGCCCCTCACTGGACACTGAGCAAGAGAGCTGGTCCCAACCCTCACGGGAGAACTGGCTCCACACCTGGGAGAGATGGCCTCACCGCTCACCGCAGTTGAGGGAGAAATGACTTTAATGTAATGGGCATAGGCTATAGGGTAAAAGGGCCAGACAAAGAAACACACCCTAACCCTGAAACCAGAGCCAAAAACCAGAACCAGTGAAAGAAACACACCTTAGCCCTAAAAACAGAGCCAGAAGGTTAAGAAGAGCCAGTGAAAGAAACACACTTTGTCCCTGAACCAGAGCCAAAGAAACATTCTCTGCCCCTGATCAGCTGAGCATGAAACCAACCAACCCCTGAGCATGAAATCAGCCAATCTCTGAGCTTGTCCAAGATGCATGATTGAAATCTGATCAATTCCCACCCTGAAAATCTTCACTGTGCATAAACTCTGCCGCCAAGAAGCCCTGTATAGGCCCAGTGCCTGTTCCTTGGGAGTTTGCCTTTTTCCACCTTGGCAGAGGCAGCCACTCGCCTGGATTCCTCCCTCCCAATAAATCTCTTGAATGAGTTTTAGGTGAAGGTCTTCTTTCACTGGGGTGGAGATGCACAGAGAAGTAACAATTTTTGCAGGAGCAGGCACAAACTGCTATATTTCTTGAGGGGAGGGGTTCCCCCAGCAGAGTGTGGCAGAGAAGTAGCAATTTTCACTTGAGCAGAGAAGCAAGGGACATCTCTACAGGGAAGCTCTCTTAGTAGAGTGGAGTAGAGATGAGCTGTAAAGGCTCTCTGGGAGAAGACCAGGATTGCTACATTCCTGTGGGTAAACCATCCACTATCAGACCACAGCCATAGGTATAGCCTGGCTTCTGAAAGCTGGGATGCCTTTCCCTTCAGAGCTATAAATACTTAAATAGTAGACCTGGCTTCTCTCCCACACCTGAGGTGGGTGGCCCCTGTGGCCCAGACTGCCCAGTTCAGGTATAACCCAGACCCACAGCTGGCCCTTGGGTTGGCCCACCCTAACATCTGCCCATTCTAGGACCTGCTGGAGCTCCTGAAGTGACTGGTCCTGTGGAAAGCTACTCGCGGGATCTCAGAGCTGCTGCAGGATATCCCAGGGGAGTTTCAGTGGGGCTGCAGTGATGAAGGTGTACCAGAAACCAGAGGCTTTGAAGCAGATCCATGACTTATTGCAATAAACATGTGCTAGTAAAACTGATTGGACAAAGGACTATACTATGTGATTCAAAGTAATATAAGGGACTACTTCAAAAAATCTCTACTCCATGATGTTGAAAAATCTAAAAAAAGGGGTACATTTCTAGATTGAGTCAAACCACCAAAGTCGAACCATGAAGTGATCAATAGCCTAAATATAACCATAATAAAGGGGAGATAAAAAAGTAATGATAATCCTTCTGAAAAAAGCAAATGAACAAACACACACAAAAAAACAGTCCAGGCCCATATGGATTCACAGCAAATTCTACTGTATTTTTAAAGAACATCTAGAGCCAATTCTTCTTAAATTAAAAAAAAAGACACATAAAGAGCATTCTCAAACTTGGTCTATGCCAGTGTATAGTTTGTGTATCAGTCTCATACACAAACCAAGTAAATACACAGCAAAATTCCCAAATCACGGACCAGTATCCCTATTGAACTCTCATGCAAAATCCTCAATAAAATACTTGAAAACAAAATACAGGCATATATCATGAACATCCTCCACAATGATCAAGTTGACTTTATTACAGAGACACAGGAATGGTTTAGCATATGTAAGTTAACAAATATTATAAAGCCTAGTCACGGGCTTACAGACAAAAAAAATCACAGGATTGTACTAGAATGTTTTAAGGTGTGTTACTTTTGTTTATGTTGCATTTGTTTAACTCTGTGAAGCTGTGTTACTGTGCCTGTCTAAAACACCTGATGGTCTAATAAAGAACTGAATGGCCAGTAGAGAGCAGGAGAAAGGATAGGCAGAACTGGCAGGCAGAGAGAACATATAGAGGGAGAAATCTGGAAAGGGGGATGGAAAGCAAGCCAGAAAATAGGAGGACATGAAGGGCCAGCCACCCAGCTACACAGCCAACAAGCCAGGATGTAAGAGTAAGATTTACAGAAGTAAGAGAACGGGAAAAGCCCTGGGGCAAAAGGTAGATGGGATAATTTAAGATAAGGAAAGCTGATTAGAAACTAAGCCAAGCTAAGGCCAGGCATTCATAAGTAATAATAAACCTGCATGTGTGAATTTATTTGGGAGCTGGGTGGTGGGCCACTAAAAAAAAGAGTAAAAAGCAGATAACAACATTACAGGATCATTTCCATAGTTCCAGAAAAATCCTTTGAAAAGATCAAGTGTGTATATAAAGAAAGTAGCAAAAAACATATGAAATACATGAAAGGACAAAGAATTTTACTGGAGTATTGATCCGAAGAAATAAGGAGCTGGAGCTAAGAGAGAGAGCTTGCATGGGGCTGTGCATCCAGTCCCTACAACCACAGTGAAAAATCTAAAGAGTATATAAGATGGGAATTCCACTGAAGAAACCTGTAGCATCTGAAAGTTAGGACTCATGATGGGATTTGGAGCCGACCTGAATGGATAGGCTCTATTATAGTGGCCAAATATATGGTGGGGTATGAAAGAGAGAGAGAGAGAATGGTTCATGTCCTATGAATGGAGGCAGATCCAGAAAGGATTGAGGAGTATACAGAGGTCAGTGACCTGCTTACCACCCAGGGCCATGGTGATATCTGGGCCTGAGCTGCCTGCAAGGGCCACGTCTGTGCCCATGGCCCAGCTGCAGTCATGGTCATATCTGTGGTTCCTATTACCATCAAAGCAGAGAGGAGAGGGTTGCCCAGAGTGTGACCCACCCCTCACTGGCTGCAACAGTAAGAGAACTGGTCCTAAACACACCAGCTGTAGCACTGGAGAGAGCAGGTCCCTGCACCTCACCTAGGCATCATGAACTAGGCAGCCTGTGGCAGGTTGGAGAGCTGTCCCTGAGGTCATGAGGACCAGTGCACTGGCGTGACACTTCTCTCTGGCTGCAGCACTCAGGAGAGCAGGCCCTGCACCTTGCCTGGTCAACACAGTAGAGCTCCCCTCTTGGTGGGGGTCTGGTGTGCCAGCTCTGAGGGCATGAGTGTTGGAGAGATGGCCCCAGTACTAGCCTGTCATAGTGCAGTGTGGGCAGAGAAGAGATGCTTCCCCTCACTCCTCAACCCTTGCTGCCTGCGGCAGGCGAGAGGGCTGGCTCCTGGGTCATGAGAGTACAAGAGCTGGCCCTGCCCCTCCGTGGCTGCAGCACTTGAAAGAGTGGTCCCTACACCTCTCCTAGGCAACATAGTAGAGCTGGCCCTGGTGGTGGTGGTGTTGGCAAGCCAGCTTGGAAGACATGAGATGGACAACAGGCCTGGCCCATTTCTGCTTACTACTACATAGGGTGAGCTAGCCAGGTTGGAGCTGGAGAGGAAACCCTGGTGTCCCAGATGAGAAAGATCTGGCAGGCTGAGCAAACCAGCAATCACCCAGGCCCAGACCCAGGGCTATGAGTTGGCCCATCTCATCATCCACCCCTTCTATGATCTGTGGGAGCGTGTGAAAGGGCCAGCCCTACAGACCCAAAGTTTTAGGATCTCCATGACACAGGACAACAACAGGATATCCAAAAGGAGCCCTAGTGAGCACCCGGTGTCAATGGTGTAGCAAACCCAGAAATCTTGAAACCAGATCAGTAACTCATTGCAATGAACGCTTTCAAGTAAGATATGTAGACTAATGTGAGTCACTGTGTCACACTAGATTCCATGATGAGATTGTTCTTTTCTTTCCTTTTGAATTCTATTTTGTTTTATCTAGGTGAGGAGGTTGAAGGGTAGAGGGCAGAAGGGAAGGGATAGAAGAGAGATGAGTGATATCAAGATCATAATATGAAATCCCAAAAAACAATCAATAAGAAATTAAATTGGGAAAAAAACAAACAAAACCCAACATTCTTAACATTCTTATTCCAACTGTAGTAGAATTTGGACAATGGAGTGTGAGCATACCACAACATGTTCGGTAAACCCAGAGTAAATTTGAAACAATGTCCTTGAGTCTACTAACTCCTTGTCCACACTTGTCCAGACACTTACCTTCTGCAAAGCCTCCCCCACTTCCCCTTTCACTTGGTCCCCACACCCATCATGGCTCCTCTCTACCTCCCTGGTGTAAGGGATACTACTTTTGCTTCCCTTTCTCATTGCTTGTTTTCATACATACCTCTCCCATTGTTACCACCTCAAGAGCTTGCCTGCCACCTTCTCAGAGAGTACCAGAGACCCCCCCCACACATTGTACCAAATACTCACTTCACGAAAAGTTGTATTGACACTAACCCCATGGACTCCCACAAGTACCTTGGGAAGGAGCCTCTTGGCCACAGGAATATTCCCCTAGGTGCTATGAACCAACCCTGGTGACAGTTAGTACCTATATCTAGCAGAAAGTTCCTCAAGGAAGCTAGGTATCTCTGGAGCTGAGCAGGACATATGTCCTTCAAGTAAGTCTTAACTTGATCATCTCTGGGTGCACACATCTCCCAGAAGGGCTTGGTCTGCTGGGTGGAGAGCACAGCCACTCTCCATGTGAGAGTCTTCTAGTCAAAGGTGAGGGAATCCTGCCCATTGTAGCCAAGGAGCCAGAAGCCCCCAGTGCTCAGGTTTCTCTAAAGCTCACAGCCCAAAGTTGCCTGGAGGGTGTGATGGCCTGGTCCACATCAGATAGGGACCAGTCATCTTCTTGTCTCTGGATCTCATCTGCCAGTGGGGTTCAGAGCAGGTAGGGTGCATCCTGTGACCACCAAGGTGTGGGGCTCTTATTAATTGTTAATGGTCAGGGGAAAAGAAAAGCTAAACAAAAGAGATTAGATTCAGGATTCTTGGTTTAAAGATAGAAAGAAAGAAAGAAAGAAAGAAAGAAAGAAAGAAAGAAAGAAAGAAAGAAAAAAAGAAAGAAAGAAAGAAAAGAAAGAAAGCCAGGCAGTTTTGGCACACGACTTTAATCCCAGCACTCGGGAGGCAGAGCCAGGCGGATCTCTGTGAGTTCGAGGCCAGCCTGGGCTACCAAGTGAGTTCCAGGAAAGACACAAAGCTACACAGAGAAACCCTGTCTCCAAAAACCAAAAAAAAAAAAAAAAGAAAAAAGAAAAAATAAAGGATATAGATGTGAGGTAGATCATTGAATCTACTCTGAAAAAAAGATATAGAAATAATAGGATAAAATGGTGGATTATTGAATCTACTCTAAAAAGAAAAAAGAGAAGATATAGAGATGAGAAGATATAAGTTAGATTTTTAAATCTACTCAGAAAAGAAAAAAGAGAGAATATGGATACGATAAAAAGGTAGATTATTGAATCTACTTTAAAAAAGGAACTACTAGTTTTAAATATTTTACATTTGACTGGAGTTTTGCATATTATATATAAACTTTGTATTGGACTCACTAAAATAGGATAAATGATGAGATTTTTTGTCTGAATTTGTCAAATGTTAATGGACGGGACATTGTTAATTTAATTCTTGACTGTAGATATTGCACATACTTATTGAATATAGTTATAAGCTTTGTTTATTATCTTAGACAAAAAAGGGGAAATAGGATGATATTGTGTCTCCCAATATATTGTGCACCCTAATAAACTTATGTGGGGTCAGAAAACAGAACAGCCACTAGACAGACATAGAGGCCAGAAAATGGTAGCACACACCTTTAATTCTATCACTTGGGAGGCAGAGATCCATTCAATCTCTGTGAGTTCAAGGCCACACTGGAAACCACCAGGCATGGTGACATATATCTTTAATCTCAGGAAGTGATGGCAGGAAACAGAAAGGTATATAAGGTGTGAGGAACCAGGAACTAAGTTTGCTACTCTTTTAGGCTTTTAGCAGCAGTTCAGCTGAGATCCATTCAGATGAGGACACAGAGGCTTCCAGTTTGAGGAAACAAGATCAGCTGAGGAATTGGCAAGGTGAGCTTAGCTGTGGCTTGTTCTGTCTTGCTTATCTTTCAGCATTCACCCCAATATCTGGCTTCTGGGTTTCTTTTTATTAATAAGACCTTTAGAAATTCATCTACACCTACATGTCCCTTGATGCTGGGCCCCAAGGGCTCTGTTCTCCTGCTCTCTACCTTGTAGTACAGGAAGAGCTCATCATCAAAGTATCCCAGGGCCAAGAACTGGGTCTGCCCAAAGCCCTCCAGAGACCAAGTCTTGAGTTCATAGCACAGTGTGTGGGGTCCTGGGGAGATAAGTTCATGGGTTCCTATAGTCAGCTCTGCCTTGAGAGATTGAAACCAGATTATTCCATGCCTCAGTGTCTCATAGGTAGATATGAACAGCATGAGCTGTGCTCCCAAATAAATAAATGAAAAAATAATAAAAAATTAAGAAGGTAAACAAAACAAAAAGAAAACAGAAAATCATTGAACTAAAAAAAGAATTATGAAAAACCTGTCAAGCTCTCTAAAATATTTAAGAAATTAACCTAAGGGCTGGAGAGACAGCTCAGTGGTTAAGAACACTGACTGCTCTAGAAAAGAAATGGTATTTGGTTCCCAGCACCCACATGTAATTCCAGTTCCAGGGGATCCAACACCATCTTCTGGCCTCTGAAGGCATTGCATGCATGTGTTGGACATACAAACATGTAGACAATGCATCCATACACATAAAAATACATTAACAAATTTAAAAGAAATGAACTTGTATTTGGGGGTGGATTCACAAGCACTTGAGTGGCTGAAGCAGGAGGATGACAGGCTCTAGGGTTTCCACAGAGTGAGACATTGACAATCAAGTAAAACCTCAAAAATTTACCACTGAGAAAACTAAACTGGGCTTTCCTGGGTTCTGGGATCGACTGGTTTAATCTTCCATATATCTAAACAATCTTATGTAAACTCTAGCAGAACTTGGACCGTGGAAGGCCTGTCAGAATGATTCAGCTGCCCCCTTAACTTCCATCTGCTGCCCTGCCTACACCTGCCTGGATTCTCCTGTGCACATCCTCCCCACACTGCCCCATTCGCTTGGTCCCTTCACTTGCCATAAGTCCCCTTCATCTCCATGGTGGGAGACAGACAGGGCCACTACAATATTGTGAGGAGCCAGATCGATCCAAGACTTCCTCAGAGGCCCTGATGAAAGACAAAGGGAACTTTGGGGTTGTGACCTTGTCCAGGAGTGGGCTTGGCAAGGCTGGAACTATACTGGAGCCAGTGCCTTGGAGTCAAGGTTGCAGTTTCCAGGGATCCAACTCTTCCCTCTGGGTAGTGGTTATCAGTCCTAAGGGAGCTGTGTCTGTAGTATCCTGTGTTCTTTTTCCAACATTATCTGACTTAGCTCTCTGCTGACCTTTGCCATTTTTATCCTGCAAATAGTGTATAAGATGTTACACTTCTTAATAAACTTGTTTGGCATAAGGAATCAACTATTTCTTTTGTCTTATTTAGCTCCCATTTTCTCTATTTCCCATGCCTGGTCCTCAACTCAACATTAAAGTCATGTGCCACCACCTGCCCGGCTTAGGTGAAAGTTTAAAGACAGAATATCACCTACAAGAGTGATATGCGTTTCATATTAATGTGTTTGCACTGTGGGATTTGATAGGAGATTGATTAGACCCATGTCATAAAGTTGGTTAACAATGTTAAATTGTAGTTCAACACCCACACAAATATGGCTGGTTTACTCCAAAACATGGGAACAAAATATAAAAATTAAAAATAGCAATAAAAGTCCTGAGAACAAAGAAGCAGCATCAATTATTGAATTATTTTTACTTCCTGATGCCTCATAGGATGAGGAGGACGTTTTCTTTTTAATGATATGGTTTTAAAATCCCCTGAAATGGCTCCTACTCCTCTAGGGGAGCCAAGTGCTCCTCCTAATTCATCACACTCAGGATCATTAAAGCTTTCTGCACTTCATTTCTGGGAAGCTGAAGGGGCTTGAGACCCAGGATAAAGTATTTTGAACAAAAAAAGCCTGCTGCAAGCCACAAAAATACACAACATAGGATTTCAGCTGATTATGACAAAGCTAATACCTGGAAGAAGCCAAGGGCCTTCCAGAGGTCAAGCTGAGGCTCAAGGAGTCTTGGTGATATTGGCTTTTGATTATCAGCTGTTTCCTGCTATGAGTTTCTTGTGTGCTATTGTAGTTTTCCCATCATTTATTGGACACCATTTCCCCTCTACTAAAGGAATATTTAGATAACCTTCTGCGCCGACAGCTATGCACAGCCAGAACCCCACTTCAAGCCTCCTTGTACTTTGCGTCATTGGCAGCATCCAGCCAGGTCCATGCCCAGACGGAGGAAAGTACCTTATCAGAGATACCACTGTACTCTCTAAGAGCAGACTTAAGCGTCCAGACTACCTGTTTGAGAAGGCCTGGCAGATGTGCCAATTAAGCTTAACTTCCTCCTCTCCTAAATCTTACCTCTAGTTCCAGATCTCCCTTTAACTATCACCAGAGGCATCTAGCTGTACACAGGTTGCCTACCAACTGAGCACACTTTCCCCCACCCTGCAGAAAAATGGCAGATAGCTTGGACAGACAGGAGTCACAGGAAAAAAGACAGTTGTATTTTTTCCCATTTCTAGCAACTTATAGATTCTTAACATTTTCTACCAATCATGTTTAAGACTATAGTGGAGCACATAAGATCCCTCTTCTTAGATATTTCCCAAATTTAGCCTTTAGTTAATTCATTTCCCCATTAGTCACTTCTCTTTTGGGTTGCAAATGATAATAAACAATTACTGCCCCTCTAGGTGATTCTTATCACCCCTCTGTTTGACCCTGGAAGCATGGTGGTCACTGCCTGAGGAAAATTCTTACCTACCTTTATGACCCCGTAGAATTCAAGCCTGGTGACCTTGCTCAACCAGAGGATTGTTATGGCTTGGGTTTATAACTGGACACTTGAGAGACTTGGAGAGAACAGAGAGATGGAGAACAGAAAAAGATAAGGAGGATTTTGACCAGAGAGAACATGTGGATGAGATGGAAGATGAGGAAGAGCCAGATGGGGAAGTACTAGCTGGGTAAGAATGAGATGAAAAGGACCTAGATGAGGCAGAATTAAGATGAGAGAATTAAGATAGAACTTGGAGCAGTAGATAAATATAGAGAGAAATCAGGCAATAAAGGAGGTAGGCGTGAGAACAGAACTGAAGCTGTGAAAACAGGATGTTATTCCAGAGAATTAAAGTGAATGGACTAAAGAGCTCGGTGTGCTGAGATTCTATTTCCCGAAAATAGTCCTCGCTGCTTGTAATTCTCTCTCCTGAGCCCCTGGGATGTATAATATTAAGGCTGGTCCCTCTAATATTATACAAGAAAAGCCTACTTGTTTTTTTTTCTGGATTTCCCTCTACTATAGCAGGGGATTTGACAGCATGGAGAAAGAGAGGTGCAGTGAAACACAGAGGCCGCTGCACAGACTCCAGACTCCCAGAGCAGTGCCCTGCATTGCCCTGCAATCTTACGCTAACTCAGACAACTTCATAATTTCCACACATCAGGCTTTATCACTGACTATCACCCCTGGTCATTCTCCATGACTGTGGTCGGAGGCCTCATTTTTCATTCTTGTCTTGTTTCTTGGACCCTTGTCCTTCAGGCTACCACCCCAGCCCTCGCTCTTTTCTCGATGGAACACTGAGCGACTTGTGCCATTCTTAATTGATCCTTGATTAATCTCCGGGACACCTGAGATATAAAAACTATGGGATATCATTTATTTTTTTTTCTTCTCTCTGCCACAGCCGTGGGAAATAAGGACTCCAATCCCATAAGCCCCACATCTCCTCTGGGATGCCTTTTAGAAACCCTCAAACCTTTCAGCTTAATGTCCTACTTACAGACTTCTAAGCTTATCTGCCTCTGCACTAAAAAATGGCCTCAATATCCCTTAGATAACAATAAAAAATGGCTACATAATGGCTCCTTGGACCCTGGCATTTTATGGGAGTTATCTAACTTCTGTCAGTGAATGGGCAAATGGAAAGAGTTACCTTACATCCCAGCCTGTTTCCATCTCAGCTCCAAACCCTCTCTCCTTGATTCCTGTTCACCTGCCCGTGTGCTCCTAGTTGTGCAACCCGAACCAGAGGAACCCCGCACTACTACTCTAGACCCTGCTAATGAACCGAGCCTTTCTGACCCCCTGCTCCTTCCTCTCCTCCAGGGACTGTTCCTTTGACTCCCCCAGCCCCTTCTTCCTCTCTGGTCCTGGGCCGATTCAACTGCCCGACTCTGGCTCTCACCTTTATTCCTCCTGTCATGCTTTCTTGAGCTGCTAAGGAGCCCCACCCCAGTCAGGCCGACCTGGCAGCCATCCTCCCTTTGTGAGAGGAAGCCAGAGTGGATGGACTGGTTAAGGTCCATGTCCCTTTCCCACTGGCAGAACTCTCTCAGATAAAAAAAATTGGGTTCTTATGCATCTAATTCTACTCCTTTTATTAAAGAATTCCTATATATGACTCAATCTTATAATCTCACCTTTCATGATATACACATGATCCTAACAAACAACCTACTTCCTGAGGAGTGCAGGCGAGTTTAGGAACATGTGATGATATTTTATTTGTGCTGAAATGTGGTGATATTTTATTTGTGTTTTAATAAAGCTTGCCTGGAGATCAGAGGAGAGCCAGTCACCATAGTAAATACAAAAGTCAGGCAGCACACACCCTATTCCTATCACTTAGCAGGCAGGGTCTTTGTGTGTTCAAGGCCACACTCAGGAACAGAGCCAAGCATGGTGACACACACCTTTAATCCCAGCATCAACCATAGAGACCTGGAGGTCTGTACAGACAGAAAGTGACAGAGCTGTGTAGGAAGAGGAAGTGAAGTAGCTGGGCTAAGAGAGCCAATGAGAGGGCAGAACAGCAAGGCAATAAAGGCATGGGTAGACAGGAAGTAACTCACATTTGGAAGCTGCAGAGTTGGTGAGGTAAGGTTGGTTGGTGGCTTTCCCTATTTCCCTGATCTAAGACTTTAACCCTACATTTGGTTCTGTGCTTTTTATTTAAGAAGACCATATAGAAATTCGTCTACAGGAACAGGCTAGGATACATGCAGACAAGGTCTACCAGACTAATGCAGCATATCTTCCCAGGGCTGAGGTGGTCCCCTATTGGGATCTATGATGGGATTATAATATCCCGGGTGGCTCTCTAGCTAGGGATCAGTTTATGACCTGCCTCCTAGCAGGTCTTAGAAAGGCTGCCCACAAACCAGTAAACTATGAATAGCTTCAAGACAAGTTCAGGACAGACAGGAAAATCCACCTCAATTTCTAGAATGACTTACAAAGGCCCTCTAACAATATTCTAATCTAGATCCTGAGAGCCCAGAGGGCAGACAGCTCCTTATGACCCATTTTTTTTTTTCCACAGAGCTTTCCCAGCATTAGGGCTAAGCTTAAATGTCTGGAGAGAAGATCCTAGACCCCACAGGCAAAAGTCTTAGTGCTGACTTTTAAGATGTACCATGGGAGAGATGAGAAAGCCCCTAAACAGAAATACCAAATGCTGCCAAGGCCATCCAACCACCTGCGGCGACTGCCTGAGTACCCCCAGGTCCTTGTTTGTTTTAAATGTGGTCCAGAGGGCCACTGGGCTCATAGTTGTCCTGCTCTGTGTGTGCTGCCTGGTCCGTGTCCAAAGTAGCACCAAGAGGGACATAGCTCAGTTGACTTCCCCTGTGCACCTCATGGCATGGGAACATCAAACACAGAGCACCCTCCAGGTGACCTTCTAGGCTTGGCCATGGACAATTGAAGGTGCCCAGGTTCGGACCTGACACCTGTCATCTCCCACAGGGGGCCTTGGGTACCATTTCAGTATCAGGGTGATCCATTTCCTTCTTTGTGGGCACCTGGACAACTTACTAGATCCTGAGGGAGTTTGGGGACCCACCTCTTCTTCTTGTCTCCCTATTGTCAGGGTAGGGGGACAGTCTTATATACGTCATCAGTCCCTACCACTTAATTGTATTTTCAGGGGTATCCCTATTACCCACACCTTTGTGGTTGTGCCAATTAACCCTGTGCTGCTAATGGGAAGAGATTTTTTTAGACAAGGTAGGAACTTCTATTTCATTTGCTCCCTCATTTGCCTGACTCACCAGCAGTTCCTCTCCTCCTAGCCACCTACTCCATAAGCTCTAATGTGTCATTTCCCTGCCAGCCTTTCAGGTAGACTGCTAGTCTGGGACACCCCAAACCCTTCTATTGCTAGGCACCATTCCCCCATTATTATCCAGTTACAGGACCCTACCCAGTACATCACTCAAGCTTAGTAGCCTCTCTCACTGCAGAACCTTAAGAGACTTAAACCTATCATCTCTGACCTTCTAAGAAAAAAGCTACTTTGCCCAACCTCTTCTCCTTTTAACAACCCTGTACTTGCAGTTAAGATGTCTAATGGAACCTACTGCCTGGTTCAAGACCTCCAGCTCATTAATTCTGCAGTGATCCCACTCTATCCTGTGATACCCAATCCTCATACACTCCTCTCTGCTGTGGGATAATGCCCTTGTACACTGGTTTAATAAAACACTGATTAGCCAGTAGCCAGGCAAGAAGTATAGGTGGGATAAGCAGACAAGGAGAATTCTGGGAAGAGAAAGGCTGATGCAGGAGATGCCAGCCCACCATCCAGGAAGCATCATGTAATGACACACAGGTAAAGCCATGGAACATGTGGCAACATATAGATTAACAGAAATGGACTGGGTTTAAATGTAAGAGCTAGTTAGTGGTAGGCCTGAGCTAATGACTGAGCAGTTTTAATTAATATAAGCCTCTGTGTGTTTACTTGGGTCTGAGTGGCAGCAGACCAAGTGAGACAGAGAAAAACTTCCCACTACACCTCTCCTCTATCTCCTCAGGAACCTCCCATTTCTCAATTCTGGATCTCAAGGATGCTTTCTTCTCTATTCCTCTCATCCCTCGGTCTCAACACATCTAGTCTCAACGTACCTTCCCTTTCACCTGGACTGACCCTGACACTCACCTGTCCATGCATCTGACCTGGACTGTCTTGCTATAGGGATTCAGAGACAGCCCACATCTATTTGGTCAGGCCTAGCCTCTCACTTACCCTCTCTGTCCCTCCCTGCTCTAAGATAATACAGTAGGTAGATGACATTCTGCTCTGCAGCCCATCATTACAAATTAGCCAAACCAACATCTCTGCTCTCCTAAATTTCTTGTCCAGCTGGGGTTATAGAGTCCTACCTTCAAGGTCCAGCTGTCCACTCCTCAGGTCACCTACTTTTGTCTAAGCATTACCCCAATGCCCAAGGCTATTTAGAAACTTTAGAAAGAAATCACCTAGTCTAGTCTCTTGCAGTCCCCTCTACTAAACAGGAGATTCTATCGTTTCTGGGAATAGCTGACTTCCTATGGTCCTGGGTCCCCTCTTTTTCCCTCCTTGTTTGCCCCTTATATGAGGTAGCTCTTGGCTCCCTCCATAAACCCCTCCTTCACCCCACTACTAAACTCTTTTGGGAGCTCCAACAGGCTCTCCTCCAGGCCCCAGGACTTCACACCCCAGACCTTCTCCCCCTATGTAACAGAAAGGGAGGGGTACACCCTTGGAGCCCTAGGACACCAGCTGGGACCCTCCTTTGTGCCTGTAGTATGCCTCTCAAAAAAAACTAGACCTCACCACTCAGGGATGGGCACCTTGCATGTGTGCTTTAGCAGCTGCTGAGCTCCTTTGGGTCACCCACCATTATCTTCTCCCACCACAACCTGTCCCATCTCTTAACTTATAAAGGCTTACAAGCTTTACCTCCTTCCCGAGCTCTTTCTCTCCAAGTGGTACCAGTGGAAGATGCCACACCTGCGTTCCAAACTTGTCCACCCCTTAATGTCACAAGTCTTTCCCCTCAGCCTGGTAGTGACTACTCATCTCATTTCTGCCCTGAAACCCTAGAGGAACTACTGCCCCATCCTTCCCACGTGCAGGAGGGCACACTGCCTCAGGCCACTTAAATCAGTACACAGATGGCAGTTCTTTTTTACATGAGGGGACCTGCAAAGCAGGCTGTGCCATAGTGTCAGATACCGGGGTGGTTAAAGCCAAGGCACTATCCGCTCACACTGCTAACCAACAGGCTGGCCTAATAGCTCTCACCTGTGCCTTCCAGTTGTCTGTTTACACAGACTCTAAATATGCTTTTCATATCCTCCTGTCCCACACTGCTATCTAGAAAGAGTGTGAGCTTCTTACACCACCAGGAGGATCCATATCTAATTCAGGCCAAATCATGGTCATGCTAAAGGCCTCCCATCCCCCAAAGCTATAGGAATTATTCACTGCCAGTCTCATCAGACTGACAGTTCCATCATCTCTAAGGAGAATAATCAGGTCAACCAAACAGCTAGGACAACGGCCCTCAAGCCATCCCACTCACCACAGGGAATCCATAACAACCCACATCCTCACAGCCACCCCTGACACTCGGCAAATTCTGTCCTATGTACACCAGCTCTTTCATCCTAATTGTCAGGCTCTGTCTCTTTTTGTCAAGGCCCACCTCCAGCCCACCCCCCGAGGACTTGCATTTCTTTTTTTTTTTTTTTTTTTTTGGTTTTTCGAGACAGGGTTTCTCTGTGTAGCTTTGCGCCTTTCCTGGATCTCACGCTGTAGACCAGGCTGGCCTCGAACTCACAGAGATTCGCCTTCCTCTGCCTCCCGAGTGCTGGGATTAAAGGCGTGCGCCACCACCGCCCGGCTGGACTTGCATTTCTTAAGAACTGTTACTGCCTCATGTAAAATCTGCCAAAGTTCGATCCCAGTTCCAAATATCAGAGCCAACCTTTTCTCACTCTCCAGGCTAGGAGCTCCCTTTCAGGGACTGACTGGCAACTCGATTTTACCCATAAGCCTACTGCCAGATGAGTCAAATACCTCCTTGTCCTAGCGGATTCATTCTTGAGCTGGGTGGAGGCTTTCCTGTTTGTTTGTTTGTTTGTTTGTTTGTTAATGGGCTCAGACAGTCTCTGACCTCCTTCTCCAGGAGATTATGCCCCGATTTGGGATCTCCGCCTCTCTCCAGTCTGTAATGGCCCAGAGTTTACCTCCCAGATTTCTCAAACCCTATCTAAAGCTTTTAACATCCCTAAGCATTTCTATATCCCTTACAATCTTCAATCCTCAGGGAAGGTAGAATGGACCAACCACTCCTTTAAAAATATACTTACTAAGACGTCACAGGAACTTCACCTTTACTAGGTATAACTATTGCCTCTGGCTCTTTTCAGGCTCTGGGCTCTTTCCACGCAACCCCTTTAAATTATACTGTTGGAACTCATGTATGGGAGGCCAGTTCTAACCCCTGGCCTCCTATTCAAACCTTTGCCGCACCCTGACCTCCCGCTCACCCCCTTACTCTATCACTCTGTTCTCTCCTATGGAATTGGACTGACCATTCCCTACCCAGGCCATCCCCAGTCAACAGCAGGGATCATGTCCTTCTTCCACCCAAGGCCATCACCCCTCCCCACTTCCCCCTAAATGGCATGGACCCTTCAAGGTAATTCTTGTGACCTCCATAGCTGCTAAGCTCAAGATCTTTCCTCACTGGATTCACTTATCTCTCTTAAAACCTTTTACCTCACCCCTACCCCAGGGTCATTCCTCCTCATACACAGTGATGTAAACAGGGCCCTGCTCTCTTAAGTTCTAGAGGACACAGAGATCAACTGCCTGTTTCCAATTCCAGAAGAATAAGGCTTCATCCCACAACTGTACTCAACTCCACTGGATTGGGGACCCCATATGTTTCTCTTCTTGATTCCCCCTCTGCATTCTCCTGTCTCTACTGATCACATTCTGCTTCATCAGTTCCCACCCCGTCCCCCATCTCTAATAACATATTCAAATTTCGAATTAACTACTCAGCTCACTATTATAGGACCACCATCAGCCACAGAGCTGGAGATGCAAGGACCATCAAATACACCCCGGTGGTAAGAAACAGTAACACTCCAGAATTATTCACACCCCCAGACTCCAAAGGGTCTGAACTCTGCAAAACAGACTTTAATACATCAAAGTTTGTTATTGTTAGCTGCCCTCAGCAATCCATCACCTGTGTCTCCTGGATGCTGACGTGATAGGGCAATAATGAAAGAAACAGACGCCTTAAGGTTTGTCTTAGGTGAAGACAGGAAGCCTAATTGATAATAACAGAAACAAAATAAAGCAGTTCCAGATTCCTCTCTCTCTTTGCTACATGACTCCATAATTTTAGCACTAACCAATAAAATTCTGATATCAGAGTACTCAACACTATAATATCATAGCTACAAGTTCAGGATTTAAATTCCCTTTGGTCACTTCTTAATATGTCTAAATTTGTCTCCTTCGTAAACTTAAAAATTCTTCTGAGCTCCAGGGAGTTGACTTGGACCCACCCAGACAGGTCAGATCCACTTCAGATAAGTATCATTCAAACTTTCCTGGTCTTGCGACCCCCTCCCTCATCCTTAGGGTGCCCCTCGTCTCCTCCCCCACCAAGTACCAGGATCTAAGAAAAAATATTTTCTAAACTTCAACTTGTGCCTCACCGGCATCCTGTCAGGCCCAAGCTGTAAGAGCCAAGCAACAATGGATGATTGCCCAGGGCTCAGAACAGCAGTGAAGACAATCAGCTATCTCAGGACAACTGGCTACCTTGGAAAAAGTCCCCTGCCCACGCCCCCATTAACTGATGCCCACCAAGTCAGCTGGGAGCAGTTCCAAGAGACAGGACGCCCCAATTCTCATTCACCCACCACCCCTAATCCCTTACTTTTTATAATAACAAAGAGGGTGGAATGTTACTATTCCTAGCCACTTCTGGAGTCACATGACCGCACGTGTGGTGTCAGCAGTCAGGCAAAATGCTTAGTCACTCCAGGGCCTTACATCCTATGTAATCTGTGCATAGCATGGTCAAGTAATCTGCGCAAAGTGTGGTCACGTAAGCCATGTGCATGTGTGGCATAGCTATATAAGCCCATATGTGCATCCCTGAGGCGACCTACAAAAGCAGACTCCACCCTGCCCTCTCTGCACATTTCTCTCTGGGAGACCTACTCATGTCTATCCCTTCCTTTCCCTAATAAATTCTCTTATAGTGGGTTCTGTTGTGCCTCATGTTCTCTTGTGCCCTGTAAATAACACTGGGGACCCAACGCCTCCCTGGGCTGTGGTTATCACTGTAGGGTAAAAGGGCCAGTGAAAGAACACCCTGTCTCCAAGACCAGAGCCAAAGAAACACACTCTGCCCCTAACCAAGTTCAGGACTTGAAATCTCACCAATCCCTGAACTTGGCTCAGAGTCTGTCCATGGTTTCCCCGGCAAAGTGTTAACAGCCCTTGCTCTGGGAATGGTTTCCTTAATGCAAGTGTAAGAATTCTGCTCCAGGGGAGGGGTTTACAGCTCTGCCCTGCTCCAGCAAAAGAGCGATTACAACAGACCTCACTCAATAGATTTATTGGGAGGGAAAAATCCAGCAGAGTATTTGTCTCTGCTAGGGTGAAAAGCAGTGACAAACTGGACAGGATACAGAGCTTATATTGTTTCTTGGGGGCGGAGCTTTCCAGCTCTGGGAAACCTTTGGCCATCCTGCCCCCACCAAGTTCCCAGGAGTCTGTGATTATACACTATGCTAGGACAGCCAAGGACACTTCCTCCCAAAGTCAGTGTCCTTTAGACATGAAAGTTCCTCCAAATGGCTCCCAGATGTTCATCTTTCCAGGGACTCAACTAGATAATACACACATATACACAGAGAGAAACACACACACAGACACACAGACATGCACACACAGACACACATAAAGACATATACACACAGAGACATAGACACAAACATACTACACAGACACAAGATACACAAACACAGACACACAGAGAGAGACACATAGACACACACACAGACACAGACACCCACATAGCACACAGACACACGTACAGCATATGGACACACACACAACACACAGAAACACAGATACAAACACAGAAGCACACAGGCACACACACAGAGAAACACACAGACATGCTGCAAGCTGCAGGAAAATGTAATGGAATCCAGCTTCTATCACAAAAGCTATTACTTGGAAAGGTCAAGGACTTTTCCGAAGGGCAATCCATGGCTTAAGAAGTCTTGGTGATATTTTAGCTTTTGTATACATATTAGCCGATTCCTGCAATGATTTTCTTATATGCTATGCATGCTTCCAAGAACTCCTAACAGTGTATTTATCTGATATTCTTCTCAAGCACCCTCGGCCGTAACAGCAACCGAGGCGTAATGTAGCTGTGAGGCAGACTTCCCAGCTCTGGCAGTGACCCCGCCCTGCCAGTGTATGGTGGCATAGGAAAAGAGAAGTTTTGTTTTAGTGACTTAGAGACTACCCACATGTGGGATTGTAGTTTGAGCACATTTATGACAGACTCGTAACATTTCACCTAACCACTTATAAGAATATATTTTGAGCACATAAATTCCCTTTCCGACTTATTCCAGGACTTATCGATCTACCTCTATTCACTCCCCTTTTGGGTTGCGGATGAAGCTGGCTATCACGGCTCTGGTAGGGAGCTTGGAAACTTTGCTTGGTATTGGAAGAGTCAGGCTGCCGGTGAGATGGAGACCAGTGCTGGGAGATGGAGGGGAAGGAACCATGATGGAGAAGAACGAGGATGAATGCCAAGGACAATTTTAAGAGGCATGCCACAGTGCCTGCCTGAGTTAAGTTTCTGTTGTCCAGTATTGGGCCACTAACCAGAAAGTTTTGACATGCCTGGACAAGTCCAAGTTACTAGAAAATAACTTAACATTTCCTTATCTTTCTGCTACAGTGACCATTAGTAACAATGTTTTGTGGTTAGGTTGCTTGGTTGGGTTGCTTGGCAACTCAACAGTCCCCTGATCTTTTCCCAAAGAAAGTTTCCTGGTCTGCTTACTATAAAACCCACCTGAGAAAAATAAAATTTTGCAGCTTGATCAGAATACCTGTCTTGCTGTCAATTCTTTGTGTCTCTTATCCCTTCCTGTCGCGTCTGCCTCGACCAGCAAGGAAGACGCAACACCAGGCTCTTCTACAAGCAGTTTATTCAGGAACCTTGAACAATCTTCTGACCCCGGGGAAAGCCATCTTCTTCTTCTCTCTCTCCTCCTCCTCTTGGGGAAAGCCAGCCCACGCCCTTTATAGGCACTGGGCAATCAACCCTGTAGTGCCATGTGGACAATGCCGATAGGGTCAGACATACACAAGCAAGCCAGATTAGGTCCAGGTGTGCGGAAGCAAGCCAGATCCTAGCCTTAGCCAAATAAGGAGTTGATTATCCCAGAGAACACTTGCCATCGGGAAGGCGGAAGCCGGATGCCGGCGCCATCTTTGCGGCGCGGCCGTACACGGCTCTCTACACCTTTCATTCACCATTCCCCCTTCTAGGGTCTCTGCTCAAGATCCCGCTGGCCAGGACAGATGAAGAAGAGGATGGAGATGGAAAAGAGTTAGAGTTGTGAGAGGACAGGAGGAGAAGGGACAGAGAGGAGCTAACTACAAGAACAGAAAAGAAAACGTGTAGAGAGAAAACTGACTCAAAAAAGAATAAAGCGTATGAACTAAAGGGTTACATGTACATAGATTCATTTAATATCATCAAAGATTAGATTATCAGCTGGTCACAGATTCTTCCCAGACCCTGAAAGGGCTTTCAAGGAGCTGGAATCCCATAGTCCCTGTTACAGACACATGTACAAAGACACACGTTCACACAGAACCACATGCACAGAAACACACAAACACACATACATTACACAGACTCACATAGGCATACACATAGACATACAAACATACACCACACAGACACACAGACACAGAAGCACACACACCATGCAGACACACACAAGACACATACACAGACACTCAAACACACACACACAGACACTCAAACACACACACAACATACAGAAACACAGATACAAACACACAGAAACACACAGGCACACACAAAGACGCATACACAGAAACACACAAATACATATATTACGCAGACATATATAAGCACACACACCACACAGACACAGAAACACACATACACACATGACACAGACACATGCAAGCACACACACAGACACACACAGTCCCATACACAGACACACTCATACACCACACAGACACACACCACACAGACCCAGATACACACACAGCACACATACACAGGCACACATAGACACACAGAGACACATACATGTAAAGACACACACACACTCACATACCAACAGACACATAGACACATATTTACACGCCCCAAATTCCCTCATGCTGCCCTCCACAGCACAGGGACATAGGAGGTCCCTCTCCCTGCCCATCACTCACCCGCACAGGTGCCCAACAGCTCCTCCAGGAGCAGGTACTTTAGTGACAGCTGGACTAGGACTAGGGCTCTGGGTTCCAAGGACAACATGGTCTTCATCTGCCTTCATGAATCATCTGAGTTCTCTGCAGATTCAAAGCCAGACACGCTTCTCTTCTGGGTCCACCCAGCCCCGGATGCCAACAACTGAAGTGTGTCACAGAGGGTGGAGCAGATCTGGCAGCAGGTGAACAGCTGGCTGGTGGGAGAACAGCTGGTGTGGGGCTCAGTGGAAGGTGAGAGTCGCTGATACAGTGAGAATGCTGTGGGGTCAGGCGGCCCTGATTCAAATCCTCTACTTCCTCTCCCTGAAAGCATTAAAGCTTTCCTTTACAGCTATCCCCACTGCATCTCTGCAATAAGCAGGAAGGTTTCTTCTTGACTTTTTCTTTTTTTTGAGGTAAGGTTTCTCGGTGTAGCTTTGGGACCTGACCTGGATCTCTCTCTGTAGACCAGGCTGGCCTCGAACTCACAGAGATCTTCCTGACTCTGTCTCTCAAATGCAGGGACTAAAGGTGTGTGCTACTACCACACGTTCTTCTTAATATTTTAATCAGGAGTCTGGAATACATATAAACCCCTCATCAACCAGAAACCTGCAATTCATTATCCACTTCTTGTATCAAGATTCCATAGACCACTCAAATATTTATTTACACACACATGCTTACACAGGACTCAGGCAACTTCTGCTTGGGATTCCCTTCTGCAACCACTAAAGCAAATGATGTAAGCTCTTTGCTAATAACTTGTTGAGAATTAATAAAGCCATGAAAGATGGGGAATTTTGAAACAATTTAGGTAATTGTTGTTTGATCTTTGGGTTTAGCTATAATGCTGTCTGGATTGGGTTTAGCCCCTGGGACTGAGCTCACCACCCACTGCTGCTGAGCAGAACCTGCCCAGCCTGGACTTAAGTATTTTTAAAGCAGAAAAATAAAGTAAAAAAATATTTTACACACACACACACACATACACACACACACACACACACACACACACACACACACACACACACACACACACCCAGGAGAGACAGTAGGCAGTTCATATAATTTCTCACTAGTTTAGAAACTCAGGGAGTAAGGGTGGTGCTGCACACCTTTAATCCCAGAATGTTTTTAATAAATGAATTTATTTATTTATTATGTATTTATGTGTCATTTATTTTACTTCCCTGGCACACCCATCTCCTGGGGGAACAGAGAAAGTCACGAAGCCAGCACAGCTGCTTGAGAAAGCTCCAGCAAAGCTGAGCCACACACTATGATTGATAGTTGACCTGAGGCCCTTTACTTTTGATTGGAATCTCTGTGTGTTACACTCTTGGTGGGCTATTACTGTAATGCTTCACCCATGTCTTTTCTGGGGAAATTGTTTCTGTATCTTCCTGAAGAAGTCTTGAATGTACTACCCCCTGCTTTTAGGGAAGTAACCTTAGTTGATCACACTTGGGAGTCTTCTCTGTGCCTTGGAGATTGGTATCTGCTCATATGCAAACTCAAGAACAAATAGAACCTTATAACTTCAGAGGAGGCTGACAAGGTTGAGCAGGATAGGAGAATTGACAGCAGATCAGTGTAGCTGGACTTTCTCTGGTCCTTCCTTGCCCAGCAGTCTGGACGAGTCACTCCCACCCAAGGTCCCACAGTCTCCTATAAAATAATTATTCAGAGGCTTATATTAATTGCAAACTGTATGGCCTATGGCTTCAGCTTCTTGCTAGCTAGCTTTTTCATATTAAATTAACCCATTTCTTTTTTTTCTTAAGAAATTTTTTATTCATTTTACATACCAATCACAGATCCCCCTCTTTCCTCCTCTTTCCCCTACAACCTTCCCCACCCAACCCTCATTCATTTCTACAAGAAGGTAAGGCCACCCATGAGGAGTCAGCAGAGCCTGGTACATTCTACAGAGGCAGATCAAAGCCCCTCCTTCTGCATCAAGGCTGTTCAAGGTGTCCTACCATAGGTAATAGGCTCCAAAAAGCCAGCTCATGCACCAGGGGTGGATCCTGATCCTACTGCCAGGGGCCCCTTAAACAGATCAAGCTACACAACTGTTTTGCTTATGCAGAGGTCCTAGTCCAGTCCTATGGAGGCTCCACAGGTGTTGGTCTAAATTTCATGAGTTCCCACTAGTTTGGTTTGGTTGTTTCTGTAGGTTTCCCCATCATGAGCTTGATGCCCTTTGCTCGTAGAATCCTTTTTCTCTCTCTTTGACCGGATGGGCTGGAGGGATAGCTCAGCCATTAAAGGCTAGCTCACAACCCAAAATTAACCCATTTCTATAAATCTATATGTTGCCACATGGCTGTGGTGTTGGTCTGCTGACATCTTGTAGCTCCTTGGATGGTGTGTTTGAGTATATCCTAACTCCACCCTTCTTTTCTCTGTATCTCTGCTTGGATTTCCTGCCTGGCTGTAAGCTTTCTTGCCATAGGCCCAAACAGCTTTATTTATTATCCAATAGGAGCCACACATATGCACAGCATGCAGAAAAACATCCCATAGCAGATCAGAGCACATAACTCCTTTTACAGTATGCTTAGAACTTCTTAGAACATAATCTATAAGATGAAAGACCACATATATTAAGCCTCTAAAGAGAATTCAGCAATGAGAGCTAGAATGACTTGGATAACATAATAGCACATACAGGTGGTGTAAGAATGACATAGGATATAAGAAGAGTAAGGTTAAATTAGAATTTGTCATTCCTAAAGATTGATTTACGTCAAGTAGCTATGCTGTTCATTTAGAAACAAAAGAATTCTTTTATTTAGCAAATTCCTATTAGGCTATAAATTAAATATTATAAAGAACTGAATAATAGCTACAGCAGTTCCTAAGCCTGAGTAAATTCTCAGGCTTAGGCTAATTTGCAAGTAATATGATTGACCATTAAAAGTTAATAAAATACTGCTCAAAGCATGGTGATTCACCTGGACTGAATCAGATGTTTTCTAAAATATCTTGAAACCTCAAACTACTGCCAGCTGGAGAACAGGATGCTCTATTATGCTGTTCAAGCTGAAATGATTAGTAGAATTCTAGCAATAGGGATATAGAATAGATGATAAAATCTGTTCTATCTGTACTTAAACTATAACCCTGGGCATACCAGAGAAGTATGCCTGGGACAAAATGATGCCATCTGTATCTCTTTAGAAATCTTGAATCTGTACAAATAAAGAAATTTTCCAATTGCTAGTCAGTCAGATTTGCAAAGTCTTCCCATCTGGGTTTCTGACTCAACCTTCCCCTCTTCTGACCCTAATATCTTTTCTGGAATCTGTTCACTGCAGAGGGCCCTCTCCCAATTGCCACAATTCCCCTCCCTCCTCTCCGCCCAGTCCCTCTCCATTACCTCACCTCTGCTCATCCCCATCCACTCCCCCTCCATTTCTGTTTAGAAAAGGGCAGGCCTCCCATGAGTATCAGCAAAACATGGCATATCAAGTTGCAGTAAGACTAAGCACCTGTCCATGTATTAAGGTTAGGCAAGGTGACACAGAATGAGGAATAGGGTGACACAAGCCTGTAAAAGAGTCCAAGACAGCCCCTGCTCCCACCGTTAGGAGTTCCACAAGAGGACCAAGCTACACAACTATAATATGTATGCAGAGGGACTAGGTCAGTTCCATGCAGGCTCCCTGGTTGTCAGTTCAGCCCCTCTGAGCCCAGGTTAGTTGATTCTGTGAGTTTTCTTGTGGCTTCCTTGACCCTCTGGCTCCTACACTCCTTCCTCCTCCTCTTCTGCAGGATTCCCTGAACTCCACCTACTGTTTGGCTGTGGATCTGCCTCTCTTAGGACAACTGGGATAGGCACCAATCTGGTCACAGGAGATGGCCAGTTCAGGCTACCTGTCTGCTATTGCTAGGAGTCTTCTCTGGAGTCTTCCTGGGAGATTCCCTCATGCCAGGGTTTTACCTGACCCCGAAATACCCTCTGCCCTCCCCTGTCTCTCCTGCCCCTGCTCTGATCCCCTCCCTCCTGTTATGCAGCCCTTCCATCTGCTTTCAGGTCACATGATTCCTTACAGCACTCCTTAGACCAGTGGTTCCCAACCTGCTTAATACTTCAACCAGTTAATACAGTTCCTCCTGTGGCGGTGATGCCAACCACAAAATTATTTTCACTGCTACGTCATAATTGTAATTTTGCTACTGTTGCAAATCACAGTTAAAGATCTGTGTTTCTCCATGGTCTTAGGTGACTCTTGTGAAAGGGTGGAGAACCATTGCTTAGACATTATAGATTGTTCCCTTCTCTCTCATGATCCCATTTCTACTTTCACGTTTCTCACACACAAATGCACATTTAGTGCACACAGGCACACACATACATATATATCCACATACATATACACACAGGTGTATTTACACACACATACACACACACACTCACACACACACGCACACACGCACACACACCCCATGCATGAGTTTATATATAGATATCTTGTATGAGAGGAAACATGCAATTTCGTCTTTCTGAGCTGGACTTTTGTGACATACTGGCTCCAGTGCTTTCAGGAACGTAGGTGTGACTGACAAAGTGCCTGACCATTTGTAACCCAAAGTGTGTTCTTTGAATCTTTCACCAACAGCTGACATGTCCATCATAAGCCAAGTTCTCAAGCCATGACACATACACTGAGCATCAAAGAGCCTGAATGTGTATCTGAGGCAGTTATTTGGATATTATATGCCTTATGACATCGGGAAACACGCCTATTGTTAGTGTGTATGTGTGTTTTATTCACCAGTGTTGATGTGTCCTGGCCAGAGGGATCTTCAACAGAGACCCCAGAAGGGGGAATGGCGAATGAAAGGGACAAGAGACACAAAGAATTGACAGCAAGACAGGTACAATGATCAAGCTGCAAAATTTTATTTTTCTCAGGCAGGTTTTATAGCAAGTAGAGCAAGGAGCTTTCTTTGGGAAAAAAATCAGGGGACTGTCGGGTTGCTAAGCAACCCAACCAAGCAACCGAACTGCAAAATATTCTTACTAGTGGTCACTGTAGCAGAAAGATAAGAAATGTTATTTTGTAATAACTCAGGACTTCTCCAGGCATGTGACAAGTTTCTGATAAGGGGCTCAATACTGGAGAACAGAAACTTAACTCAGGCAGGCAATCTCCCTCTTACAATTGTCCCCGGCATTCATGTGTGTGTGTGTGTGTGTGTGTGTGTGTGTGTGTGTGTGTGTGTGTGTGTAGGACATAGGGAGATCACGTGGAGGGCAAGGCCAACTTCAGGTGCTTCTGCACTGCCTTTCAATTTATTTCCCATTGAATCTAAAGTCTCCATTTTGTCTACCCTGGCTGGCTGTGACCTCTCCAGGCTCTCTCGGCCTCTGCTCCACTCTTACACTGATGTTACAAGTTCTAACCCCCATCCTAACTTTTATGTAGTGGGAATCTAATAGAGTCACTGTGTCTAGGATAATATTAGGATGTACTAGTTGTTTTCACTATATCTAGAGTAACAGTAAAATGTACTAGTTGTTTGTTAGAGGTAGTAAGACCTTGAGGAAATTCTTGTAGAGAGCAGTGATTGTTTTCTATGATTTATAGAGTTGTTTTTCTGAGGATGTTTTCCATCTGTTGTATGACTAAGTCACAAGACTAATCAGGCACAGATGAAACATCTTGCATTATTGGGTCCTGCAAACAGTGCACAGTAAGGACTGAAGTGGCATTGGTGATGACTTCCTTCAGAGAACATAGAGAGTAGATCAAAGGGACCTTGGTATGAGGAACTCGTATGAACCAAAAAACAACATTTGTGTACAGTCAGCAAATATGCTCTGGATGGAAGTTCAAGGTTCAGTTCACAGTTCACTGTTCCTCTGTTGCCAGAGAGCTTAAAATTACATTCTGGAGTGACTTTCCTTCAAACGCTCCACACAACACAAACCCTCACCCTTTTACATGGAATGGGGCTCCAAATAGGTCCTCTCCTTGTGCAGCAAGCATGTTACCTTCTGAGACACATCCCCAGGCCCAAAATGTCCATGGTTCCTCACTGCAGAGTCAAACTTACCGTTACCATGGCCGTTTTCAGTGTTGTCTTTCGCTTCAGCTGTAGTAAGAACTCAGCATTTGGGTGCTTTGTGCAATGTTTTTCACTTCACTTCCACCAGCAGACAGGGTAACATTCACCCCTACTTTCACGGCATACTTTTTTCTGATAATCTTACTTCTAAGTTTTCTGAAGACACATGGAATCCGGCACTAAAGCCATTTTGAACTGCCTGGCTTTCTCTCCAGCTCTGCAACGGACAGCTTTTGAGATGAGTACTGTCATCAATGTCATCAGCAGAGTTTGTGTGACATTCTGACAGGGATGGGGGATCCCACACCATCACTGAAGTCTTAAATAGGTCACACAACCCAGGACAGTTCAGAACCCTGACAGGTCGCCTTTAAAGTACTTTCCCTCTTTGATGCAGTCTGAGCTTCTGTGAGAACAGAGAACAGAGCTTCCTCTAACAAAACTGTGAAGGGAGAGGAGAGAACTGCCCCCCTGAGACTGACAGCTCACAGTGTGCTATCACAGTGTTTGTACAATCCAGGTCATGATGTACTGTCCACTTGTTCTGTGATTGCAGCTGATGACTGGTGATTGTAGGCACAGAGTCAGCTGTGAGCCACAGGCAGGTGGTTGATGCTGCTGATATCCTGGAATTCTGCAGCCACAGGCATGCTGGGTCCTGTGATTAGGGTGTAGCCAAACACTACACCTTTCTGATTTAAAGAAATATGCCAATATGGATGGAAAATATTCAGCATGTATCTGGCCTTATCTAATAAGCCTCAAGCACAGAACAGGTGCTGCCCAGCAGTTTAGCCTCCTTCCCAACCCGTAGTTTGAAAGAATCCTCTGTGCTATGCTGTAGAGCACATCTGCTTCTTATCCTTGTCCAGGCTGACTGAATACCTTGGTGGCCCCTGAGGGGAGGAAACTCAATTATCTAAATGCAATACTGATGGCTTCATAGAACAGAGCTCCTACTCAAGGAATAACCATTGATTTTCTTTCTAGCCCTTGGGATTGGACTGGTGGACAATGCTGTACCCTAGGCTTCCAGTATGACAAAGACCAGGGATTATAGAGGAAGAGTGGTGGCAATCAAAAAAAACCAAAAGCCTGGACCAAGGAGGCCTTGGCTCCCCTTCCTCCCTGGGGTACAGAAGAGGGGGTGGAAATATTGTAAGAGATTCAGGAAGTCTGCTGTGAGACTGTATCTTCTAGACACAACATGGAACCTGCACCCATGAAAGCTCAACAAAGTGGCTCTCCAAACAAGACCTGAACAAGGACACCCACAGTTGTTCTCAACACATATAGGAGAAATTTCCTAGGACCCAACCCCTAGATGAAGAGCTACAAGCAGTTGATGACTGCTGAGAGATGGAGAATTAGACTTCCCCAGGGATGAGATGCCTAATTGGTTATTCAGCACCAAGTGGTCAGCCCTAGAAACGTGCAAGCAACACTAAACAAACTGAAGTGGTTGTATTTATACATTTACTTGTTTATATATGTCTACAAAACATAGAGGGGATACAGATAGTGGTAAGGATTAAGAAGGAAAGGGTGGGGAGATAGAGAAAATGGGGGGGCAGATGTGAGGGTAAGAGGGTATTAAAAAGGATATGGTCTGTTGTTGGAATTTTCCTGCCTGGCCCACAGTCAGGACAAATCTCTCTCACCTGCCAGTCCCACAGCCACTCAGACCCGACCAAGTAAACACAGAGACTTATATTGGTTTCAAAGTGTATGGCCGTGGCAGGCTTCTTGCTAACTGTTCTTACAGCTTAAATGAATCCATTTCTATTATTCTATACCTTGCCACGTGGCTTGTGGCTTACCGGTACTTTATATCTTCCTTGTCCTGATGGCGGCTGGCAGTGTCTCCCTCTCCAGCTTCCTGTTCTCTCAATTTTCCTCTCTGTTAGTCCCGCCTATACTTCCTGCCTGGCCACTGCCAATCAGTGATTTATTCATTGACCAATCAGCAACACATTTGACATACAGACCATCCCACAGCACTTCCCGTTTTCTTTTCTTAAAAAGGAAGGTTTTAACCTTTACACATCTCCAAAGTCAGCTTGGTATATTTGGGAATTTGGGCGTAGCTTCTCTTACTACTTCCTGCTGGAGGGGGGCGCTGTATCTTATGGGGACACAAAGAACATTTTAGGATTATGGAGTAGTCCATGAGGGTGTATTCGTCTGAGCCAGTTGCCTTGAAACGGTTCTGGATGTTGGATCATCTGGGCCATGGTGTCATCGGAGACCTTTCAGGGGGTCTTGGTTGGTCAAACCTGATGTATCTTAATCTGGAACAAATCCATAGCCTCTGGCTTTCTGTGGAAACAAAAGCAGAATCTCCTTTCCAAAGCAACATATCCTTATATCCAAATTTTGAAGTCAAGGTACCTTTAAAATATGCATATTGGTTTAACTCAGCTTCCTTTACAATCAAATATCTCTCTGTAGTTAAGAATCCCAAAGACAACACAATCCAGATTCTCTGTGTAATATTCATCTTCACGTGGCTTATTTTTTATATTAATTTTACTGTCTCTTTAAAGACTTTATTTTTTAAAACTATGTATTTGTTTCTATACTGTATATATCACCTTTTTTGTCTCTTTTAAGCCTACGTATATTTTTACACACATTTTAAACTATTACATCTGAATCTGTCTTATTGTGAATCTGTTGCTTTAAGCTGCAGCAGCTGTGGCTGCTGGCTCCGCCCACCTCAGCTTCCCAACATGGCGGCGGCGGTACTGTAGTTTTCCGCCAGCTCTGGGAGTTATCATGGGTCTATGCTTTTATCCAAGCAGCGTGTAGCCCAGAAACCTTTTTTTTTTTTTGTTTTGTACTAGCAAAGGCTAAATCCACAATGCAGCTTAATGTGCCACTTGCAGAGGCCTCATTCCTGCCATATGGTGGCAGGTCGAGCGCACACGCTAGGAACCCGCCAGTAGCTCAAACCAGCAGCTGCCGCTCATTTGAGAGAGACAATTAGGAACTGTTTTTAGCTCCGTTTTAGAATCCTTTTTCTCAGTTTTTAGGTGGAAACTCTTGCCACCACATTGGACGCCAATGGTCTATCCACTAGGTGCTGTACCCTTAAATAAAATTGGCTCTCCCTCTCATAGCAACTATCAGTTGACATTATCTTCTGAGCTATGGTTGGGACTGCATGCCTACTCTTTCCATGTTGGGATTTTGTCTGGCTTGAGTCCTTATGTGGAAGTGCCCCTCTGTGTCCAAAAAAAGACTGTTCCTTTATAGTCATCTACTGCCTTTGGATGTTAGAACCATTAATCCCTTAGTCCATAATGTAGGTAAATGGGAAGTTGTGACGGATCTAGAAGGAGTTAGGTGAGTGAATTAATGTGACTGTCATACATTTTTATCATTAAAAAATGATAAAAATGAGAAAGAGAAAAGAAGAAAAAGCTCCATATAAACCTACAGTCTTGTAAACAAACTTAAAAGTTGGAAGGGAGGTACCCTACATGGCTGGAAAAAGCTCTCCTGGAAGTGATGGGTTATAGAACAAAAACTCCAGGGCCAGGAGTAGGATTGCTCATGATTGGTTGATCAGGGAGCCCCTATGGACTCAAGAAACAACACAGGCTCTTGTCCTTGCTCTTGGTTGCCCAAAGAACTAGGTGATAACACTTGATTGCCAAAGGCATCACACATCATAGTCACATGGTACAGAGCCATGGAGATGGAGCTGTGTTTGAAGCCTCCTTCTACCTGGTAGCTTTCATAGTGCCAGAAGATGCTATGCAGGTTGTTGGGGAGAAAAGTCTTACCCATCTATGGATCCACCTATGATATCAACTAACGAATTCCTCCCAAGTGCCTGTCTTTAGGAGATTTCTATCAGGGCCCAGAACAGATGCTACAAGCGGCCACAGATACTAATCTGAGGGATATCTAAGCACAATGAGTTCTTTAGTCCATTCACTTTATTCTTCTAAGTCAATTCTATCTACCCAGTTTCAGCTCTGTCCTTATAATCAGTTCCTCTCTGTGCCCAGTTTTCCTGTCCTCATAGTTTTAGTAAGCTCCTATACTTTTGACCTCGTCTACTTTCTCTGTTTCATGGTCCTCCATCTGTATCCTTCCTGGCTCCTTACCCCTGGCCCTGATAAACTCTACAAGAGATTTGCTTTACCCTCTACTCAACCTCTGTCTTCCTCTTTTCTCTGGCCATGCGGTTCTGTGTCCTCTGTTCCTGCCTTACCCTTCACTCTCCCTCTCCTCTCTCTGGCCAGTTCTGGAATTTTGTCCCCCTCTGGAATTCTGCTCCAGTCCTTACTGCACCTGTGTAGCTAGAGAGTTTTCTCTCCGGGTTCCGCCAATCCCCAGCAGTCTGACAGCCCACTTAGAAAATAAACACATAGACGCTTATATTATTTAAACTGTTTGGCCTAATGGCTCAGGCTTCTTATTAACTGTTCTTATGTCTTAAATTAACCCATTTCTATTAATCTATACTTTGCCACGTGGCTTGTGGCTTACTGGTACATTACATCTTCCTTGTCATGGAGGAGGCTGGCAATGTCTCCCTCTGCCTTCCTGTTCTCTGAATTCTCCTCTCTGTTAGTCCCGCCTATACTTCCTGCCTGGATACTTGCCAATCAGTGTTTTATTTATTAACCAATCAGAGCAACACATTTGACATACAGACCATTGTCACATCCGCCTCGACCAGCAAGGAAGACACAACACCAGGCTCTTCTCCAAACAGTTTATTCAGGAACCTTGAGACAATCTTCTGACCCCAGGGAAAGCCATCTTCTCTCTCTCTCTGACCCTGGGGAAAGCCAGCTCACGCCCTTTATAGCCACTGGGCAATCAACCCCGTGGTGCCACGTGGACAATGCCGATAGGG